>NC_137107.1:29152650-29607449 GCF_949357685.1 Gobio gobio
TTATGGGTCTTGAGAGTGTGCCAATGGAGGCCTTTCTGAGCCATCGGATTTCAACTAAAATATCTTCATTTGTGTTCCGAAGATGAACGGAGGTCTTACGGGTGTCGAACAACATTTTCATTTTTGGGTGAACTAACCCTTTAACATATATAACAGTTTTTGTAATAAACCTAACAAAATCGAACTAGCTTTATGCTTAAAACAAGAATATACAGTCTTGCTCAAAAGTTTACACACCCCTTGCAGAATCTTTAAGAATGTGAATAATTTTACCACACCAAGAGGGATCAAACAAAATGCATGTTATTTTTTTATTTAGTACTGTTCTGAGTAAGTTTACGTCTTCATTCATAATTTTTCTTGAGCCCTGTTTTTAAAGTCTGCATTCAAACTCACAAAAATATGAATCTACTCACCATGGGCTTTTTGAGCTCATTGGGTTTGATACAGCGTACAAAGAAAGGCTGACACACGCTCAGCGTCCTCATAAGAAGCTCGAGTGAGCGCTTAAACTGACTGCTTAGAGTCGGGGAGCGCTTCCTTGTCTCCATTCCCTGAAAACACAGAAATTCTCCCATTGACTTCACAGAAAATTAAGAGGACCTTTACTGCCACATACGCACGGATACACACTTCACAAACGCACATCACACAAAAAGCTACAACAAATACCCACACTATGCACATCACAAAGACACCAATTCACCTTTCTGTGTGGCCCTTTTTTGGTCCAATCATTTCTTCTTTCTTTCCTGCCTCTTATAAATGTCATTCTTTCATACTTTCTCCCTCGCTTATCACGCTTCTTCTGGATCTTCATTGGTTGCTTGTATCCTCTATCTACCCCTTCTCTTGCTGTTATGCAAATGCTTTAAGAAGGCATTGTGAAGAGAAAAAGTAATCTAGTACTAGTTTCCCTCTTTTTCAATCTTCATACAGCGCCAGGAAAATGAGTAAATGGAATTTTTCTCTTGCAAAAAAAAAAAAAAAAACACCCTGAAATGCTGAAAAACACCACTGAGAGAACAAGCAGCATCTAACTTGAAACAGAATCTCTCTGTGATGACTGGCTTTTTTACTCAATTCATCTGGAGAATAATGCCACTGCTATAAAATTATTCTGTCAGCGCGCCCTTACCAACTACTTTAACAGAAACCATTTCCAAATGAGAAAAAAAACACAGGAATGAGTTTAACAAGGGACTATTGAGAAAACGTAGTTCAATAGGAGTATGAGAGGGACACAAACCACGCCATTAATTACCTTTTGAAGGGATGCAGTGGGCTCCAAATAGCCACATAGAAACTGAGGCAAAAAATAAGGTAAACGATTGAGAGACAGATGGAGGATAGCAGAGAAAGAGAGAGACTGCTGTTAGCCAAGTCTGCTGAGAATCAGCCAGGAGAGATTAGGGCTGACATCACCACAGAGAGAGTGAGTTACAGCAACAGGGTTAGTCAGACTGTGCTGACACTGTCACATAGAGTCACGTTAAAGCTTCAGTCTAAAGTTCACTCATTTGTAGGAGTCACTTCTTTCGTCCACCCCCCCAAGTGTAATTATTCTAACACATGCCTTTGCTTTTAATATGCAACCCCTCACATAAACCTGCATGGGCAGCATTTGGCCCTCAGAGATGTGTGCGGCCTCGCTGGCAGGCATGTCGTGAGCATTTTAATTCTGAGCAAATATGGATTCAGTATTGGAAAAGGGCATCACCATAGCAACATCAGCTTGGAAGATCTGCTTGATGAACTTGTTTTTGGATGAGTGCACAAGCTGGATGATGTCACTGTGAAGGCTGTCTCGGTTTTTCTCCAGGAAACCTGAACAATGAACCAAGAGGGGATCATGTTAACTCAAATAAGCAAAGAATTATATTATTTAATAATATTATTTATACCGTGGTCTGTCTGAATACTCTATTTTGATTGGCTGCAAGGTGTGCAATAAAACCGTTTACTGCACAGGTAGTTCCAAGTCAGTTAAATCACCGTTTTATATTAATAAAATCGCTATTTTGAAGTAATAAATGCACATATTTGTTGTTAATAGAGAGAGACGCTGCACAGACGCAGGTACAAATCTCTCTCTCGACAATAAATTAAAATACAATGCTATAATAATTCCTTCATTCAAATAAATGTAATTTTACGCACTACCTTTGTGTCTGATTCAAAGCGGACAGAATGCTAGATCTAACGAGCCGTAACTGACTGAAAATAACTATCAATTTTACCCTTCCGGTCAAATATTGCGCTGCAAACATCAATAACAGCTTTAAGATGTCAATGTTGGAAAATTACCATGGTATAAGTGGGATAATCCACGGCTAGCTGGGCATTAAACGATTTCTTTTGCTTCGTGTCGGGCAGATCTTTACCTCCACGTTGTGCATTAAAATCGTTTAATGCACAGCTATCCATGGATTATCCCTTACATATATTACATAATTTAATGTATTTTAAAATATATTTCTATATTATATTTATAATTATACATACATTTTTTTATTTATTTAAAAAAAAAAATTGTTGTTTTGATATATTTTGCACACAAAATGACGAAGACAAACATTCAGCCATTACAACAGTAAGTAAAATCAAAATAACATTGAAAATAAAATAAAAAAAGAATAAAATATATACATATATTATAATTAAAATATAATACAAATTAATAATTAAAACTGGTGTAAATTAAAGTGTACATTACAGATACTGAAAACAATTATTTGAGACAAATGTTTGCAAGGCTATACATGTACTACAAATTATTTAAAAGTAAGATATCCATACAAAAATCTTGACATTCAAACCAGTAAAACAGTGCTGAAAGAAGTCTACGACAGTTAGAGAAGAGGCAATTATAAATTATACATACGTTTTAAAATAATTAATTATACATTTATATTATGACAAATGGTGGAATATTGTCACCTCTTCTTTTTAATTTGTAGATGGATGATCTTTCTATTGAGTTAAATGAATGTAAAACCGGATGTGTAATAAGTGATTGTCTTATTAACCATTTGATGTATGCTGATGATCTTGTTATTCTGTCCCCTTATAGCGCTGGATTACAATAGTTGCTACCTTGGAATTATAAGATTCTATCTGCATTCCGACTGGTTTGGAGATATTGAGCTTTAAAGTTTTTTGCATTCCATTTGACTGTGTAGAAAGAACCTTTTTATTTTCTAAATAAAAAGTTCCAAAAAGCTTAAAAACTTAAAAAACAACATCACATAATGTAAAGAAGTTGTAACAGAATAAGAATATGTGAATAACTCAATTTTGACAAAAATGTCAGATAGAACCTTATAATTCCAAGGGGACGTAGTTGCTTCGTATATGTTCAAGCTGGTGTGCAGTATGATATTAAATTTAATACTAAAAAGAGTGTCATTGTGATTGTTAAAACTAAAGAGGATCTGAAGCAAAATTTCCCCTCATTTTATTTAGGTGACTAAGTATTAAATGTGGTGAATAAAATAAAATAATTGGGTAACATTATTAGAAATTATTTAAATGATGATGAGCACCGCCAATGCTGTAAATTGTGTGGGCAGGCAAATGTGTTGGCTCGTAAATTTCATATGTGCACAGATGATGTTAAAAAAGCACTCTTTAGAGCGTACCGTACTTAATTTTATACACGGATTTGTGGTGTAGATATAGTAAAGCTAAAATGAAAAAGCTTCAGGTAGCATTTAATGATGCATTAAGGATTTTGCTTAAGCTCCCAAGGTGGACAAGTGCAAGCCAAGTGTTTGTTTTCAGTGATGTTCCTACTTTGCATGCTGTGTTAAGGAATTATATGTATAATTTTATGTGTCGATTAAGTGACTCACGAAATACAATCATAATGGTCATAAACGATCCAACATTAACTGATACAAGTTATTCCTCCTGGTTCTGGAAGCACTGGAATGCAAGTTTGTTTGTCTTTAATATTGTTTGTTGTATGTAAATGTATATTATTGTTGACATTTTTTTTATTAGCGTGATATGGACCTAATAGTCTGAAATAAAGAATGAAATGAAATATAGTCTCAGTTGGAAGCTAGACTCATATCTGTGTTTAAGTGTTTAAGAGATTGGAAACTGTATAATTCAGTACCTTTAGTTTCATAGTGCACCACTCCAGCAAAGTGCTGAATGCCAAACTGGGTCTCGTGACTGTGCTTAGGGGGGATGTAGTTGGTATTAAGTTTGTGCTGGGAGTTTAGCTTGTTCAGCATGGTAGCATCTGTTCCCTAAGAAACACAACACAACAGCAAGTCATGGACATCTTCAATTCAACTGATGACTAATACATATATATATACATATATGTAATAATGCATATAAAAAATATGCAAAATAAAGATAGATGCTCAGCACTGAACCAGCAATGTTCTGCGCTGCTCTACGGACATTATAATCCAATTTATAATCCAAACATACAGCACTGCAACAAAACTCAAACTTTACCTTTGGGAACTTGCTCTCCTCATCAATAAGGGAAATGATATTCATAGGCTTCATGGCAATCATGTCCAAAGCATCCTGGTTGTCTGTGAATTCGATGTGGAGCCAGTTGATATCCTCCAGGTTGTACTCCTCCTGTTCGAGTTTGAAAACGTGGCGAACGAAGAACTGCTGCAGGTTCTCGTTTGCAAAGTTGATGCAGAGTTGCTCAAAACTACAGCAGGAATGAACAAGATTAGCACCAGTTTGTCCAGAAAATGCGGAAATAAAAATGGTCTAAAGTTTTCTATTTACTTATACTCGCCTGTTAATAGTGAAATTCTCAAAGCCGAAAATGTCAAGCAGGCCTATAGACCTACGGATAGTCTTGCTTTCTGTGGAAGGAACCCTAAAGATGGCGGCATTGATTTTTTCCACTATCCACACAAACAATCTCCCATAGATTCCCTGATGGAGACAAAAATAGCCCACTTAGTGGATATTGACGAATTCTGTGACAAATTGAGAATCAAAACTGGACCATTTATGGATTGTGAACCACCTCACCTTGACAAAGGCATTACGGACGTCCAGCCCCTGGTCCACACTGAGAGGAGTGGACACACTCTCGCCCCTGGTGATCAGTGTACGTGTGGTCAGACATATCATGACATCCTGAGGGTCCACCTGTATTGGAGGATTTATTATTGTGATACAATGTAAAAATATGTAATGTTCGAAAAATAATAAAATATAGGCTAAATACACATATGAAAGTTGTTTGTCCCAAAATAGAAAAAAACATACCCGATGTTGTATTCAGTTCATTGTAATTAATTACTGTGCCGAAATAAACCTTGTAAATTTAGCACAAGTGTCTATTTAATACATAATTATTCATATTATATTGCTATTGTTATTCTAACTCTGTTTGAGCCCACATAATATAGTATTGAATATTAATACCGAAGGTCTGATTAATGAATTTATTCATAATAATATTAAGTTGAATATGTTACTCTACAGAACTATTATTAAGCAAAATTATATTTTTAGTTGAAGAGACCAAGTGTAATTTAAATATGATGCATTAAAGAGAGTATTTGATTCTCAAACCTAGAGAATCCTGCCCACCAGGGGGCAGACGCAAACAAAGAAAATGCTTTTGAAATTCAGCACTGCCACAGCCATTTAAATCAAACTGAAAACAGAACTGAGATTTTGGACAGTGGAAACAGAGACAGACGTAGAAATCGTAAAGACTGCCAGCGGAGTGCTGCCACCAGGAAGTCTGACCAGACTCGTCACGCTGTGCCAGTGTCTACGATAATAACATTAGAATGAAAGTCTGATGCTCACTAATGACTGCATTTATCTCAAACTCCCCTCCCTCAACTGCGCGGATAACACGGTACCAAAGAGCTAATGAGAGAGATGAATCTCAACAAGACAGCAGAAACAAACCCCTTCAAGGAACAGCAGCTTCAAGACTGCAATACACTGATGCAAAAATGGGATTAAACCAAAGCTAAACGACGTTTACAGAGTAAGTGCAAAGCAAGGACATAAGAGTTCTTAGACCTTTTACTTAAAAGACATTCTTTATTCTGCACAGCTCATCAGTGCTAAATATTTCTCTGCAACGGCTGTCCATTTCTTCTGACGCTGTGTGGTCTATTAATGTTAAACAAGTCAAAAAGCTATTTAAGCATTCTGGTCTGGCTCCATTCTTCTATTGGAGGCTCACTTTTCACCATTCAATTAATTTCAAATCAAAAAGTCTCAGCTTTGAATATCTTGTTATCAAAGCCAAATTAAATTTATAATAAGAAATAGTCATACTGTGAGACTTAAAGATACCCTGTGAGAGGAAAAAGTTGCAAATGCGAAATAAGGTCACATTGTGAGAAATAACATTGCAGTTATTAGATATAAAGTCAAATTGATATAAAGTCGCAATACTCCAAAACGAGTTGGATTGAGAAATGTAAAGTCACAATTACGAGAAATAAAGTTGCCATTATCTTTTTTATTTTTTTCACTTTGAGGTGGAAATGAGCTTCCATATGTTTCACTTAGACAAATATCATATTACAGAAAAAAGTTGTAATGTTCACTTTTACCCTTAAATGCATACCTCAGGTCTTTAGTGACCTGGGACATCATTCACTACCCTCCTCCTCATTCATTTTTTAAAGTTAGACATCAACCTTCGTAGTATTCAACAATATACCAAGAAAAAAATTATAGTTTTGAGAATATGTTTGAGATCGCGATTATGAGCCAGATGCTGAATGTACTAGGAAATGAGCTATGACAAGAACAGGGATGATGGTATAAAACATTTGCTCAAACCGACCCCTTCCAAGCTAAAAAAGGTAATAAAATATGCTTTATTTTATTCTTCTGTAATTGTTACTCTAATATCAGAATAGTTTTATATTATTGCGACGGGTAGAGATCCATCCGTGTTAGATAGTGATACGGGTCGGTAAAGACCCGAATATGTAATAATGATTGGCGAAACATTCATGCATTTAAGGGTTAAAGCTCTCTCATGCGTTCACATGTACCTCACCTCTAACAGAGTGGCTGCTTTGGCCAGGTCAGGTGAGCGAACCACTACACAGGTATCCAAGTTCTTTAGCGTTCGAGCTGTTGGGGCAACACAAAAGGAACATGCTATTTAGCTACTCTGTCGTGACTTGTGTGGCTGACAATTATTATTAATAACAATTTCTACCTTCAAAGCGCATGTTGCCCATATGCAGGATGGCAGCCAGCAGTTTGGAGATCTCCCAGTTTTCGGTGTCAGTAAACATCAGGACCTTCATGGCTGACAGAATGCTTGAGTACTCCTTCAAATCATCCCTCCCCTCACAGACCGTACAGTTTCCCTGAATGACAGGCCAAGAGAGAAGAACACAGCAGATACGAACACGCAGCCTTTTACACACACTCTCTTTAAATACACCATTAAACAGATATTAGTGAGCAAGGTATATACTGTATACATACAACTGATGAGCCAAAACATTATGCTTAATATGCTGTTTTTTCTCCACCCGTTTGGCAGCGCTGACCCAGCGAGGCTTGGACTCCTGAAGGTGTCCTGTGGTATCTAACACCAAAACATTAGCAGCACATCCTTCAAGTCCTGTAGGTTGCAAGGTGGAGCCGCCATGGATCAAACTTGTTGGGCCAGCACATCCCAAAGATGCATCAGATTGAGATCTGGGGAATTTGGAGGCCAGGGAAACACCTTGAAGTCTTCATCATGTTCCACAAAATATTCCTGAAAAATGTGTGCAGTGTGGCAGGGTGCAACATCCTGCTGAAAGAGGTCACTTCCACCAAAAAACACCACTGTCATGAAGGGGAGTACATGTCAAATTTATGTCGACATGAATGGCCAGACAGGTGCCATCACTTCCCCAGGTAAATGGTGCACACGTACAAGGCCCTTCATCCACGTGATGTTAAAGAAAATGGGACGCTTCGGACAAGGCAACCTGCTCCAAGGTTCAGTTTTGACAATCGCATCTATTCTACCTGGACCTCAATATGCCATTTGCTTCACCTTTGACTGCTCATAATGTTTTGGCTCATATATTGAGGAATAGTACCAAAAATGATCATTCATCATGTACTCTTCCTCATGGTGTTCCTCAAATCGGTATGAATTTATTTCTTCAGTGGAACACAAAAGGAGAAATTCTAAAGAATGTCCTTGCTGCTTGTTTCCATTTAACGGAACTGAATGAGGACTGGTTACTTAAAAAAAAAAAAACATACAAAAAACACAATAAAACTATCATAAAAGTAGTCGATATGACTTCTTGGAAGACCTAGTCTCCATTCACTTTCATTAAACGCAACAGAGCAGCCAGAATATTCTTCAAAGAAAAAACTAACAAACAAAACAAAAAACTGCACATTTTGTGTTCCACAAAATAAAAAAAAAGTAAAACAGATCCAGAACTGCATGAGAATTTTCATTTTTGGGTGCACTATTCCTTTAACGGAAAGGGTCTATTCAAGTGCTTTCATAATATACAAGAAATTGTGTAAAAGTGTATTAGTCTGTGCAGATAAAAAAAACAGGCCCTCACCATAGTGAGATAAATGTAGTCTTTGGCCAGGCCCAGCCCTAATTTAGTCTTCTGATCAGGGCTCATGCCTGCAAGCATACAGTAGAATATATGGTAGTTCCTCTCATCGGCTGCCTACAAAGACAATTAAATGTAATCTCATCACCGACATCACCATAATCAATTGCCTGATAAAGAGACCCGCAGTGAGACACATTCTGGACATCCTCAATCTCTCACCTGTCTGCAAACTCTTGATTTCTCCAGCAGGTACTGCTCGACCTTTGCCCCCTCGATAGCTCCCCGTTTGTTGAAGTGAATGTCAATGTATTTCCCAAATCGGCTGGAGTTGTCATTGCGTATGGTCTTGGCATTACCGAATGCTGTGGGAACAGAGGAAACTTCAAATAAATCTCAACTCCATAGCAAACAGCAAAGCATTTGGTGTTACAAAGCCCTGACGTCTTTCATACAGGGTTGAGTACAATTTTGAATTCACACAAAGCTGAACTGAAATTTAAATGAGAACGACAGGACAAGGAACTACCTGAAATGAAAAGAAATTCAATGCTGCAAAATATTTTGAATAATCATGAATTTTTATTCCCTGACTTTCAGAATACCAAGTAATTTCTCTAAATTAAGTTCAATACTGTCTTTAACAAAGAAACTCGAAACAGGAGTCACGAGAACTCGTCAAAATAAAAGTTCGGTAGAAGGAATAAATTATAACAGAAATATATTATTATTGTACAGTCAAACGTACTTCTCACTGTAATAATAATAGTAGTAGTAATATAAAAATTATTCAAACTTTATTTTTTTAAGAAATAATCAAAAAAAATTCTTCCATGTTTTAATTTTAACAGTAAACCTCTGTTGTGCAGCACTTTGCCAAGAATAAAAGGAATTGCTTATCTTTTTCAATTACATTTTAAAAGATAAATTGATTAAAGTTTATGGCTTAATTTCATTAGCACCTTTTTTTGATAATAAATGTGTATTAAAACATAAAAAAATTACATTTCACAGGGCCCTGTTAACATTTTAATAAATTAATATATACATTTCATATGGCCGTAATTTTTTTTTAAAAACTCATGAACACAGCAGAAGCAGATAGAGCAACCATTGACTACCATAGTAGAGAAAAAATACAACGGTAGTCAATGGTTGCTCTATCTGCTTGGTTACAAACATTCTTGCAAATATCTTCTTTTGTGTTCAGCAGAACAAAGAAACTCATACAGGTTTGGAACAACTTGAGGGTGAGTAAATGATGACAGAATTTAAATTTTTGGGTGAACTATCCCTTTAACCTCTTAACTGTCACGGTCCCACAGGTGGGACGCCTGGTGCTCTTTTTTTTGATCGCCTTTTTTCATATCATATATTTAAGTAATTATCACAAATTAGGTATCATTTGAAAGCTTACAAACTCAAAATTCATCCTGTGAAAACCGTTTTGAAATCGGACATTGTGTTGCCATGGAAACGTTACTCTAAATTATTCTAGTGGGCTCCTCCCCTAGTGGGCGCTGTCATGTTTCATATTACAACAATTATTTTAACTACTTTATATTCAAAATCTTTTCCAATCTTGACAAAACGCATATTGTCGGAAAGGTCTGAGTCTCAAGGGTCCATATTTGGTGACTGTTTTGTGATGGAAGTAATATTTGGACAGAAATTTACAGGAAAATGCATCAAAACAACAATAAATGGAATTTGAATGACACCCGGTGGCTATTTTTGGTACAGCACCCTAAACAAAATCTCATGGGGACTTCAATTTTTGTGATATCAACTTCAAATTTGGAACACAAATTGGTTAGACATATGGCTTTGATTTTATAGTAATTTTAGAGTAAATTCTTTTTTGTAAAATATATATTTTATATGAAATAAAAAATATTTAGTACAGTATTTTTCATTTACAGTAAATTTAAACTTCCATAACTATTTCATACTTTCATATTTTGAATTGCTTTCACTTCAGCAATAATCTGCAGAATGTCGTCTTTAAAACTAGACCAAACTTTGGTCTATATTCCAAAGCATTCTTGAATTACAGCCCTTTAAGTTTGGATAGTGCATTTTCATGTGTATTCTCAAAAAGGGGGGTGACAGTCAAAGGGTTAAGAGGCATGTCCCAAAACTTTTGTCCATATAGTGTATATATATATATACTCTTCATAGAAATGTTAAATATAATGAAGAAATATAAATATATACATCTTATATACCCCCCCCCCCCCCTCAAAAAAAAAATCATCAATTATTAATATAATGCAATGCTTATGGACATATCACATATAACGTATGAATGATAACATGTTTTTTTTATTTATAACTACAGAAAAATATATTAATGAATATTATTTAATTAAAAACTAAACTTACAGCACTTGATTTATTTATTCTCAGTTCTTTATATTATTTTATTCTGATAGGTGCACCATCCTGCTTTCACAGTATACTGTGTTTAACAAGTGCTGGCAATAACTGGATCAGTGTCAAGACGGGTAGGGTTTATGTCATTAGGTTTAGAGATGATCTTCCTGACCTTCTAAAATAGGGTTGGCCTCCAGAACCTGCTGCTCAATCCAGGAGTGTTGGCCACTGATAGCTGCCAGGAACTGCAAGATGAGCTTGGTGCTCTCCGTCTTCCCAGCTCCAGACTCACCACTGAACACGCAACATGGTCAACAGGGTCATGTGCACTAACCAGTGAATTATATTGTGGTAAAAATAAAACAAAAACAATCCAAACTTATCTTAAACCGTTACAAGCTGTGATTTACCTGATGATGCAGCACTGGTCCTTGTTGTTCCGTTGCATACTGAAGTAGCAGTTGTCTGCAATGCCAAAGATGTGTGGTGGCATCTCTCTTAACTTTTTGTTTGTATAAAGGCGAATGTGATCAGGCGTGTAGATGGGCAGGAGCTGGTATGGATTCACTGCTATCAGGATTGATCCTGTGTACGTCTGAAATACATTATTGTGAACACATAAGTCACTTTTACACTGTCGGGCCAAACCGCTCTCGTTGCTTAACCGTTGCATTCCGTGGTGATCAGGTCCAGCCGGTACGGATATGGTTTAATTTTCCAATGTGGTGCTGAAAACAGAGCACTTTGGAATGTAATACAAATGTGTCAGTTGTTGGCTTTGTAACACAAGAGTTTACAGAGACCACGTTATGGAGGATGAATAGATATTTCTATTATCAACTTGTGTTACTTTGCTCAAATAGCACGCTTAGCCAGTTACAGAGAAATTGGTTGGCAGGCAACAGACAAGTGGCTAATCTTGAGTGGCGACTACACTCGATTTTTAAGCCAACCACGCTGATTCAATTCCAGGCCGAGAACAGTTTATAATGATGCCGTGCCAAACCAAGCTCGAGTGGAAATATAACAGTTCTTTACCATTCTTAGAACCATTCGGCCTGATGGTGGAAAAGCAGTTATATAGTATGAACAGGACTTCAAATGGCTTGACCTGACTGGCAACAATGATTTAAAATCAAGTTTTTGGTGATAGTCGGGAAAACCTTTTGATTTCCTGCACTTAACAACGGACACAGTGTGAGCCATAATGTCTGATTCATTAACAAATTACTCTTATGAGTCTGTTCAGAAAAAAAGATTCACAAATCAGTCTTAAACTCACTCATGAGTCAGTGCTTTGAAGTCACAATTGACTTCCCTCACTGACCCACAAATCATTTTTTTGGTTGTGAACTATTGAATATAGAAAGTTTCAGGGTAAGATTGTATAACTATTTTATGTTAAAATACTTTCCGTGCTAATGCCAATGCACTTTTATACCATCAAGAAAGAGCAAGTAACAAGAAAATTGGAGATTGACCTTCTAGATAAGCAGAAAGTAAATACATCTGATCAGCTAAGTGCACTAAACACATTTCCATACAAATGAGTTCTACGCAAGGCCTGTGTCCAATGATTGAACTGATTCAAGCATCAATTTTAAACTATGACAAAGTTACAATGCCTTCCATTAAGCATTCTAGTGGTGAGAACGGCTAAAGGGTATTCAATGAAGAAACAAAATGAAAAGGTCACATTTCACAAAACCAATTTGATCCGAAACCTGAAACAAAAACAAGCAAAAAAAAGCTTGACCAAAACAAATCATTCATTCTTTTCACTCAATTGTTTTACAGAATGAAAAAACACACCCAGAATTCATAAGCAGCAAACGCTACAACGAAGGTAAAATGTTTTGGTCTCCATACATTGTTCAGTCATAAATCAATGCCAATGTTCTAACGACACATTGATCTATTTTTCGAAGTGAACAAGCTTTGAAGCATAAAATCATTAAAAATGTATTTCATGCTAAGCAGCAACAAGCCAGTGTTGTTAAAAAAGAGTCACTTGCAATCAAAAGTTTTTCAACTCATTTTACTATAATCCGATGTATTTCTGACTGAAAGAGGATATATAGTGAGAACAACACGGACTTTGATCAAATAAGACCAAAATATGAATTTGGGTATTGGTTAACATTATGCAATAGCCAGGATGCCAGCCGAATTTAGTCCCGCCCACAACATTTGAGGTCGGGAAGTAGTTCAGTCTGGACTTGATCCGTTGTGGAGCAACTATGCCCGAACAGGAGATGTTCGGACCAATCAAATTGTCAGGGCGGGCTTTATACGATGATGGACAGATGATAAACAGTAATGTAAGCATTCACGTCACCAAAGAGCGTTTGGGTTGAATTCGTTCGAATCCTAGACGGAGAACATGTTCGTATATGCATTCACCTTTACTATTTCTCTCAAAAATGATGATCGTGTTGGTAAGTGATCTGTGTATCCTTAAATTATTTTTACAACACCGGCAAAGATCGTTTACACTCATCTTCTTCTTCTACTTCTTCCAGTGTGTGTGCAGTTGAGTTCTGTTGACAACTATGCGTCGCTCCGTTGCTCTGATTGGTTGTAGGTCTATCCAATTGATGTCTTTCCTTAGCCTGACAAGCCAGACCCACATCAAGATGTTGGGTCTGGGAACAGCTCAATCCGACGGGCAGGATAAACGGTTGTCTTTCAAATTCACTCTGCAACCAATTGGATAGCGCCGTGAGCGCCACAACCAACCGGAGCAAAGAAGAAGGTGAAGCCGAGCTAACGTTAGTTGATAGACTTTCGCCGTATCCGGTAGACAAAACTTCGAACATATCTTCTTTTCTTAAGAATGACTTCAGTGCCGTTCTTTGTTCTTTTCTCAAAGAAAAGCTTAACTCCAAGTCTTCCAGAGTCGCGGCCAAAGCCGATTCAAAAGACAGCTGTTCCTCAGCTTCTTTGTTTACAAGTAGCACGCCGAACCTCCGCAACTCTGCCGTGACGTGCCGTCATTATGTTAAGCCCGCCCACCGACTCTACACACGCTGTGATTGGCCTGACCAGAGTTTGGTTTTTCCAGCTCTCAGGTCTACCGAGAGTTGCTAGACTACACTCGCGGCAAAATACATTTTCTGCCGCTAGGGTGCGTCTAGATTTCTAGGCTAGTCTTTCCTGGTTCGGCCCCATAATCACAGCCCAATGGAGCAGTATCAGACTCATATTCTGACTAGAATTGAGTATGACGACGTCAGGCTAATTATGTAATAGTTTGTGTGGTCTAAATCAGGGGTTTTCAAACTTTTTGTGTGTGTGGACCACTATTTGTAATCAAAAAATTTTGCGGACCACCTCATAACACACATAATAAAATATGTCTACACACAGTCCTACCTGAATTATTCCGCACCTCTAAATAGGCTTACTAGCACTAAAACTATAACTAGTCATCAAATCAGTACAACAGGCTTGTTAAAAGAAAGTTTACTGCACACAACGGCTGCTACATATTTAATTTATTTATTCTGGCTCATAGATGCATCCGACTCACTGTCAATCTCTTAATTTTTTGTAACTTCTGCCTCTGTCTCTTTTTTCTCTTCAAAGAACCTGTTGCTATCCACCGATCCATAACAGCACTGAACTTGAACGTCACGGCAGAGCGCCACTAGCCTATTTTAGTAATCGCACAATAACTTGACAATTAAATACAAATGTTATATCAATATAGGCCTACATATTCTTTTTACTTTTTATTTTTTAATGGGAATTTCCTGGTAAAATTAAGGTAAAAAAATATAATTTTATTTTATTTTATTTTGCCTTTCCACGGACCACCTGCAGTACCCTCACGGACCACTAGTGGTCCACGGACCACAGTTTGGGAATGACTGGTCTAAATGATGTAACGGTTGATGTTTAAAGTTTTTCATATTGTAATTGTAATTTGAGCCCAATCGTGAAGTTTCCCATGCAGCCTTATTAGATTCCACATGCAATAAAATGAACATCAAAGACCAGAGAAATGTCAAAGGTCACACTTACATATATGACCCTGTCGTTGTAACGGATCAGGAGATTTCTGAGGATACCAGCTTCATTCAGGTCCCCGAGTCGGATCATGTCCTCCACTCCATGAATGGAGGTTGGGTGCATGGGCTTGATATTTGTAGCATTCTGAAGAGAGATCCGATGCTCCTGAATGGGGGAAAAGACTATTAAACCTCCATTCTGATTGGTGGAGAATGTGCTTTTATAGTTCACTGACTGCTCTTCTCTCACAAGTTGGTCGTTATTATGAGTGGTACACACTGAAAGACCCACCTTTCCTTCATCATCCAAGACCTGGATTTGACCCGAATCACAGAGTTTGACCACAGCGCCAATCGGGACGTCAAACTCATGGCCTGTTCTGAGGTCCAACCAGACATAGTCCCCCTATGGGACAACCAATCAAAAAATCTAATCTTTAAACAATCAATACCAAATACCATAAGTTATTTAAAAATTTATAATAAATAATTGCAAAAACAGACTACAAACATTATTGCAAAAATATAATAAAATGTAAAAAATAACCACTGGAGTCACATGGACTATTTTAACAATGTTTTTACTACCTTTCTGGACCTTGAAAGTGTTAATTAAATAGCCGTCTCTGGACAGGCCCGAGAGCTCTCGGATTTCATCAAAAATATCTTAATCTGTGTTCCGAAGATGAACGAAGGTCTTATGGGTTTGGAATGACATGAGGGTGAGTAATTAATGACAGAATTTAAATTTTTGGGTGAACTATCCCTTTAACCTCAGCCATCTGCCGGCTGGCGGCTGTTATACTGTTAATGTAATCAATGGTAGTCCCAACAGGTCCAGCACAGTGATTCAACTACAGTTCCACAGTGGGAGGGTCTTGTGTTGCAATAAGACTCATTGAGAATGCAAGGTGGCCATTGCACTACAACTGGAACATGATTTAACGCAGCATCATTTAAAAAATGATTACTGGAGTGGAAAACTGGATTTAGTTCAATTTATCCAGGTGTGTTAATAAAGTATGATGTCCTAGCTGCCAAAAAAAGAAGTTTAACATTGAGCAAGCGCATAAGAACAAGTCTTACCTGTTGCAGAATGACCATGTTTCTGGTTTAGAGTTTTGACATTAGAAGTCACCATGTGAGGGACCTATACAGGATAAAAATAAAGAGAATAAGCGAACGTTAAAATAAAATCTGAAGTTGTATCAAAAGCAAAGATACTGCTGTACAGCATGAAATGATTAAAAAGACAAAAACATGATTCACACCCAAGGACTTTGCAAATAATTATAAAAAAAAGATACTACGGCCTTTTTTAATAAAAGCAAGAATCTGATCACAGTTTCACACTGCATCATACATTTTAAAATGACCCTGTTGGGGCATATTTAAAATTACAATGGAGGAACATTTTTACAAAATAGCTTTACTAGTAAGGATATACTGATCCCAAGAATATTAAAGACCAAAAACATCTCTAACTTTAAAGAGCACAGAAAAGCTAATTCTATTAACAATGTGGCTCAAACTACAAAGTAGACACTGCCCCAGACAGACTAGACCAAACATACAGCACATAAGGGTCAAATGAATTTAATATAACTTTATATATATATATATATAAGTACTTTATTCCTGTGATGGCAAAGCTGAATTGCTGCCATGACTCCAGTCTTCAGTGTCACATGATCCTTCAGAAATTTGTGCAGCTTTTGTGGAAACCATTATACATTGTTTCAAGATTTTTGGCTCAATAGAACTTTCAAAATAACAGCATTTATTTGATATAGACTTTTTTTTGTAACAATGTAAATGTCTTTACTGTCACTTTTGATCAATTTAGAGCATCCATGCTGAATAAATAATTTATTAAAAATAAACAACAACAGAGAAAATAATCAAGTTGATCTCTGATTATGGCATCTCATCCTGAGAAGAAACTTTAGTCAAGGTTACATTTTTAAAGACAAGACTGAGACTGTCCACACCGTGATCATTATCATTAGAAAGCCATTATCAGTACTACAGAATATCACACAGATTGCCTTTTGATTAAAATACTGCTTGTAGTTACTTGAAGCAACTGCCTGAACTGAAGCCAAACATTCTTGATGTATCTATTTACACCCCGTGTTACTGAGGATAATTACACAGCTGTGGAAGCAGATCCAACAATAGTTTTACTCAGGATGAGCATCCTCAAGTCCTTACATGTCATTACAGCCAGCATGAAGAGTAGTGCGTGACACTCACGATGAGCTTCCCACAGTGGTTTAAAGGCTAGAAGAGTTGTGGTCTGGAATTAGTCACTTACAATGACAAGCGAATAGATTGAACGTGAGAGGCAAAGGGTTCATATACCCTATTGATTTCCAAGCCCTCTTATGATCAACGAAGGAAATAACTTGGATCAAGGAATATCAGGTTCAGTGACTTAAACTCAGTTTACAGTTTATGTGGCATAATGTTGATCGCAAAATTAACTTCCACTTGTACCTCCCTTTCTTTTAAAAGAATAAGATAGTGAGACACTTACAATGGAAGTGAATGGGGCCAAAAACACTCACAGTTTCAATAGTATAACAATACGGCATAAACAATATGATGATTTTAGTGTGAGAAATGGCTTCCTTACCTTTTCTCTGTAAAGTTATCAAATTTCACAACTTTGTTGCCATGACCCCTAAAATGACAGTAAAAATTATTCAAACATCTTTACAGCTCTAATAACAGACAAGCTTTAACAGAATATTTTATGTAATCAAATTGGTAACCGTGATCTTTGCTTTATTTAAAGAAAATATTTTTGTTGTAATCAACATTATGCCACAAATCCTGTTGATTTAAGCTGAACCCAACATTCCTCTAAAATGAACGGATTGCTTTTTACTATTGTATTTTTTATATTATTATTTATTTTATTTTAAATTGCTTTTCCCCCTTTTTTTAGAAAATAAATAATTTTAATAATAAATGTAATGTTTTTTTTCTTTTTCCTTGTTTGTTAAACATGTTTGTTTGGTTTTTGTGTTATTTGATCTGCTAATTATCCTTGTTTATGGAACTATGTGGGTCTGTAATTAATGTAAGAACAAATATATGCATTGTATGTCAAATTTGTTCCAGAAGAGATAATAATTATAAAACAAATCAATTAATTGACTTGCGATAAATGCGATTTTCCAGATTTTCAAAGTGCTCTTTTTATTGTGCTGAGTGGACTCATCAATATGTCAGATTAAATATTAAATAATAAAATAACAGATCCAATGCTCCAGACTCCATAGGGTTAAACGGAGCAGCACCCATGCGGTCCATAGGTCAGGTGAAGGAGAGGGAGTCTTTAGGAGCTTACACTGTCGTTTGTATATTCCAGCTGAATCATTTCCTTGTCGGTTTTTTTTTTGTGTTTCTTTTTCAACACTGCATAACCAATTCCATCCTCACCTGCATCATGAGCAGGCATCATGAAAATACCTGGCTGACTCACAGATCTATTTTTGAGTTTCATAAGGTCATGTTAAATGTGAGAACGTAGTTTGGGGAGTAAGACTGAGGCATGTGTTACCTCATGGGCCACCTCATGGCATAGTCGATAAGAAGATTAGTATGGATGTTAATCACAGATTAAGCACAATATAAAGACCAAATTTGTTTTAAAGAATTTGATGCAGAGTGCAGAAAAGTGGTACAATGCCTAAATTAAGTCATTGGTATAGATCTGTAGATCAACTAGGCTTTTGTTCATTTGAGTTTTGCAAACTCAGTAAACACTAAGAGACAAAGATCAAACGAAAGGGCCCTCACATCACCTGCTCTGGGTCGCGTTAGGCCTTCAGCACAGACTGACAGTATGTTAGTGTGTCACATGGTCAAACACAGAGCTGCTCTCAGGGATGTCCGCGAAATTAAGATGCAAAAAGGATAATTTGAAGAAAGATTTGTGAAGGTATTTCGAATTTATAACTTGTCTTTTAAAAAGGCGGTTGTTAACAAGTGGATAAATGGGACTACAGCATGGGTTACCAGGTCTGCAAAACAAAAATAGCCCAATGGCCAATCAAAAATAGCCCATATATTCTTATCCCAAAAATATGTGAATATGCCATTCCAATACATATTTTACAGTCATTGTTACACTGTACAAAACTAATTGTTGGTTTAACTTTAAAAAGTAAGCTACCTGGTTGTATTAATGCAATGAAGGAGATTGGTTTAATAAACAGGAACCTAAAATATTATGTTATCTAAACCACATTAATTATCTAAGTTTGTAATAAAAAATCATGAAAATAATTTTTTACAGTGTTTGCATTAAACTGAATTTCAACTTTAAAATCCCTATCTAGTACTAGTAATCATTGTGGCGAGGTTGGCGAGCGAGAGACGTGGGAGGAGAGAGCGAGACCGGTGCGCAAGTCGCTAGTGGGGTGAAAGGTGGTGACAATTATATGGGGCCCCCACTGCCCAGGGGGCCCACTAAATCCAGTAGTTATTCTATATATTCCCCTACTCTTATGAATCAATATAGTATATACATTTGTATTCCTGAGAGTTTAATGAAAACCACAAAAACACGCACTTTAGTCTAGTTAAAAAAGTTTTCCAAATTTCCTCTCCCCCCTCCCTAAAAATGGTTAAGTCACATGGTTATATATAGTGTATCAGAGTTGAGGCTGCTCCGAAAAACAATTGAAGTTACCAGTACCAGTAAAGTCATGAAAAGGAGAGGGAGGTCAGGGAAATTGCACTTGCACTGGTTAGTGCACTGTATAGCCATGAGAGTCGATGAGATGGGGTCCTGTGCCCCGATAGGACACCTAATAAGAGCCGCCGCCCGCGCACTCCGCTATGGTCACATATCTGTATATGGCGCGGCGCGGTGCGAACCGCCCGAACAATTACACGCTTAAGGTCACTGTCTTTTTGTGGTATTATGTAGTTTTTTGGTTTGCATATAAAATCAAAAGGATTACAGACTTGCTATAATATAGCACATTATCTTCATCAAAAATGAAGACAGTGAGAAACTTTAATGGTTTTATTTTACATTTGACTCCATTAATTTTAATTTATGAATCTTTATCTCAGCTGTTAGAGTGTCTGGAAAGACATTTTATAGGCCTATTATATTGCTGGTAGGCCTACTTAAAAAATTATTATTTTTTTAAAATCATTTTACTAATTTCTTATCTTTTGTTGTTATTTTATTAGTTTGACTTGCACAATAATAGGTTATTAGTCACTTAATGCCATTGTTTTGATATAATATTTATATACAACTTTGCATATAAAATAAGTAAAAGCCTTATTTTATTATTATTATTTTTTTTATCCAGGCCTGGACTTTACGTTGTTGTGTTTATGTTTTGTTATGTGTGTGCTCGCGGCAGTCGTCCGTGAGGGGCTGCATCTTTTACTTTAATTTTGTTAATTTATTTATTAAAGTCTTTAAATGTTCGCCAGTTCCTCCTTCTTCCCATAACAATGAACTGTGTTACAATCATAATACGCATTGTAATGTATTCATAAAGGAGCTCACTTGATCTCAAAGGCAGTTCAACTCCCTCACAATCATCTAGCAGTTTTTAACAATTGAGGAATATAAAATGAGTAAAACAGCTTTCAATCAAATGCAGTTTATGCAATATGTGAAACATTTAACCCACAGGAAGAAAATCAACCCATGGGTTTTTTTCAATTACGCATGAAGCAACGGGTTTCCTCACTTTTCTAAGTTAAGTCAACTGATCACTTAATTCTAATTCAAACTTTCAATTATTTTTGTTTTTAAATCAAGATAGAAAGAGTTGTTGGAAGCTAAGTGATGGTGATGTTGAAGTCACGCAACTGTTAATTTATAGCCTACATTTAGCCTTTTTTAGTTTTAGTGTAAGAATCATAAACTTTTGGTTTGGGTGATGCTAATTAGGCCTACAAAAATACACCATTCACTCTATTCACAAAACTATACATGTACATTTGAACATCGGAGAAGCTACTTTGAAACTAGACTGCCAAGATGCTAATTGTAAACTTATTTTATTGTAAAAACTGAGCTGAAAACATAGGGAATAGTAGCATTTCTACAGCAGTTTGGAGGGGGAAAAAAATCATGCTATATTGTTCAAGCACATTTAAAGAGATTATAGATTGAAATGTAAACTATTTGGCTTTTCTGGCCTTACCATGTCTAATCTCACAATGTATGGGGTTGGATAAATGGCAGAGACACATAACTTAAAGGGATAGTTCACCCAAAATTGAACATTTTGTCATTATTTACTCGTCCTCAAGTTATTCTAAACCAAACAGTTGATGGGCCCCATTGACTTCCATAGTATTTTAATGGAAGTCAATGGGGTCCATCAACTGTTCGGTGACCCACATTCTTCAAAATATCTTATTTTGTGTTGAATAAATAATGAACCTGTTCTCTTAATATTGCTCATGTTTTTCTAGACTTATAGGTCAGACGTTTATTTGGCTTTCATAACCAGTCATTTGCCCTGGGCCAAGACTCACTAAAGGTCTTAAATCTCGTGCCCCTCTAAACTCTTAACTGCTTTATCCAGCACGTCACTGAGTGCCAGAGGCAGATTAACACAGTCACTTCCTCTGTGTCTGTCAGCTCAGCAGCATGTCAAAGCAATTCAGTTCTCTGTAGAAGACGTTTCTTGCCATCCACACAACAACACGAGGATGTCAATAAAACACAGTAAAAAAAAAAAAAAAAAAAATTCAAATAAATTAAAAAGCCTAGAAAATGTGGTAGGTATAAATTAATATTAAAATATATTGTAAATGTAAATAAAAAATATTAAATAAAATAAAATAAAAAAAGATAGAAGTGTAAATAAATGATAATGGTAACACTTTACACCAAAGTTCCATCAGGTTAGTTAATGCGTTAACTAGCAATGAGCAATACATTCGTTCCAGTACTTATTAATATTTGTTAAAACAAATTAATACAAATACAACTGTTCATTGTTAGTTCAGGGTCATTTACTAATATTAACAGATACAACATTTGATGTATTAGTAAATATTGAAATGAACATAAACTGACATTAATACATGCTTTTGTAATATTTTTTGGTCTGG
The DNA here is from genome assembly GCF_949357685.1 of Gobio gobio. Classification (NCBI taxonomy): domain Eukaryota; kingdom Metazoa; phylum Chordata; class Actinopteri; order Cypriniformes; family Gobionidae; genus Gobio; species Gobio gobio. Next base: position 29,174,711 of record NC_137107.1, read on the forward strand.
TTCATCTTAACTGATTACCTAATGTTAACAAATAAAACCTTATTGTAAAGTGTTACCATGATGATAGTATACATTTCGTTACAGTGTAATTATACATTTAAGTACTGAGTAATATGCATTAAAGTCATGTACTTATTATAGGGTTAGGTATAGTTGCATGTAATTATGCATAATTTATAGTTACTCCAGTACTAGGTGTAACAATGACATTGTAAAATAAAATGTTACCTAATACTAATATCTAATACTTAATGGTTATTTTTTTGTCTTTATATATATTACATCTTAAATTATTTTTAATTTTTCTTACCTTACAGGCTGTCTATTCTTGCTTTAAACATAAACCTTGCTAAATATTATTTGTGATTAAAAAAAAGAAAATCTATTTGCCAATGGGTAGTAAAAATTTACTTAATTCAAGTCTAATTTTCTCACACAATTTGGCTTCTCCAGTAAATTCAGCTAATTTTAAAGATGTTTCAATATTTTTATTGGATATCTTATGTTAATATCTACTCTATAGGAAGGTGTAAATGGTTCCTGCTGAGGCCTGGTACAGAGAGCGGCAGAGCAGAAAACAGTCAGCAGTAAGTAGCTTTCCGTAAAGCCTTAAAAGAGCATGAGGTGCTGGACGGCTAAGCCCAGAGTCTGAACACTTACTCACCTCACAGTGACTCAAGAGTTTGCCTTGCTATTCACCTCTCTCTTCTTCTATCTTTGCACTTCTATCTGCTCGTCCTTCTGTCGCCAGATGTTATGTATGTCCACACGTCCAGGTTCAAGAGCTGATCTGGAGTCAGGTGATTGACAGGTGTAAATGAAATCAGAGGATAAAGTACACTCTTCAACAGTCACTAAACTGTGTTGTTGTCCTCTTATGTATGTCCTGCTGTGGACTACCTGTTGATGAGGGATGCTGGGTAATGCAGCAGGAGAGCAGTGGCAGTGTTCAGCGTCTCCTTCAATGGAACTCCTGATCCAGCTTAGAGGGAGGCGGGGTTAGGCAGCAGCCGGTCACTGTGGGGGAGGGAAGGCTTGACACAAAGGTCTAATGGTCACTTCAACCACTAGTTTCCTGTTACACTTTCTCCTCTGCAAACTAAACATGAAAAGGTCAACCTTTTGTATTTATAAACGGATGCTGGGTGTGTCTGATTCACTGATTGTAACGTTTAAATGGAAATGCCATGAATCCAAAGTATACAACACCCATAAATAACAGTGAATACAGTCAAATTTCTCAAGGCCAAAGCCATTTTAATAGGTTGAAAAATATTTTTAATATTAAAGTAACATTGATTCTTCCTGATATTTTTCTAATCAAAAAGAAACACCATCAGAAATATGTTAAAGGGTGGTTGATTATGATTTCACTTAAAAATCTGCAAAGTTATATTGCTCAAAGTTCAATGCAAAGGGAGATATTTACTTTTACATAAATAATTTTCTAATGACTACAACAAACGGCTGGTAGGGACTACAACAAGCTTCTTCCCGGGATGGTGACATCACGAACCCTAAAATTGACATAAATGCTGCCCCCAGGAACACACAACAAAGGCCATGTTGAGAAGAGGAAGAGTTGTTGTAGTAGAGCACATTTGGGAGTCTGCTCAAGCTGACGCAACCGTCTTTTCACGTTTATTGCAATAAAGTACATAACACAAATGCAATAGCATGTCATAAAAGCAAGATGACTACAAGTTGTAACCGTAATTAAACTAAACTATACCTGTTCTATCTTCATGCAGCATATACTCTCTGGCTCTGTAGGCATTTTACAGAAGCGAGCGATCCCACACGAGCGATTTATAGATCATCAGGACAGAATATGCTAATCAATGACTTGAAGATAGTTAACTCCACGGCTGCGTCCGAAACTTGGAAAATGGTGCCTTCGGAGGACACATTTCAAAGCAGGAAGGCACCAAGGCACGTCCGAATCTAATGTTAGCTTCACTTCCTGTCTTCTGACTGATACCTTCATCTGATTGATTTTTGAAGGCAGCAAATATGTATCCTTCGCTGCCTTTGATATCCCTCAATCCTGTGCGTTCCATTCTGTGACAGTTGAGCTGGAAAAAAAGATGGCGTCCGAAAAAGTTGCGTTTGTTGGTCAGTGTTTGTGTAAATGTACGTTTTTTACAAACATTTGCTACTTCTGATGTCATTTCTGGCGAGAAATGACTAATGTAGTATAAATATTTGTTTAGTTCTCACCAAAACTCTCTCTATTTTTCTGTAGATCATTAAAGGGTAAGTTCACCCATTACTGAAAATTCTGTCATTAATTACTTACCCTCATGCACAAATCTAAATCACAAAAATTTTGACTAATGATAATGTTTTAGTTAACTGAACAATTAAATGCAAAAAAGTTGGCTTAACTGGTTCAACAATTGTTGGACCAACCTTGTTTTAATTGTAAATTCGATTTGAAAATGCAAGTTAACACGCATACAAGCTGCAACAAGTTAACAATGCATTCTGGGTGCATCATGCAAAACTCATCCATGGCTCCCAGAATGCATTGCGGTATGAAGCATGTCACCATTGTTGAGATTCATAGGCTGATTCTTGATGTCTGTGTGAGAAAATCTCAAAGGAGGTCAAAGTGCTTAGTTGACTAAGATTTAAAACCGATTGTACACTATTTTGATTAAAACCATGTTTGATCTTTTCTAGAATCACAATTAAAAAAAGCTAATAGTATATTGCTCATATTAAATTCAGTCATAAAATCAGTGAATTAAGCCACAACACAATGATTATATTCTTATCATTGAGCAACTGACAGCATTTGATTATGTTTTCTTGCCAAACATTAAAAAGTTGTCAAAGTGCCCAAATAAAGAAAACACTCATCACCATGATGGTGACATAAAAAAAATAAAAACTTTAACAGCTGAACAAAAGATCTTAAATTGGGAGACATGTGACCTTACTCAGTTAATTGAGTTAAGTGAACTACATTGTTTAAAAGTTGAGTAAACTCAAAAAAGCAGTGCAGCAAGTTGCCTTACAATTTTAAGTTATGTCAACTTTTCTTTTTTTACAGTGTGTCGTTCGACACCCGTAAGACCTGCGTACATCTTCGGAACCCAAATGAAGATATTTTAGTTGAAATCTGATGGCTCAGAAAGGCCTCCATTGGCACAATGTACTTTACACTCTCAAGACCCATAAGTCGAATCATGATTTGGATCGTGTGTCAAACCACCAAATTGCTGAAATAATGTGACTTTGACGATCCAAACTGCTGAATCGACTTCGTACCGCTTCGAAGCTTCATGATGCAGTGTTTTGAAATCGGTCATCACTATATAAGTCGTTATTTAGGGGTTTTTTTGCGCACAAAAAATATTCTCGTCGATTCATAAAATTCACTGTAGTGAGATGGACTTTGTAACGACGTCTTTAGTACCTTTTATGGGTCTTGAGAGTGTAAAGTACATTCTGCCAATGGAGGCCTTTCTGAGCCATCGGATTTCCACTAAAATATCTTCATTTGTGTTCTGAAGATGAACGGAGGTCTTACGGGTGTTGAACGACATGAGGATAAGTAATTAATGACAGAATTTTCATTTTTGGGAGAACTAACTTTAAACGGTTACACTGCCTAAGAAGTCTGTCCTGAAATTTCGTGGGGTGCCTTTATGCACAAACGCTGCCTTACAAGCCATTGTCTGATAAGGCAGTGAGGCAATGAGTCAGCTGCCTAGGTTTTCGGATGCAGCCCACATCAGCTACATAAATTCATCAACTACCCATTCAGAAAAGTCTTGTTGCATTCAACATATTGTCACTTAATCTTGAGTCTCTCCATCATTGTCCGACTCCAGTTGGAACATAAGAGACTAAACAGTTATGGAAATTTTCAGTGCACGACACGTCTGCTAACATGAGTTCCCTTTCGTTCAGTCACTACGACGTACGTTAGTGACTAACGAATTGGGGTTTCGCCTAGAAGCCAATCACCTTCGAGGTATTTAACAGCGCCCAATGGCAGTGCCAATGCCATGGGCATGCGGAATTTGCATGCGTAATTTCGCCCCACCTCGTGGCTAAGGACGTATGCTGGCAACATCGCATTTTGTTTCTGCTTTGGAGCCAAGAGTATCTCTTCACTCCTTCAAGCCTGCTAACTGAGTCTTTGTCAGCCTTCGAGACGAACAGATTTCCAGAGGCGTTTGTGTCTACGGCGTGTTCCAGTGATCGCATACTGCTTGCCTGCTGATCTGCGCAGTGGTCCGTCTGACAGCTAGTGTGTGGTCCCTGGGCGCTTCGGCGTCTCTGCGAAGCTTCCTCTCATAAAAGAGCTTACACGTGGCACGTCCTTTTCAGGATGTCTCGCCCGTGTACTTCTGGGTGTGGCCGGTCGTTGTGGCCGGTGTGACCCCCCTCTAGCGCTCCGCAACCCGTGAGTGTTCAGGCGGAGATCGCGGGGCCTGCTCCGGCACCCTCGCGCATCTCGTTTGGCGCTCCGGAGGATGCGATGTCAGTCACCGCATCACAAGGTGGGATTGAGTCCTCTGAGGATGATGACTCGGCTGTGCTGCCGCCTTCGGGCGCTCCAGCATTGCCCGAGTCAGACCCAGAGCTGACAGCCATGTTGTCTCGGGCAGCCGCGAGTCTAGGGATAGAGTGGAACCCTCCGTCCTGTCCCGAACGCTCGCGGCTCGATGATTGGTTTTTGGGGACCCGCGCTGACACACGTCAGTCCCCGCCCCCAATACCTTTCTTTCCCGAGCTGCATTAGGAGGTTGCGCGGTCCTGGAAGTCCTCGCTGTCTTCCCGTGACCGTTCGGCAACCACCTCCGCCTTCTCCACCCTTGAAGGGGCCGCGGCCAATGGGTACACTGGGGTCCCCCCAGTTGAATGTTCTGTTGCGATGCAACTGTGTCCGCAGAGCGCTTCAACATGGCGTGGCGACCCTAAGCACCCCTGCAAAGCCTGTCGATTCACATCAACCTTGGTGGCGAAATCGCACAGAGCTGAGGGGCAGGCTGCTGCCTCTTTGCATGCCATGGCGATCCTCCAGGTCTATCAGGCCAGGATTCTCAAGGACATGCACGAGGTAGGAGTTGATCCGGGGCTCGTGGACGAGCTGCGTGCCGCCACCGACCTCGCCCTCCGGGCGACGAAGGTGACCGCACGCTCCCTGGGTCAAGTGATGTCCACAAATGTGGTCCAGGAGCGACATCTGTTGCTAAACCTGGCCGAAATGCGGGACAGCGAGCGGACACGTTTCCTCGATGCCCCCATATCCCAGGCTGGCCTCTTCGGCCAACAGTTTTCAACCGTTTTCAACGGCTATTAAACATATACTGCCCCGGCGGCCAGCTGCTGCCTCCACCCAGCCGCCGGCACAGTCGCCTCAGCCTGCTTGCCGCCGAGGACGCCCTCCTAAGGCTCCCACCCCTCCCGCCCGGTCCAAGCAGCAGCCTACACCCGGGCCGTCCAGCCGAGATGAAGTCCGGGTTCTACAGCCCCTACTTCCTTGTACCCAAAAAGACCGGTGGGTTAAGACCAATCCTGGACCTGCGCATCTTGAACCGTTACCTACACAGGCTTCCGTTCAAGATGTTGACAGCGAAACGCCTTTTCGAATGCGTTCGTCCGGACGATTGGTTTGCAGCAATCGACCTGAAGGACGCCTACTTCCATGTCTCCATCCTACCTCGACACAGACCGTTCCTACGGTTTGCCTTCGAGTGGCGGGTATATCAGTATGCGGTCCTCCCATTCGGGCTATCTCTGTCCCCTCGTGTCTTTACGAAGATAAGATTGAAGATTATGAAGATTGTATTTACGCCTCTCCGGCAGCACGGGGTTCGCATCCTGAACTACCTCGATGACTGGCTCATAATGAGTCACTCTCGATAGCAGGTTTGCGGACACAGAGATTTAGTGCTCCATCACCGTCTGGGCCTTCGGGTCAACTGGGAGAAGAGCAAACTTTGCCCCATGCAGAGGATCTCTTTTCTCGGTATGGAGATCGACTCGGTCGCCATGTGCGCGCAGCTTACGAGCGAGCGTGCGCAGTCTCTGCTGACTTGCCTCCGTCAAATCGAGAGCAAGAATGCTGTTCCACTGAAACAGTTTCAGAGGCTCCTGGGGCATATGGCATCTGCAGCCGCGGTGACGGCGCTCGGATTGCTACACATGAGACCAATTCAGCACTGGCTACGCGATCGAGTCCCTAGATGGGCATGGCGGTCTGGCACGCTCCGGGTACAAGTGACTCGGGCCTGCTTACAGACGCTCACCCCGTGGTCGAACCTCAGTTTTCTACGGTCCGGTGTGTCCCTAGAACGAGTTTCCAGGCATGTATCAACAGATGCCTCCACCACGGGCTGGGGTGCCATGTGCAATGGACAAGCAGCCACGGGCTCCGTGACAGGACCCCAGCGCCTTCTGCATGTCAGTTGCCTCGAGTTGCTATCAGTACGGTTCACCCTGCACCGCTTCCGAGCGTTGCTGAGGGGTTTACACGTACTAGTCCGGACAGACAACACGGCCACAGTAGCGTACATCAACCACCAGGACGGTATACGCTCCCGCCGCATGTCCATGCCGGACCTCCTCTCTCAGAGACGGGGCACTCTCTGGCACCCGCGTCCAGCGTTCTGGAAGCTCCACGTGTGGCTTCTGGACGGGACACGGCAGGTTTGAGTGGCCTGCCACCTAGGGTGGTCGCCACCATCACTTCCGCTAGGGCAGAGTCTACACGACACGCCTATGCGTTGAAGTGGAACCTCTTTGTCACCTGGTGCTCTTCCCGCCAAGAAGACCCCTGGAAATGCCCGATCGGGTACGTGCTTTTGTTTCTCCAAGAGGGGCTGGAGCTAAGGCTGTCTCCCTCCACCCTGAAAGTGTTTGTGGCTGCAATATCTGCCCATCACGACCTCTTGGGGGACAAGAAGGTAAGTCAGCACGACCTGATCATCAGGTTCCTAAAGGGGGGCGAGGAGACTGAATCCTCCTCGCTCTCCTCTCGTACCCTCTTGGGACCTCTCACTAGTTCTAAGTGCTCTGCAGAGGCCTCCCTTTGAGCCTTTGCGGTCGGTCGATATTAAGTTCCTGTCGATGAAGACGGCCCTGCTGACCGCATTGGCCTCCGTTAAGAGGGTCGGGGATCTGCAGGCTTTTTCGGTTGACGAAGCGTGCCTAGAATTCGGGCCGGCTAACTCTCACGTGATCCTGAGACCCCGGCCTGGATATGTGCCCAAGGTTTCTACCACCCCATTCAGAGATCAGGTGGTGAACCTGCAAGCGCTGCCTTTGGAGGAGGCAGACCCAGCCTTGGCATTGCTCTGTCCAGTACGCGCTCTCCGCGCTTATGTTGACATGACGCAGTGTTTCAGGACCTCAGACCAGCTCTTTGTCTGTTATGGTGGAGAGCGGAAGGGAAGAGCTCTCTTAAAGCAGAGGTTGTCTCACTGGATAGTGGACACCATTGTTTTGGCTTACCAGCAGCAAGGTCGACCATGTCCCCTTGGTGTGAGGGCACACTCCACTCGGAGTGTGGCCTCCTCTTGGGCTTTAGCGCATGGCGCCTCGCTAACAGACATCTGCAGAGCTGCAGGCTGGGCGACACCTAACACATTTGCCAGATTCTACAATCTCCGAGTGGAGCCAGTGTCCGATTATGTACTCGCCTCTACTAGTGGCCGGTAGTGGACCAGGCTCAGGTGTCTTCGCTTGCTCGCCATTCCTCTCCACGGACGGGATACGTGCGATATTTTCCTCAGGTGAGCTCCACGAGAGCCCTGAGCTCCTCCAGCACTGTCGACGCCGACATCAGTTCAGTCTGCCCTCTCGAGCCCAGACCCTCATGTCTGGCCAGGTGCCCCGTGTGCATGGTTCCCCTCCGGCGACCCCCACACAAGTATTTCCACCGTAAGCCTCCTCAGTGAGCAGGTGTCTTTCCCTGGGCAAGTCCCTGCCACCCCTAGGGTTAAAAATCCACCTTCGGCTGGTGCCATAGAGTTTCCCATATGCAGCCCTGAGCGGGTCATATGTGTACTCTCTAAGTCCTCCCCACGGGTAGGCATTTTGGCATTCCCTCACTGGGATATGCTTCCCAGTGGTCCTTGGTATTCCTGTGGTAAGTGGGAGTCCTACGGCCTTAAGTGGCGGGATCTCACACTTACGCAGGGCACTGAGTCAGACAGCTGAGTGGCGCTGTTATATTGGAACCCCCATTCGTTAGTCACTTACGTACGTCGTAGTGACTGAACGAAAGGGAACGTCTCGGTTACGTTTGTAACCCTCGTTCCCTGAGGAGGGAACGGAGACGTACGTTCCTCTGCCACGTCAGCTGTGCTGCTGGAACACGGAGTTCAGATCTTGGCTCCGCAGCAGATACATAATGCGATGTTGCCAGCGTACTTCCTTATATACCCACGAGGTGGGGCGGAGTTACGCATGCAAATTCCGCCTGCCCATGGCATTGGCACTGCAATTGGGCGCAGTTAAATACCTTGAAGGTGATTGGCTTCTAGGTGAAACCCCCATTCATTAGTCACTAACGTATGTCTCCGTTCCCTCCTCAGGGAACGAGGGTTACATATGTAACCAAGACGCTCTTGAAGCCCATTTGCATTTAAAAGGACACACAAAAACGGCGTGTTTTTGCTCACCCTCAAAAAGTCACATGTTTTACATGCTAGAAGACTTATTTTACAGCTTGTAAAAAGGGGCATAATAGGACCCCTCAAGAGGTTAAGTTTTAACTTTAAATGAAATTTGAATGAAATTATATATATTTTTTACACTTACATCACTGGGGTCTCTCAGACCCAATAAAAAAACAGTAATTAAAATTATATTATAATTTACTCACCTTTATGTTGCTGAGTCGAAACAAAACAAATAATTAAAAAAATACAATAAAATATGACCGAATAGTGAAGCGTGAAGCAGTGAAGCAGATGAGAAAATAAACAACTCTCAAAATATTCTTGTGCACACAAAAAAAACTGCAGCAAGATTTTTTAAAATCTTTTATTTCAAAGTCATGCCACAAGTTGACAAAATACAAAAGAAAAAAAAAAGTACTCCAAATAAGTATATCAAATAACCACAGTGTAACCCAGGAGAGACTTACACGCAAAATAAAAACACATTTAAACAGAGATAAGATACGGAAACCCTACAATCAGCAAAGATAGTATATGTCTGTGTTTGGTTGTTTGTTTTTTGAACACAAAATTCAATGGCTAGATATAAAACAGTAAACAAATGAGTATAAAATGCTGATAAAAGATACTTGTTATAAAGGTAATATCAGCTATGTTTCATAGAATGATACCATGCAAGATATTTTGTATATTTCTGTTTATGTATATATACGTCCGTTTCAAGTTCAACATCAGCAGAAAAAATACAAGAGTATCACAAGCTCATTCTCTGGACATTGACCCATGTCAAAAAAGAGCTACAGGATTCACTCGCTCCACAAGCATTCACTGGTTATTAAGGCTGTACTCTATCAAGATGCCTAGAGAAAGTCCAACATGGCATGACAGTATTTGTGACGGCGTGTGTTAAAGAAAAGAGGTTCACTCAGCCAAAGTACATGCAGCAGTCAAGGCCAGAGAGCCAGTAACATCACAGAGAGCAAAGAACGGCCAGCAGAAACACTCAGGAACATCATTCACGTGATCATATGAGTCGAAACAATGCCAGTGTTTCAGAGGATTTGAATTTGCCTCGTGACTGCAAGCAGTTAAAAGTCTCCACAACACAATACGTGTCGAGATTGTGAATAAATTACGCAAGAGAGTGAAACTAGGCATCCTCTGCAAATGTTATTGTTTCCTTCATACGTACATTGCATTAGCTGCGCAAACATTGGGTTACTGTATAAATTCCTACTGTGTATAAATCCTGTTTGTAAACAAACACAAACCCACATGCAATGTAAGATTACACTTTCACATGAAAGCAGCATCAAGATCCACTCGACACAACATGGCAAAGGTTCCTCTATTTGATCTGAAGCATGCACCACTATCCGAGTGAACCACGACCTTCTAAGACCATTTGAACGTTGCCAATTAAAAAAAAAAAAAAAATGCATTAAAGGAAACACAAACAATCGATTGAAATATAAGAAATCTTTACACCAGGACTTTTAAAGGCATTTGAACTTCAACAGTTCTTATTATATGCCATTGGCCACATGTGTTATTTGGCAAAATAGACCGAAAATAAATATAACAGGAAATGCATATGGCTCCAACTGTACTGGCACATTGGCATCTTTCACAGCATTCTCATTGAAATCAAAACCTACATATTTAAGCTTTGGATGAAATAAAGTAAAAGAAAAATGAATGGTTTGTTGTCTTTAACGGCTAAAGAGAAACCGATTAGATTTAAGGCTATTTATTAGTTTGTTTAGTCAGATTAAAAGGTATAAAGTGTGTAATTTCTGCACACATTACCTAACCGAACTGCACAAATTCCAGAACACGCCCCTCGTTTGCCATGGGTCAGACAAACAGATAGCCCTGCCCCAAACTCACCCCATTGGTTAAGCCAATGTTGCTGGTCAGATTGCTCAAACAAACAGAGCAATGTTTTGATAGAGCCACAGAACCACAGGGTTAGACTTCAGGGAAACAATTCACATCTGAGCTAAATTCTCCATATCTAAAAAGCAAAAACAAGGTGGCTAAGCCATATATGTTGCTATTTGAATTTATACTTTCAAATCAAACACCTCTCTGCTCAGTATAAACTGCTTTCTATTATCTAAATCAGTCAGACATAGAGGTCCAAACGGAGATAAGTAAAATCCATCCACAGACATGAAATTTTCCTTGCTAAATCCCCTGTTTAACCGTCATAATCTGGCCTGTGGAGGTACGAATGATGTAAAAGAATGACTGGGCTATTGTTGGGGATTTCCAATCCAATCTGGTTGTATAAAAACTGAAATGTAATGGAGCTAAAGAAAAAGCTTCATTCATCCCTGAAAAAGATCTGTTTGTCTCTGATGTGCCATACCAGCTAATCCATTGGGCTTTAGCGTGATCTTGTCATCCAACATTGTTACTCTGATTGGCACTGCATTGTTAAAACCTGGTATTTAACACTGTTTGTATTTCTCTTCTTACCACCTCTCTCTGTCTTGCTCATCTAGGTTTGAGTATCAATACTGGCTCAACTTTAAAAACATTACAAATTGTATAAACATTAGTCATTATAACCTAATGTTTGAGATTCTTATGCTACATTTTTGACACAAAATAGTAAAAACTGCAAACAGGCTCAAGGTAACTCTTCTACCATTTGGCCCTCACATCTGTTTCATTGCGGAAGAATTTTAAGATTATTATTTTATACAAAAAAGAACATTTCAGAGGCAATGATAAATAAATACATTTTAAATTAAATTAGCAAAGATGAGTTATGAAGGAATAAATCCTCAAATTTTCAAGCAGAAATCATGTTCATGTTCTTAATCAGTGTTTTTGTCTTGTGTTGAATAATTTTAACATCCTTAAAACAAAACTGCATAATATATTAAGACTTCTTCTCAGAGAATGTCTTGAATTAGGTGGTAAACTGCATTTATTTATTATAAATTGAGAGAAGTTTAAGCTTAAGAAAACGGTTTGCCATTTTGGTTAAAACAAATCTTAATATGTTATGCATGTTCTCTAGTATGCTTTTTCCCCCCAGTGTAACTGACATTCAAATCAGAGGATGATAAAACATAGCCAACCATGATAAAAGACTGATGTGGACTTAATAATTTTTTTCTCCAGAACTCACTTATAGTGACTGAAATCTTGTCATGAAGCATAAACATGACATTGTAGTGCACAAAGAGTTTTGTATCAGTCTCTGGTGAAACAGCACAACTAGCCATTGGAAAGGACACAAAGCTGGTGATGATAGTCACCACATGTCTGTAGTTACAGTGTAGTTCCTCATTTTCAAGAGAAGTTGAGAAAGAAAAAAAACCAAGGATCTTCTCTGAAGTACAGAATGTCTGTTAATGCAATCGTGCAGCAGTTCTTGCGAATCTCTAACAATGGCACATGCTGTTTGGCAGGAGTCTGACTAGAAAGTCATTAAGACACAGACAAATCCTTGTTTTACAGTCTCGCGATCCTCAGAGCAAGAGTGAGGTAAACCCAGAGATATTTGTGGGTCCAAAGGCCTGCTCCTCCATCTTTTGAGCACTGCTAGCACTGATAGTTTTCCCTTTGATTTAAATGTGCATAACCTTTTAATGGTCCTTAGGTCATATTTGAGGGCTAGTGGATCTCTCTCTCTCTCTCTCTCTCTCTCTCTCTCTCTCTCACACACACACGCACAAAGGTGACCAGAAAAAATGATAACAAAATCAGTACACGTGCACACACAACAGGGCTCAACAATAAGGACTGCCCAATGGCCCAGGGCCAGTGTGAAAGACTCTTGGGATAGCTGACAGAAAGTTTATAATTTCCACATGTTTTTAAGTCTTGCCAATTTAAACATTGTAAACCATTCAAGCACAATAAAACGCAAAAGAAAACTGTACGGAAAATCCTGTACTCAAGCAGTGTCTGAGGGTGCACACACCCAAAGCATGTGCACAGAAAATAGAGAATTTACTGCTCTTTCGCGTCTTTTTGCACTTGAATTGACAAACACATACAAAACCGTGTAAAAATTCCCGTCTTGCAGCATATTGTTGTAAACACAGTTGTTTATGTCTTTAGTGAGCGTAAACAGTTGAGAAAGAAAATGCATATGTCTCAGTATATTGGATCCGGCATTAGCTCTTAAAATGACAGCAGCCTAATAGACCTAATGCTGATCCTTAATGTTGATCAAACAACATCTATATAGTAAAGATTTCTGTACCTGAACACTACTGTTAGGCCTACCTGAACAAAAAACTGTTTATTTCATTTTTATCTATTGTATTTATTTGTGCTATTAATTGTAACTTGTTTATTTGTTTTTATTTTATTACTGAACTTTATATTAGCAAGGCTAGTAGTTTCTTTCTTTTTTTTTTTTTTTGCTGTGATGGTATCAAAATTAGAATCAATAATTTTGGTGTCTTAAATTTAGGTGTATCCCAAATCCCGGCATTTTGTAGTATAAATAGTGCGAGTAGTGTGTTCACACTGAAAATTCCAAAAAGAAAAAGTGCAATTTAAATACCGGATGATGCATTTAAATAACCGGAAAAAAACTTTGTACGAATTAGCTACCTCGTAAAAATACGTACAACTTGTCATGAGATCGGGTTGGAATGTTTGACACACACTCAACAGTTTTAGGCTATCATTCTCTATCAACTTTTGTTTTTACAGTACAAGGTTACATGGGTCAAAAACAGCGAAAACGGTACTTACAGTAATTATTTTAGTTATGTAGCGGGGTCAGTGAAAGTAAAAATGTGAACCACTGTCCCAACTGGGCCAATAGAAAAAATCCTTAGCATTGAGCCCTGTACACTATAAGCATATTTTGACCCGGTGTGATTGAAAACATTCAAAACAGCATAAATAAATAATTAAAAAAAAAACATTAACGTTATTATTTAAAAAGACTTGGATACATCTGATTTTTAGGCCACAGTAAAATGAGTCAAAACTAAATGTTAGTTATGTAAGTTTTTAGCTTAAAGGAACACTCCACTTTTTTTGAAAATAGCCTCATTTTCAAACTCCCCTAGAGTTAAACAGTTGAGTTTTACTGTTTTCGATTCCATTCAGCCGATCTCTGGGTCTGGCGGTAGCACTTTTAGCATAGCTTAGCATAGATCATTGAATCTGATTAGACCATTAGCATCTCTCTCAAAAATGACCAAAGAGTTTAGATATTTTTCCTATTTAAAACTTGATTCTTCTGTAGTTATACATCGTGTACTAAGACTGACGGAAAATGAAAAGTTGCGATTTTCTAGACCGATATGGCTAGGAACTATACTCTCATTCCTGCGTAATAATCAAGAAACTTTGCTGCCGTACCATGGGTGCAGCAGGCGTAATGATATTACATAGTGCCTGAAAATAGGCTCACTTCCGTCAACATAACCAACGTGACAACCTGCTTGCACAGAGAGCATGCTGGGGACTATTTTCAAGACCGGCTGAATTGATTCGAAAATGGTATAACTCTAGGGGAGTTGGAAAATGAAGCTATTTTAAAAACATGTTCCTTTAAGATTTCTTAATTTACCCCCAGTTTCACAGACAAGGCTTTAGCTAGTCCCAGACTACAATGCATTATTGAGCTGTTTTAACTGAAAGTAACTTGCACTGACATTTTTTAAAATATGTCAGAAATGCCCTAATTGAACAAAGGCCTAATCCTGGCTTAGTCTAAGCCCTGTCTGTGAAACCAGGCCTTCATGTTTTAAGATGACTTAGATTTTCATAAATTTGTATGCATTTGTATCGCATGCCGGATGTTTTTAACAAAGGGTAATTTTTAACTAAAATAAACGCTATTAAAAACTATGCATAAAACAAAAAATACTGAAAACTAGAACTGAAATAAAAATAAATTAAAGCTAAACAAAACGATAAAAGCACAAAATAAAAATTATATATATTTTTTTTAACTGAAATGAAAACTGACAATATAAAAATATAAGCTGATATTTCTTATATATGTATAAACATTAAAATAACTTGGTCAAAAGGACTACATACATTAACCCACCCTCTCTTTTGGGACGAATAGCTACACATCAGGCTGCTGGTTTCTCATCATAGTGATGACATTTTAAAATATTGTTTATAGCTGTCAAACTAAAGGCTAATTATTAGGACAAATGTCATCCTAAATGTAACTTGTGTTGTGGGACATGGCTTCTCAAATCAGTTCTATTTGGTCACCCAAACACACACACACACACACACACACCCACACACACACACACACACACACACACTTTCACACACAATATAAAATGCAGGATGAAGGTGAAATGCTCATCAAACTTCCCTGGCATTTTTGTAATGCCCATCCATGTTTTCAGGCAAAAAATGCCATGGCAGATAGTCCGGGTGGGCTTTTGGTACTTTGTATCCACTGGTAAGAGTAGAACTTGTCTTCATGCTCCAGTAGGCTCTATTACAGACTCCTGTTGTCAAGCGACGTGACCCGGAGAATCTGAAGAGGTGCCCGCTGCGGCCCACCGGTCACTGAAATCTTTCACCTAAATGAGAGCCGATCAGGTCTTGCTAAAGATCAAGGTCTCTGTAATCAGGTGGACCTCCACATCAGTGCATCTTGAGGGAAGCTGTGTGAACGGGCACATGTGTTGACACTGACTGAATATGTGATGAGTGAAAGCGTGGAGGAGAGAAGGGATGGAAAGAGAGAAAGGAGGGGGGGGGGGGGTATCGGATTTAAATCATTTCCCTGGGCTGGGCTGCATTCAGTGATCTGGCAGACGAAGCGAGGCTACCTTAGACCACCTCAGCTGCTCATGCAAACACAATGCATAGCCCTTTATTACAATATCAGTTCATGACTGGGTGGTATTAAAAGAATAGTCCACTGAGAAGTTAAAACGATGTTATAATTTACCCACCGTCATGTTATAAACCCATGTGCTGTTTTTTGTGGAACACAAAAACATAATTTTTGAATCTTAATGTAGCCATTTTTCATGCAACAGCATTCCGCTCCAAATTCACCTTATTCAAAGTCTTCTGAAGAGTATCAATAGCTTTACTTTACAAAACTGAATTCATTATTCACCTATAATCTTCCTCTCCAGTGAACCGTTAAATTAATAACCACTGGAAAACTGATCAATGAATTAGGGATCAAATGGTTCATTGAAAAGAACAGGCTCAAAAGATGAATGATTCATTCATGAATCAGAATGGACAAAGCTGTTTCCGAAATCGCCCCCTATACCCTTAAATAGGGCACTATTTGAGGGGACAGCCATTTGTAGTGGTGTCCGAAACCATAGTGGACATTAACGAGTGCACGTATTCAATCCCACAATGCACCGCAACAACGAGTGTACAACAGATGTAGACTCAACGGCTAGAGAATACCCATAATGCACTGTGAGAGTCGTGCGCCTTATGAATTTCCACGTCTTGCCAGAAGATCGCGCCCACAGCTGAATCAACCATTCATCTATTTTCCAAACTGCTGTTCCAATGTGGCAACAGTGTAATATTAAACAGTATAAATTCCTTTTTCATTGATTATTAAATTGCTTAATTAAGGTTTATACATAGATTCCATAGACAGAGTTCAATCTAAATCGTTTCATATTACTACTGAAGTTGCCAGTTTTGCACAAACTATGCAAAAGCGGCAGCCCTTCCGGCACACAAAGTGTCCGAATTCAATCACTCGTTTTCATTCACTCCCTCAAGTGAACTGTAATAGTGGACTAATGTAGGGAATAGTGAATGAGGGTATAGGGGACGATTTTGGGCACAGCCCAAGTTCAACTCACTGATTCAATTCTGTCACAGGTGTTCTCAAGTTAAAGGGTTAGTTCACCCAAAAATGAAAATTCTGTCATTAATTACTTCTCCTCATGTCATTCGACACCCGTCAGACCTCCGTTCATCTTAGGAACAGAAATGAAGATATTTTTGTTGAAATCTGATGGCTCTGAAAGGCCTCCATTGGCTCAATGGCACGTTACACTCTCAAGACCCTTAAAAGGTACTAAAGACGTCGTTACAAAGTCCATCTCACTACAGTGGTTCTAAAATAACTTTATGAATCGGCGACAATAGTTTTTGTGCGCAAAAAAACCCCTAAATAACGACTTATATAGTGATGACGATTTCAAAACACGGCCTCATGAAGCTTCGAAGCGTTATGAATCAGTGAGCCGAATGATGATTCGGATCGCGTGTCAAACCGCCAAACTGCTGAAATTTGGCGATTCAAACTGCTTATTCGACTCACTGATTCATAACGCTTCGAAGCTTCATGAGGCCGTGTTTTGAAATCGTCATCACTATGTAAGTCGTTATTTAGGGTTTTTTTGCACACAAAAACTATTGTCGCAGATTCATAAAGTTATTTTAGAACCACTGTAGTGAGATGGACTTTGTAACGACGTCTTTAGTACCTTTTAAGGATCTTGAGAGTGAACCGTGCCATTGTGCCAATGGAGGCCTTTCAGAGCCATCAGATTTCAACTAAAATATCTTCATTTCTGTTCAGAAGATGAACGGAGGTCTGACGGGTGTCGAACGACATGAGGGTAAGTAATTAATGACAGAATTTTCATTTTTGGGTGAACTAACCCTTTAACAATCACTGGAGCAGAAGATTATCACTGAATAATGACTTTCTGTTTCTCACATAAAGCTATTATATGGCTTCAAAAGTACTGTATGGATTACTGTGGTCACTACCAACTGTGAGGATTACTCAAAACGTCCTTTTTTGATCTATAGAAAACATAACAGCAAAAGGGGTTTGGAACGACATGAAAGTGAATAATGACAGAACTTTCTATTTCTTTGGGGTGAACTAACCCTTTACTGTAAAAAAAAGCAGAAATTTATAAGTGCTAAAGGCATTGAGGGTGAATGAGGAAACCAAGCTGAAAGTGTGAAGTGGTGATATGCACAAGGCTGCATTTAGTTTCTGATCAGATGTTGGTTAAAGTGGTGCAGGTGATCACGCGCACAGTCAGCGTGCCTGGAAGGTTGTTGTCTTGGCGACTACCCTTGTCTTTAAGGTAGACCGTGTGCTGCTCTTGGCGGTCGTTAGGGTCACTAAAGAGGGTCACCTGACCCAGGAAGGTGTCAACAATCACATTCTTATTGTAGATCTGAGTTCGTCAAGGAGCGGTCAGAGGGGTTAAGCGAGGGAAATAGAGAAGAAAAGCAGAAATAAGGAGAGAGAGGAACAGATCAGTGTGATCAGTACAGGGAAGGAGATCTGTAGCAGTTGGTGAAACAGACTGAAGGAGGAAGAGATGTAATTACATACTTCCAACTTACCTCGATGTGAATGCCTTCCTTTGGCTTTTTGCGGTAGAATATTCCCTTAATATCAAAATTAGGGCAGCGTGTGTCTTTGTGCACGGGGGAGCGAACTTTCTCCCCCTCACAGGTGATGATCACATATGGGTCAGAGGCTAAAAAAAAGAAAAAAAAAAGACACGTGTCAGCCACACACTTTATATAACAGGATTCAGTGCATACATTTGCTGCCTTTACCACTGACACGCTGCAAAAATATTATCTTAATCTGTATTTTTTCTAGTAAAAAATATTACAATTTAAAGTAACTATGTTTTCTATTTGAATATATTATAGAATATAATTTATTCCTGTGAAGTCAAAGTATTTTTATGGAACCTGATACATTTTTTTTTTTTAATTTTTGATGACTAAAAAGTTCCAAAGAAGAGCATTCATTTGAAATAGAATGTAACATTATTAAAAAATCTTACTGACCCCTACATTTTAAGCGGCAGTGTATTTTCATATTCAAGTCTAGAATAAATTTACCTTGTTCTTTGGATGCTTAAGACAAAAATAATGATTAAGAAAATTATTTTTGTAGTGCACCATAAAGAAACAAATACAATGCACATGCATTGAATACAGTCAAGTTGGAGATTAAAATTAAAAAATTAAAAAATCGCTTGCTCCGAACCTGAGTTCAGTTCCACCCAGTTTCCCAGCAGGTCTTTTTTAACATTACGGTATGTTTACATCATCACTGTGAATACCATTTGTTTACCACTTTAGCTAGGAAACAACTCTTGTTTTCTCTGAACAACCAAACACACTGAACTCTGATGTCAAACCAAAAGCTTAATTCATTCATTTACAACAAATTTCACAAAAAAAACTCCACAACCTTCAAAATCTTCAGTCACCAACTCCACAAACACACAGCACTCAATAACTCGGTAATAACTTTGCAATTGTTGTGGAATTCATCTTGGTTTTTGAGGAATATCTTAGCATATTTTTGATTTGTACACATTATCATTATTAGCTTTGGTAAAAAAAGAAAAAAAAATCACTAAGAACATAAATGCAGAACCACAGTGCTGAGGTGACAGAAACACTTAAGCAAAGGAGACAAAGGCACAGACTGACACTAGAGAATTTAGAGCACAAAGTAAAACCAGTCACACTGAAAACATGTTAAAAATGTGTCTTCATTGTGCATGACAAATGTGTCACTTTCACTATTCAGTGCTACAACTAAAGTAAATGAGAAAGTACAGTGTGGCAGATTTAGACACATTTCAGAATTCGAATGAATCTTGTAACATGCTCACATTTCTATAAGGGGAGGGAGATGCTAGTGGCTGCTAATATCAGTACCTCCTGTGTAGAAGTCAGAGCGTGTCTTGTGGGAGATCAAGCAGTGCAGCTCTGTGTGCGGTCAAAAGAGATTTCTATATGTAAAATGCTCTAGACTTATTAAGCAGCACAAAATCGGAATCTGTAATGGGTTACAGGAATAATTCATCATTTACAGTCTGTACTCGATGACAGAAAATCCATTTTTGGGTGAATTCTCCTTAAAAAAGGGTCTATGGGGAGAAATCAACTATGCAAATTGTTAGTATAATCACAATAAATGGAATCCAGAAGCAATACATTTTATTAAGAAGAGAAATCATAAATGCACCTTTTATCAAGGTAGATTAATAGTGTTGATCTTCAGCTATTAATTTTATGTGCCTCGAAACACACACTTATAAGGGGCTTTCGCACCGGAGGAATATTTTTATAGTTCCTATGTCTATTGGCGGAAGTAACCACTTTTTGGCGTGTTCGCACCACAGGAACTGAGAACGGTTTTAGCTATAGGAATGCTTTTTGGGGGGACTAAATTAGCTTTACTGCCATACAAAACACAGGCACCCACCATTTTTAAAAAGCAGTGTAAACACAGTTTAACTTTACATATAGTATACTTACACCACTAACTAACTCCACAAACATGGAAAACACAAACATTGAATTCTTTAATATGTAGCAGTGCAAGTTGTCATCTGAGATTTTTGTCTCTTAGCCCTCATTTTTACACTTTAAATCACATAACATATATGTCTACATTCCATCTCCGTTATCACGAAACCCACGACACACAACAAAAACACAGCTCCGTTCACAGCGTCCTCAAATCCTCCAGATTTTGAATGCAACTTAAATGACATCCCTGTTGATGGCACTTCGGAGTTACTACTAGTGGTGCGAATGCAACCAGGAAAACGGCCCTAGGGGGAAATTAAATTCCTGGGGGACCGCCCTGGTGGCTAGCTCTTATAATTGAGTTTCCATAACTACCCGGTGTGAAAGCCCCTATATATGTCTGTTATTTATATAGAAATAGTAGGCATACCTCCATTGGCGTCTTGGCCCTGCAGGCCGTTGGCACTTAATACGTGCACCTGGGTGACCAGCTGAGGGTAGCCGCAAATCCCAGTCCAGCATGTCTGAGGAGGCTCGTCCAGTGTTAATTCTCTAAGGAAACACAAGCAGGAATGATATGAGCCTTTCTGGCCAGGTACCAGTCTTGTTATAAAGGATGCACCGAAATTTCGGCTATTGAAAATATTTGTCCAAAACAGGTGTTTTCAGTTACGTGCCAAAATTCGACTTTTAATTAGCACTTCTCTGATGCCGCATTTTGCTTGTTTCATGCACACAATGTAGATAACACAGTTAAACACACCAGCTGTGCGGACACTAGCTCTGGATTGCACAATATTAATTTCTCGATTTTAATCGGTAATGATATGGTTTCTTAAATCTTAAAATATTTTAGTCTGTGCTGGTTTCTGTTGATGCATGAACTTAAAACATTAAACATTAGCAGCCATCCAATAATTGCAAGAAGCATAAACATGGGTGAACACCAGAAGGTATGCTGAAAGATACATTACAACTATTCAAAATGTACCATGAACCAGGGAAAGATGTTCAAAAATCATACAATGTCACTTTATGTACTCTCATTTTCAGTGGCGGCTGGTGACAAAAAATAATTTTTTTTGGGGGGGGGGCAGGGATAAATAAAAGACAGGGAAAGCAATAAAGGGCATTGCTAACAACACATCCAGCCAGCCACCTCGGTTTCTCATAACAAGCGCGTGAAACTCAGAGTGCAGCTGCGTCCTGTCACTGGCCTGCTGCTGGATTTGTAAATCGCGTTGGTCCGGGATCCTTTATCCTTTTTTTTCTTCCAGCGAACGCCTTGTGAAAGAATTTGGTTTAACTGCTGCCATCTCTACGAAAGTGATCATCCAAACAAGGTTTTGGCGGAGTCGGAGTGACAGTGTCGCCCGCGCACTTCCGCTTTAGTTGCCAAGAACGGAAATTTGAATGACAGGTGACGAGAACCAATCAGATTGGATAAAAGGAATCTTTAAGAAACCAATTAGAGACCAGTTTCAGGTCACATGCTGCCCGTAGATTTTTGTACTCAGATAGACATCCATTTGTCCGGCGTCCCTCGCGCATGAAACCGCATGAAACATATTGAAGAACATATAAAATAGTTTACCGATCAAAGCCAGTTTTTATTAAATGCTGAGGCTCTTACTAACAGCCGGCACATCGTATGAGTAAACTGTTTTATTTTTATTTCATTTTAATATCATTTTTGTACATGTGTATTTCTGGAATTTTGATGGGTGCGGCGCCCCAAGGCCCTCTATTGACCAGCCGCCACTGCTCATTTTGCTATTTATTTGCTCTGAATTACATATTTATACTCTTCTTAATGTACATATTTCAACTGAAACTGTACATAGAAAAAAAAAAGAATATGGCAAAGGGTTCATTTGGACAGTGCAGGTTGATCAGATTTTCTCTGAAAACTAATTTACTTGCAGTCTGAAGGCACATCAGTGAAGACTCTGAGCAGGAACTCTCCTTGTTGACCAGGGTCAAAGGTTGTGGGGATGATGACGTAACGCCCCTCCTTAAGCTCTTTCCTCAGAAAGACGCAGCGAGAGTTGATGTAGATCGACCCTGCGACCTTCTGCTGAGCTGAGTGCATTCTGTATTTTCTGTTCAACTCCACCTGGTGGTTGGACAGAGGCTCAATGAAGACAGAAATATAATATGGACTGACAGAATACCAATTGTATTTATTTTTTCATTCTTATAGCATTGGCTTTAGTCTCTTATACTATATGACAGGCAGATGTGAAGGCTTGTAATGTGCTGCAATATGAAATAAAGATTTTTATGTGTGCATTTAATTCTGTACCCTATGGATGTCAAATCCAATGGCCAGGTTCTCGCCTTTGCCCTCCTTGGGAGTAGCTCTGCGTTCCTTTTGCTGCAGGCAGATCAGCACCTCGTCTTCCACTTTTCTCACATCAAAAACATACTGTGGGCAGAAGCGAGCGTTAAACTCACTCCAATGAAGCCCGCAAGCTTTAAATGCCTCCAGGACAAGAACAACATTTTACAAGGCACATGCACACAGGCATACTGACCTGTGGGTTTTGCAGAAAAGTGGCTTTATGGTTAATGCAGCCTCCGGTGCGGTTGCGGAGCGGGTCGTCTCTGTGGATCCAGGATCCCCTCATCACCTCCTCCTCCCAGGTCTTATGTATGCTCAAGTAAGATGTGTTTATCAGTCGACACAGGATCAGGTCGGTGAAGTAGTGACAGAAATCCTCAAAGTTCATCCTGGTGATGCAGTTTATAGCCAGCAAGGGAAGTGAAGTTTATGATGACTGGAGAATTTAGGTGTTTATCAGATGCAGTGGTGTACAACAGTCCTAAACCTGGGATTCTTGAGATTTCTCTAATCAAATCTGATTTTAAAGCAAAAGGGCAATAGGGGAACAAGTTTTAAACCAACAAGTCAATAGTGGAACATATCAAATAACATGTTGATTGTTTACTTTTTACTCAAATTTGAACACTTTACACTTTATGGTAAGTCTTTACAAAAAGATTCAATTCGTTACGATGCATTAGATATCATGAATATCATGAATTGAAAAACCTGATAAATCATAAAACATAACACATTGTATTATTATTAATTTAGGTTTATGTCAATTTCTACATATACTGATACATTAGTATCATTATAAGGTGTTTAAATGAACATTTATGTATTATGAACAAACATTAATTAATAATAGTACATTACTTAATTGGCATTAAAGTGATTATTAAAGGCAATAAAAAGGAGTAGCAATGAATAACATATTTATTAATAAATTAAGGTTAACCTAAATTAAAAAATTCTGTAAAAAACAGAAGTTTAACCTTTCTGTAAAGAGTTAATTATATTATATTATAAATGGAATAAACAATCAACAATAGTTGATCTAAATTAATAAATTCTTCATTGTTACTACATGATATATAATATAATATAATAGTATATTTATAAATAAATTAACAATGATCTAGATTAATAAATGCTGTATTGTTGGAACATGACACCTAATGGATTAACGAACATTAATGAGTTTAACCTTATTGTAAAGTGTTAATATAATATAATAATATAATATAATATGAACAATTAGCAATATTTATTTATAAATTAACATTAACCTCTAAATGTATAAATGTAAATGCAAAAATTTTTGAATTTATTATTTGTTCATAATACCTAATGCTAATTTAGATTAGTTACTGCAATGTGTTACAATATAAACTACAAAGAATTTTTTTTTTCAATATTAAAATTGCAAAATAGAAGCATTTTTACTAGTGGTCTCAGACTTTTGAAACCCATCTGATTAGAGACAGTGATCTAGACTGATCTAGAAGGTAAGATCAGAGCAAGCCTCACCAAAACTCTCCATCATCCTGAACAGTGACGCCCAGTTTCTCTCTCTCACTCTTGCTCACTTTCTTCCACTCCTCTGAGCTACAAAACAGACCAGTGATTATTCGGCGTATACCAGACTGTGAGAAATAAACACACACACAGCACTATATACACTGACGACAGCCTGTGTCCATAACCATCAACTAAGATTTTCTAGGATGCTGTGAAAGAAATAGAGCACGTCACCAAGTATGGTATTTCTAATCAAGCCCAGAATAAATAATTCATCAAAGCAGAAATATTAAGAAAGATTGCTTTCACCTCAATAAGATTCTTCTGGCTAGCCAGTAAATAATTCAGAGGCCAATATAAGCCTGCCTGTTGTAGCACTTGAACCAAGTGTGATCAGAAGGATTGTGAAGATTTTCCTCTCTCCAATTACACAGCCCCGTTTTAATAATATGCTCTTTCCTGCAGTGGTGGATATTTAGGGTAGGTGTCATCAAACAAGAGGCAACACAGTTATTTAAATGAAAGGAGGTGGATGTCTAAACACCCTCAGACCTCTGCGTTTCAATCACAGCAGCTTCCCATTTTATACCAGCCTGCCTGCCTTGCTTGATTTCTCAATTTCACACCAGCCAGCGATAAGAATAGACACTTCGGCTATGTGTTATTTATAATGAAATCATCTCAAGAGGAGGGAGAGAAATGGTTTTCTCTAGTCTCTGAGGATGTATAGCACAACACTGCAAAAAGCGTAGAGAAGGCAAAAAGTAAAATCATTTCGGTATATGCTTGCACTATTTTTGTAGAGATTATATAAAATTGACTGTTGGGAAGATGTAAGAAAAAAGAAGTGTAAGAAGTTGTCTGATTACAATGCCACATCATAAAGCAAGTGCTCTGTCACATTGAGCTTTGGCGCTCATGTGGGAAATTTGGGTTTGAGTCTGGCTTGCAACTTATCTCCCTTATCTCCCAACATTTCCTGTCATAAAAGTGGCAAAAAAAGAAGGGAAAAAAAGTTGATTATCGTTGACAACACGCCAGGGATTCCCAATTTTTTTGTCAGCCTTGACCTACAATATTTAATTGAAGTACCCTCTGTGATTTTAAGTTAATATTTCAATAACTTAACAATACATTTGCATGTTCTTAGTTCTCTGATGTTGGTTAATGGTCCCATGAAATTTTTTATTGAAAGTAATTAAATAAACAATCAATTATTAGCTTTTCGTAAACTAACAAACCCCAAAGGCTTTCACAAATCCCCTGCTATACGCTATGCGACCTCCAATCCAGGAGGGGGCAGTCTCACCTGTCGCTCCAGGGTCCACTCCACTCCTTCTCGCCCCATGGGTTCCTCATGCGGATCATGTGTAGCTTTTCTGACTTGAAATATGCCAGCAGTCCATGTCCCAGGCGAACTTTACGAACGTCAGTCACCGCATATGCGTGGCCTTTCACTAACCCACAGTCCAGTCTTGCCTCCATGTCTTCTATCGTGGTTGCCTGAACACCAAAGGTCAAATTTCAGGTTGCTTGCAGAACATCTGACATTATTAAGTCTATCCAAAACCATAACCATCTTTATCCTTGATTAGAATGCAAGCACAATCCATGTCTGTGAATTATTGATTATGAATGGTCCATAATTACATAGTACAGTAAAATATAGTGATGTTAATCAGTAGGAGACAAGCCACGCCCATTTATTATTTACACTTGAATGAGCAGAGGACTTGCTGTGCAAATGAAGCTGACAATATACACAGGCGTGTGTAAGCACTATGTGACATGAATAATTGTATCGACATTATCAACACTAGGTTGGAATGACGGACAGAGAGTGACTGAACTTGGACATGGAAGGACTGTGTTGCGTATCAAATGGAGCATTTTTACATAAATGCAAACAGTCATTTTCTCCTGCACATTTAAACAAAACCCCTGAAGTTAAAGTGAAACTTGATACAGTTGCTTCTGTTATGAACCCTAGACAATCTCCATAAATTACAGACCTGTCTGGTACATGCTGTTTAACTGGATTCCCAAATGTTGCTTAATACACAATGCAGTCCTCTTAATCGACTCAAGTATTGAGAGGCATTTTATACAATATTCTATTGAAAAAAAAAACAACAACTATAAAATAAATACAAATTAGCCCATGATTTACTCACCCTCAAGTCATCCGAGGGGTATATGACATTTTTCTTTTCAGACGAAAAACGTCCTGGCTCTTCCAAGCTTTATAAGGGCAGTGTTGTTTTGTTTTTGAAGTCCATAAAAGTGCATGTATCCATCATAAAAGTGCTCCACATGGCTCCGGGGGGTTAATAAAGGCCTTCTGAAGCGAAGCGATGCATTATAAAGTAAAATATCTAGCTTCCACCCGAACGCCTTCTGTATTCAACTTACACAGAAAGTGTAGTGCCTCTCTCGCAGTTCAAAATGCTTACGCTACGTTTTATGAGATTGCACACCAGTTACGTTTTTTTCCGATCTGGCGGAAGCTAGATATTTTACTTTATAAAGTTTTAAATATGGATATTTTTCTTACACAACCGCATCGCTTCACTTCAGAAGGCCTTAATTAACCCCTGGAGCCATGTGGAGCAGTTTTATGATGGATAGATGCACTTTTATGGACTTCAAAAATGAAACAACAATTCACTGCCATTATAAAGCTTGGAAGAGCCAGGATCTTTTCGTCTTTTCTCATCTTTTTCGTCTGAAAAGAAAAATGTCATATACACCTAGAATGAGTTGAAGGTGAGTAAATCATGGGCTGATTTTCATTTTTGGGTGAACTAACCCTTTAATCAATAAAAAAGATATTCAAAAATGTTCACAAAGTTTCACAGATCATTTGCAAGCAAGTCACACACAACCAAAGATTGCTTTGACTGTGGGAAAGTACACTTTCATGAAAGAAAATAAATGAGAGCAGAAAAAATGATGGATGGTTGGATTAATAGATGGATGAGTGTCTGAATACAAATCTTGGCACTTTTGCAAAAGTGAGACATGAGACACAATAACATGTACAATATGTGCTCTGGGCTTCTACAATGTGTTTATCATGGGAATAAATATAATAATAATTCAAATGTAATCAAATCAAATCAAATCAAATAAAATCAGAATTGTGCTGATTGTATTGTAAACTTGCATTATGTCTTTCTCACCCTGATAGAGCAGCTGATGAGGCCATCTCGATTATGGACCTTGAGCACTCTTTCAAAGAGCTGGTTTCTGGCAACTTCATCATCAGCAAACTGGCCCTCCAGAAGGTCCATAGGTTCTGACACGCCGCCAGTGAAGTCCACCAGGGCATCGGAAGTGTTCCCACCATCCAAGGCTTCATAGCAACCATAAACTCTTGATTGGTACAGAGAAATAACTTAGCATTACTGTCATCACACTTTAATGTTAATCTCTATATAGATTCTTTTAATTTGTCTGCTGCCTGAACTGCTTACTTGGCATAGGCTTTTTCCACAAGGGCGCTCCAGAATTCGTTGCTATCATTTGAATGGCAGTACACCAGCTGGTTGTCCACCGTGGGGAGACGGTCATCGATCACCACGTCCATCCATTCCCCAAACCGCCAGAAACGGAAGTGGAATATTCCTGCATAAGAGTCTTCCTTCTCTGGATCCCATTCCTGCTCCTTCCAGTCTGGAATAACCTTGAAAGACACAGAAGTGACATGAGTGTTTACTAAAAGTGGTGACAAATCATAAGACATATTCAGCATAATTTTATTATAGTATTTATTCATATTTTAAATAGTGTGTAAAGCATGGATTCCATTATCATATCATTTTACTGCAAAACAAATGTACCTGCGGGTATTAATAAAGTAACCTAACCTAACCTAAATTTGCATTTTTTTATATTTACAGTTTTCATTTTAATTGTATAAGTCTTAGTTTAAGTCTTAGTAAATTTGTTGTACTTATTTTTTCTTTTTTTCAGTTTATTTTTTAGAAATTTTAGCTCTTCAACTACACAATTCAACTTACAATTAGTTGCCAAGACGACCTTTCTAATTTTTGTGTACGTTTTTAAAGTTATATTTATATTATATTATTTAATTTCAATTAATGAAAACTTATTAGTCAGACACAACTCCTGCTTTTGCAAAATAAGCTCTTGGTTCTTGAATTAATCAAATTAACTAATGTTTAAATATAACAGAATTAAATATGACATGAAAAAAAATTGACTAATTTTAAACAATATTTCATCAAAAGAAAAAATATGACAACACCAAAAAACTTTATAAAAATGAACTCTAAACCATATGAATTTCCAATACTGTTCAGTGTAATATTTAAAGCCACAATATGTCATTTCTTGCCGCTAGAGGTCACTTATTCAAAACAAAGGCGTAGCTTGATGACGCCTTGATTTCGCGGAGCTTTCATTATGCCGCAGACGAATGCTTCCGCTTATTCCAGTCATACGTATGTGGGGTAATTCAGTGCTGTTTAATCATTTTAGATACATTTGAGTGTGTTGAAAGTTATGTTATAATGCTATAATCTGTGCGTTCGCTCTGTGGCTACTATGAGACACTCATATTAGGCATGTTAAAACATGGTACTCGCGATAAATCAAGAAAACGAGTTTTAAAGAATAAGACTTACTGTGTTGAGCTATATAATAATGATTAGTTTTCTGCCGATGAATGTATCCAAACAGTTGCTCACATGTCTGATAAGACATACATTAAATATATTCATATATTAAAGCGTCTTTGGTGTTTCCATGGTTTCTACAAAACAAAACCGGAAATCGTGGGTAACGCGAGTATGATGTCATTGATAGCAGACGCACAATTACCACACAATTACCAGAGATGTATACTAGAAATCTGATCTCTGTACTGTCCCAGAGGACTCGCTCAGGATGAAAGAGATGCAGTTCTGCTATACCGCCTCCAAATCACCCTGGTGTCCAACTCACAACTACCCACTTGTGTTCTAACATTATCCCAAATGTTTCCAAGAATGTTTAAATCCAGAGATATAAGCAATTTTAACCAGCTGGATTTAAACATTCTGTTTCATAAATGCAGGTCAAAAAAGCAAGATTTTCCTGAATGTTAAAGTCTGTTGTGGGTAGGACACCAGGGTGATTTGGAGGCTTTATAGCTGAACTACATCTCTTTCATCCTGAGCAAGTCCTCTGGGACAGTACCGAGATTAGATTTCAAGTACACCTCTGTGGCAATTGTTCCAAGAGGAGCAGGTCCATTATCTGGACACATTGTGATACTGACTGCAGGTGACGCGCCGACCCACAGTTCTGTTCACCTCTAACAGAATCAGCCCCTGTTCTAGGTAAACTTTATGGACAGGTGAATGTGGAACAAACACACATCGATGTCTCAAATTCCCTCTTGAACGTGGCATTGCTGTTGCTGGGAGCAACAAACATCTACACAAAACCCCCCACTGTGAAATAAGTTGGTTTCAGAGCGCAAAGGCTCATTGTGGCACTTATACGCAGAAGACATCAGCAGAGAGCCAAGGGGGTCACACAGTGGATAAACAAGCCTAATTTGACCAGGCAAAAAATAAAACTTTGCAGTCAGGTTTCAAAACATCTTCTCTAGGAACATGTCTCTTGAGTTGACGTTCAACCTTGATATACAGCTGACAGAGATGATGCGTCTGCGCGTACAGTCTCTGCAGCAGCGGGGCCAGAAACGGCAGGATGGAGAACGTCTCCTGGGGCCTAGTGAGCACGTCTACAGCCTGGACTTCTCCCAACAGGCCCTGCATTTCACCCGCTGGAACATCCGCATGTCCGCCCCTGGCCGCCTCAACATCATTGCCACCTCCCAGCTCTGGACGCCCGACCTCACCCATCTCATGACCCGCCAGCTCCTCGAACCAACAGGGCTCTTCTGGAAAAGCGCAGACGACGATCTCATCCAATGCTACGAGGCTGACGCCCAGGAGTTCGGCGAGAGGATAGCCGAGCTGGCCAAGGTCCGCAAGGTGATGTATTTTCTGTTTGCTTTTGAAGACGGCTTGACTCCGGAGAGCATTGAGTGCTCCATTGAATTCCAGACCTGAAACCTGAAGGGTACGACGGCTTTTTGTTCAGTCTGCTTAACCTAGACCTAGTACTTTAAGTAGTTAGACCATAAAATAATGTTCCTAAAGATCTATAAAGTTATGACCATTTTATGCAATTTGATGAGCTGTATCTGTGTGATTGTTCATGTTTAGCTGTTTTTGTGACTGTGATGAGACTGCAATGGAGTTAACCCACTATAAATCACACTAATAATTCAAGAAAATCTAAATTATTCATGAATAAAAGCAAAACTTGTGCTTTTAGTAGTCGTAGTCATTAATCCTTTGAATAATTGATGCAAATAACTTTACTCGGTTGTAATGGCAGTGCCCTTGAGCTGTGGTCCTCAATCTTTTTGACACCAAGGCACCCCAATGTCCACAATAATATTCGAAAGCCACATGACTCTTCCAGTTGTTCATGATTTTCTGGATAAGGATTAACTCAAGGATAAGAATTTTTTAAAAATGACAATTTCTACCCCATACAATATTTTTTAGTTTGGCATAAATATATACAAATGCCCGTGGAGTTATAAGATTTTATTAATTTACAAGACTTTTCCAGATTTAGAAATGAGACTACCTCATATATCCAGTTTTTTCTAGACTGTGGGAATACTGGTTCTTCAAAGAAAAGTTGAGGGTGTGATTTAAATTTTAGTTGTTTTGGTTTATTTAAATTCTTTTTTTGTCTCGTTTTCAATTATTTTAAAGGTCCCATGGCATGAAATTTTCATTTTATGAGGTATTTCAACATTAATATGAGTTCCCCTAGCCTGAATATTGTCCCCAAGTGGATAGAAATGTTGATCGGTATAAAACCGAGTTCTGGCTGTCTTTCTCTGCCTTTGAGAAAATGACAGGCCAGACGAGCCAATCCTGAAGTCTCCTGGTTTGACGTCCAAGCAGGAACGGTTACCTCCCTTTCCCCCGCCCAGAGAATCTGGCACGCCCATGCAAACACTCGAGATCATTAACGTTACTTGTGAACGAGTGAACACTGGCAGTTTATCAGTGTTTGGATGTACAAATGAAAACAGAAGTCTTTCTTCAGTTCCTTCTGATCTGTGATCATTGATTTCTTATGTGTAGCTTATTATTTATTATTTGTGGACACGCAGCGGCTTCTCGCTCTCCCGACAGAACAGTGTTTTCTATCTTGTGAGTCAGTGTTTTTGTACGTCCTCGTCGCGTCTATCGGTTCTAAAATGTGCATACAGTCTTTTCTGTTTAACATCAGCAGTAACATCTTTAGAGATAAACTTCACACACGCCGAAGCTCGGCCTCCAACATCCCCGACCCCCAGTACTGCATCTGGCCCACAGCGGAGGCACCAAACGCGGCGTGAGATTAAGCAGAAGGGGGGTAAGCGTGAGGGTATCCGGCTAGGCTAGCCAGCTTTCCCCACAATAAACTGGATTACATTCGATTACTGCTGTTGTGTCTTTGTTTGCGCTGTGTAACGTTACTCAATGCGCGTCAATGACGCTATTCATATGATTGGAACATATATAGAAATAATGCTATACTCAACACTTACTAACTCGTTCATCTCGCTGTAATGGTACATTCCAAGTGTTACAAAGTTGGTAGAATAATGATGAAGAGGACTCGGTGTGACTGGGACTCGTGTTTATTCAGAACTCTCAGATACAAACACAATAAACTCGCGCTGACTGACAGCGCTCTCATAACTCAGTAGTTACTATAAATAACTTTGTTAGCAATCACTTCGTCTCCGTGATGTCCGGTTCGCGAACGAATCATTCTTTTGAATCGGTTCTTTTTAGTGAACCGAACCAGTTCACCAAATCGGACTGAATCGTTCTAAACGGTTCGCGTCGAGTCAGCGCTGATCCATAATTTACTAAAGTTACTAACTTTCTGACATGAGTGACAGCCCCTCCGACTAGAAATAAACTGATAAACTGAAGTATATGCTAGTAACTACAACAGTTCACCCTGAACTGAGACATGCTGAGAGAACTGATGAGAAGTGAACACAGGTCCATCCGTCTCTCTGGCAGACTCGTGCCTGCTCGTGCCTCGTTAAACCACGCCCCCTCCGCTCATTTAAAATGCAAAGATGTCAGCCAATCACAACAGTGGGCGGTTTTACTGAAGTCTCACAGCAGACACGCCTCTTGAAGCAGGGCATTCAGCCACAGGGCAAACAGCATTATAGAAAAAATGCCTTTTATTTCTAAATTATGACATTTTATGATGTAAAAATCATACTAATAATATAAGTACACCTCAGAAAACACTATAAAATAATAGAAAAATGCCATGCCATGGGACCTTTAAGTCATCTTGAGGCCACCTTGGAAGTTTGCTGAGGCCCCCTGGTTGCGAACCACTGCCCTTGAGTATGTCTCCATGCTGAGTGCATGTGATTAGGTGGGATAAAAGGTTGCTGCAAAGACACAGGGCATAGATAGTATCACACACACACCCTCATTTATCAATGCCCGACCCTGTCAGGAAAACTAATGACAGGACAGGGGAGAGGAGTCACATGGGAAAGCCCCATAAGTCATCTCCTTCATGGAGATGTGTGTTTCTAGGGGAGTGGACATGTTTCCCCAGGCAGAAGAAAACACCTCACACCCTGGGGAGGATACAGGGAGACTGAAACTTAACATTTATGACTAATTAACACACTTTATCTGCCTGCCACCACCAAAGCTACAAAAAAAAACTGAAACAAAGTTACAGTACTACCGGCTGGGACTCCAAGGTTTGTGTGTGTTTCGAAGCAGAAGTGGATTTATTCTGAAATATACTGCCGCTTCAGTGTGTACATTCATGAAGCCACAAGTGAGCAGATATCTCCCCTGTTTAACCATCATCAGGTAATGGTTCCTAACAGAGCACACAGCTCCTATGGCAGCCTGCCACTTACAGTCGCTAATAGTTTTGCTCATCCTCACAGCTTAACACACTCAATATATAAGATAACAAATAAATATTCAGATAGACAAGGCTTGACATTAACACCTACCAGCCTGCCAAATGCAGGTGGATTTCAGCAGCGGCGTGTAATGCAGTCACTCCTACTAGCCTCTTTGGCGGGTTGAATTTTATATATAATATATACATTTTTCTATTGTAGTCTTTTAAAAAGGCATATGAAATAATAAACTAAGTGCAATGTTGTGTTGTCAAAACTATTGATTTCGATACTGAAATATCTGAAGCGCTTCCAATACTCATTTTCTGCAGAATAGATACACGATACCAGCTGCGCTTTTTCATTCTCTCATCTCTCCGAGTTGACACACAAACCTGCCTCCCCTCACTCGTTTAATTTTCTCTAGATGAATATTGTCGGTGTTACAGGGCTTGAATTTTGCCGTGGGATTGTGCATATTGCAGATTTTGTGCTCACACACAAGTGCGTGCATATAAAGCCACCACTCAGTACTAAATCGAGTTCCCTTTCAAAGGAACTCGCACTGCATCACCGCTTTGGGAACGCCTCTGCGTGATTGCGCTGTGAAGCACGTATGTCATCAGTCCAACAGAGAGACAGAACGTCATAGGCGGGTGACATCATAGACCCGGAAACTATAAAGCACTCCGGCAAACACACGCCGTTAGCTTCTGTTGCCTTCAACAAGCGCTCTGTGTCATTGTTCCTGTCATTTCTGTGTTGTGTCTGAGTTCAGACTTTCTTGTTTTTCCCACAAAGTTTGCACTCACACTGACAAAAAAAGAGAGATTATGGCGAGCGAACAGCACTTCAGACAATGTGTTCCTCCCTGCTCATGCTACATCATGAGTGGGGATACACATTTGATGTGTGTTGTTTGTCTGGGTGAGCAGCACGCGCAGTCGGCACTCGAGGGTGTTTCGGCTGCGAGCATTGTGAGGCGCTGCCTCTTCGCGTGCTGCGATCCCGCCGGGCGCTCTTCGAGGAGGGCGTCCCGGTTCGCGTTCCCCACGGCACGGGTCCCGCTGCTGCTGAGGCTCAGTGGCGACTTATGTCGTGGGGTTCACAAAAGGATCTGTTGGAGGGGCTTGAGATGGGCCCTGCCCTATCTCAGCCTTCACCCGGCAGATCCAGCGCCACCTCTTTGGGTTCGGCAGCCCGCGCTGCAGATTCTCCCGCCCGGGGAGCTGCTGCGGTGCTACAGTTATCTTCCTCCGAGGAGATTGATATCTGTAGCATCGATGCAGGGGGTGAGGACTCGCCACTTCATTCCCCTGCAGGTGAGGAGCTAATGGATGTGCTGAGCAGAGCTGTGGCCAGATTACACATCGACTGACCACAGGAACAACATGAGCTTTGGGTTGAGCAGACGCTTGCGAGCCATCTCTCACCCGAGTCTGCATCTGCCATAAAGGCTCCGACTTTGCCCACAAAACCCCTAAAAGTGACATCATCTTTTGTGGGCAAAGCGTACTCGGCAGCAGGTCAGGCCGCTGCATGTCTGCACACTATGTCCATCGTGCAGACATACCAGGCTGATCTGCTTAGAGACCTGGGTGAGACCCACGAGATCGGAGTCGATACCATCAATGAGCTCCGATCTACAGCTGATCTCGCTCTCCGGGCCACCAAGGAGACGGCCAGATGCATCGGCCGTTCTATGGCAGCCCTGGTGGCCATGGAGAGACATTTGTGGCTCAATCTTACGGAGATAAAGGAATGGGATAAAAGCTTCTTGCTTGATGCGCCGCTGTCTCCGGGAGGCCTGTTCGGTGACGCTGTCACCACTGTTACCGACAGGTTCCTGGAGGCAAAGAAACAGGCGGCGGCGCTCAAGCAGTTCCTTCCCCGTAAGCCCCAGGTCTCGTCTGGGTTCAAGCTCCTCCCATAGGGCGCAGCAAAAAGTGAGTGTTGCCACTCGTACACCCCCTCAGAAAGGGTCGTCGGGTGCGTGGCGCTTGCAGGCGCAGCCTTCTAAGCCCAGGGCTGATCTGAGGACAGTCATTGTGGCGAGGAAGGCTGCGTCTAAAAAGTCCTGACGCCTCTGGGCCCAGGACAGTGAGGGTGATCCCCTCCGGGGGCACACGGTGCTCACCGCTGTACACGGTACCCGTACGTCCGCGGGGCCCTCACGGGGTCAATCCGCCAACCCCGCCTGAGTGCCGGGGCGTGTCGGGGCCCCGCGGGTCATCCGAGGATGGCCCGCACCCTCTTCGGAGGGAAACTATGCCGTTGAGTCAGTTGTTCCCTGCCGGTTCGCCGCTTCAGGGCGCTGCACTCCCGGTGCAGAGTACATCAGAGGCCAGCCTCGAGAGGCTGGTACCCTTAGTAGATTTGGTGTCAGAGTGGGAGAATCTGCCTCACATATCTCGTAGGGTCCTGCAATGTATAAATTTGGGGTACGCCATTCAGTTCAGATGCCGTCCCCCCAGCTTCAACGGGGTCCTCTCCACTGTGGTGGACCCCGAGGAGGCTCTGGTGATGACTCAGGAAGTACAGACTATGCTGCAAAAGGGGGCTATAGAGATGGTGTCCCCTGGAGATTCCGATCAGGAGGGACCTTCTCTCTCAGGCGGGCGGAGTCTTCGTACACTCCCGCCCGGAGCTGTGGAAACTGTGGGCTTGGCCTCTGAGGGGGGCCCAGCTCATAAGTTCCGGTCTCTTAACCGAGGTTGTTGAGACCATTCTACACTCCAGAGCTCCCTCTACGAGGAAACTTTACTATCTAAAGTGGAGACTTTTCACCTTATGGTGTCGAGATCGCCTGCGGGATCCAGTCAACTGCCCTGGGAGCGTGGTGCTAGAGTTCCTGCAGGAGAGATTCTCTGCTGGGTTAGCCCCCTCCACACTAAAGGTGTACGTGGCGGCCATAGCAGCTTGTCACACTCCTTTGAGTGGAGTTTAGTTAGGGCGACACCCGCTAGTAACCCGTTTCCTCCGTGGAACCTTGAGACTGAGACCTGTGACACGCACCAGGGTGCCGGCCTGGGACTTATCCATTGTTCTTCAAGGCCTTTCCGAGGCTCCCTTCGAGCCGCTCGAGGAAGTTTCTGAGAGGTTTCTCACTCTGAAAACTATATTTCTTCTTGCTATTTCTTCCCTTAAAAGAATAGGGGACTTGTAAGCCCTCTCTGTTGCACCCTCGTGCTTGGAGTTTGACCCGGGTATGGCTAAGGCCTTTCTCTCTCCGAGGCCCGGGTATATTCCTAAGGTCCTCACTAATCCTGTGAGACCTATTGTGCTCCAGGCCTTCTGTCCTCCTCCTTTTACGATGTCAGACCAGGAACAATTAAATCTGCTTTGTCCTGTTCGCGCACTAGATGCCTATGTCCACAGAGCTGCCCTGTGGAGGAAAACTGATCAGTTGTTTGTTTGTGTCGGAACCTCCTCGAGAGGGGGTCCAGTCTCAAAGCAGAGAATGAGCAAGTGGGTGGTCGAGGATATCTCACTTGCTTATGTGGCGGCCGGACAGCCCTCCCCTTTAGCTGTTCGGTCCCACTCCACTAGGAGTATGGCTGCCTCTCAAGCTCTTTTAGCAGGGGCCTCCCTGCAAGACGTTGTGATGCGGCGGGGTGGTCCTCGCCTCATACTTTCTTCAGATTCTACGAACTGGATGTGAACACTACTCCGGGGTCTCGGGTGCTCGCCTCTTAGCTCATGCCACAGGCGGGCATCCAGACTCGCATGGGGACGGGGGTATTCTCGTTCCCAAAGCGGTGACGCAGTGCGAGTTCCCTTGAAAGGGAACGTCTCGGTTACGACTGTAACCTTAGTTCCCTGAATAGGGAACGAGACGCTGCGCCACCCTGCCATACTCCTTGCATGCCCACAAGCGCCTTGTTTCAGGCCTTCTTCAGAAGCTAACGGCGTGTGACGTCACCCGCCTATGACGTTCCGTTTCTCTATTGGACTGATGACATACGTGCTTCACGACACAATCACGCAGAGGCTTTCCCAAAGCGGTGACGCAGCGTCTCGTTCCCTATTCAGGGAACTAAGGTTACAGTCGTAACCGAGACGTTCTTTTTAGCTGCTTATTGGGCTTAAAGTCAAATCCACAAAAAATAATGTAAAAATGCTGGTCTTGGCGACTATCCATGTAAACACAGTCAGTTATGTTTTAAGTGAACATAAACTGTTAGGAAAGAAAACCCATGTGTTACAGAATAATGGATCCGTGCTTCAGGTCTTAAAGTGACAGCTGCCTAATATACCCGCTGCCAAATTATGAGACAATATTTTTCCCCATGGTATCAATGTTACAATTGTGGCCAGTAAAATTGCTGCACTAGCCACACTTTCTGGTGAGCAAAAAAGTTAATGTCAAGCCCTGCTGACAGAACAAGCAGGTTTTAATCCTACAATGCAGATCTAATGGGCAACCTCTGCAGGCTTAATATACATAACGTGGACAAATCACTTTAAATTGTAATGTAGACGCATTTTTCTGTGAAACTGCTTTGAAACGATATGTATTGTGAAAAGCGCTATACAAATAAATGTGAATTGAATTGAATACATTATCAAGAGAAAAGCGATACATGTAGGCAAAAACCTAAAAAATGTTTGTGCTTGCGGAGCAATTTTTATTAATATAATAAATTCTTTAATTCTATACATTATTGTATAATAATCTTTATTGTTAGTT
This sequence comes from Gobio gobio, assembly GCF_949357685.1. Taxonomy (NCBI): domain Eukaryota; kingdom Metazoa; phylum Chordata; class Actinopteri; order Cypriniformes; family Gobionidae; genus Gobio; species Gobio gobio. The sequence goes on from NC_137107.1 coordinate 29,212,147, forward strand.
TTATTTTTGTATTGATGATTCAAAACCAAGAATCATATATATATATATATATATATATATATATACATTTTGAATTATCAACACAAAAAAACTAACAATAAAAAATGTAAACAAAATGTACAATAATTTTTTTTTTATCAAATATATTGATAAATATATTATTAAATATAATTCACAATATCAATGGAAAAGTGAATTAAAACTCTAAATATCATTATTGCATTTTATTTAAAATGCATAAATTAGTTATTCAAAATACATTTGTATATGTAATTTATTTTATTATTCAATTGACTGACATATGAAATACATTTTGGTTGCCAAGCAAACTACTAACAAAATAAATTACATTATATTATAATTACATACATTATTTTTAATAACTACTGAATAATAAATAATTCATGCTGTTATATTATTAAATAATCTAACATATTATTATTTTTATTTAAATGGCCTCCATATTCAAGGATGCTCTCCTTATCTTCCAAATGAACCAATGCTGAGTGTGTGTCTTCAACTGTGTCTTCTCACAGTTGCACTTCCATACTGAAAATCAATGGACATTGAGATGGAATCTGTTCCTTCATTTAACTCTGATTCAAGAAATCTCTCGCTTTTTCCCAAATATTTTGGTATCTCTATTTTTTTTCCATCTGCACGGGAGCAACGTCGCAGCTTAGAGGGAACATTACATTCATGATATACACATGTTTACACACTCCACTAACTTACTTTCTGCCACAGAGACTCTCTGGAAGCCAAGCTAGTGCAGGCCGCCACAAACCAGCAGTTTCCCAGCTGGCCTTGGTGCAGATCATGGGCGCTGATCCCATCCACAAACAAGTGAGGATCAGTGCACAGCTCCTGATGGAGAAACAGACACAAAGAGAGATAAATAAGAGTGTGAAATTGGTGAGAAGACAAAAACAACAACAAAAAGCATAGTGTGAATAGCAAACATGCACCGTGTACAAAAATATATATTATAAAAAAGACTGCAAAGACCATGGGCCAGATTTACTAAACAGGGCAAATTAGTGTGAGAGCACAAAACCAAAAAAGTGTGGAAATTTCCTGTGTGTGATCTAACACAGATACAGCCGGATGATTTCCATAATGACCAACACAATCTACCATGAGCAGCACAAATTAGCGTCTGGTTTAGGACATGCTTTTTTCGGCATTACAGAATGCCGCAAATACCAGTAAATTGACTAGCGCAAACCTTAGAAAATCAATTTGCATGATTCAATTAAATACTCTCCTCCCATAAATGTTGTTTCTGAAAGGGAAACTCACAACATATGTAATAAGGTCAGCCGCAAAAATAACCCTGTCCATGCCTTTTTAGTGCTAGTTTGAGACTTGTTACAGTACTTGCATATTGTTGCCCTTGACTGTCCTAGTTGCTTCTATTGCACTCATTTGTAAGTCGCTTTGGATAAAAGCATCTGCTAAATGACTAAATGTAAATGTAGTAAATCCTGACAGTATTTTTTAACACCAAAAGAGGGTTTGCGTTGGTGCAAGCTGTTAGTAAATCTGGCCCCATGTCTAAAAACATTGTCCAAAAATATAGTACATTTAGCTTCATTTTGGTTAATGAAGAGAGGGGAAACACAGTACAAGAAGACAGAAGCAGGGCACAGGCTCTTTAATTAATTTAATAATAGTTATGAATGTAGATGAAGTAATGCAGCACTGAAAGCTGTTATAAATCAAACGACTCTCCTTTGCTCTGACAGCATCTAGCACACCTCTGCACCGGCCTCGTCACAACCACCAGGACACATAGCCCTGAAACAACAGGGAGGGGGTGAGATTTGAAGTGACCTAAAAGTAAAGGTCTGGGTCCCTTTAAACAGCTGACACACACTGAGCACAGTGACAGCACTCACAGGCTATAGCTCATTTTGAATATCTCTCAGAGGAGCCGCCATAAATGAGCTCTGGTAAAAGAGTAAATGCTTTAAAATAAGCACCTAACAAACCGGTTTTGCCTTTTAAAAGCTTAGGGGTGATTCTTCTGATGACAGACAGACAGATAGATAGATAGATAGATAGATAACAAATATATAACAAATGTGGAAGCTGTTGGGAACAACAGCAACTCTGTTTGGGGATGTCCCTTCCTGTTCCAACATGACTGTGCACCAGTGCACAAAGCAAGGTCCATAAAGACATGGATGAGTGAATTTGGTGTGGAGGAACTTGACTGGACTGCAAAGAGTCCTGAGCTTACCCCGATAGAACACCTTTGGGATCAATTAGAGGGGAGACTGCGAGCCAGGCCTTCTCGTCCAACATCAGTGCCTGACCTCACAAATACACCTCTAGAAGAATGGTCAAAAATTCCCATAAACACACTCCTAACTTTGGAAAGCCTTCCCAGAAGAGTTGAAGCTGTTATAGTGGAGTATTAAACCAACGATTCAATGGTCCATTCATAAAGAGAGACATTTTCAGCCATTTGAACTAATAGAATGAATGAATTAATTAATGTTTTTCTCATTTACCACAATAATGACTTTAAATGATCTTTTGGGGGTAATTTCCCGGACAAATTGGATGTGCGATTAATTTGCGATTAATTAGATGAATTAAATCAGCACATCATGTAATTAATTAGATTAAGCACTTTAATCGCTTGACAGCCTTAATTAAAATATATATCACTGGAAGTATGATAACAGGTTCAGTTTGTAAAGGTGCTGTCACATTAGCGAAACGTCTGTGAAAATTAAGTAGGTCCATTGTCAATAGTGTAGTGATGCAGAAATTCCAGATTGCTTGGATTCCTATTGACATGAATGAATTTGTCCCATACAAAGGTAAATGTGACATATTAATTCCTGAGTCATGACTCATCATGAGTCTTTTTGAAATGACCGTCTCAAAATAGTAATTTGTTCAGGAATCAGACTACACTGGTTGCACTATATGTTTCTGATTCACTAAAAAGAACCAGTTCATAAGAGTCTTTTATTCTTAAATCAGACTATACCAAAGTCTGATTCTGAATCGTTTGTTCATGAATCAGACTACTGTTTTCTTGCCATTATTTTACAGTACACATTTTTGTATCTAAGGCTAATTCAGGTTTTTTCTTTTAATTTTGGATTTTAAGAATCAATATTAAGTTCAAATAAGAAAACAATAAATATCTACTAATCGTCTCACACTTATTATACTAAAAAAGTGTTTTTTTCCAGTGGTCATGTCTTATCTCGCCTAAGGTACCAATTGAGCCAGGATCCCCTGAAAATCCATATGAGCATGACACCCCTGCTGGTTCGGTTGGTCTCTGGAGGTATAAAATACATGTTCTCACTCTCACGACACTTATTTGTCTTTCACATTGTGCTATCCGAAATCATTTCCACAGCTCAGCAGGCAAGGACTCTCCTCACTACCCGGCCGGCACACATCCAGCCCAGCACTCGCAACATTTCATTCTTTCAGCGCTGGGCCTCTCTCACCCCCTCAACAACTTACGAAAAACCATCAGAGATGAGACATTTCATCATGCCCCCATGGTGTGCGAGAACGAAGTCCAATGATGTCAAATTGATGAGGCAAAACACACACACACAGCACACGGTAGACACACTTCTCTATTCCAGAGCCAAGAAACTGAGACGTGCGACACTGAAACTCTGTTTTTGTTTGTGGCCTGCATATAAAGCATGATACACACAGTGCATGACTGATTTTCCATCAGACCCTCTGATATTACCACTCTGTCATTCATTCCAGAATGTTATTCAGTCAAAGTTTGATTCAAACATACAGGAATACAAATTCGGTTTGGTGCGGCAAGTTGGTTCAAGCCGCTGTCGTCTCTCTAAGAGCAATGCTACAGTGGGTAATTTTGGATTTCATTTATCTGATTAAATATCAATCCTCTATAACTTGATTAATTGCTGCCTTCTCATTTCTGACAGTTCTTTAGAATTCTGATATTTAATCAACAAGTGAGAAGCAATGAATCTAACAAATCTATTCAAAACCTTCAAAAGTGCTCTGACTTCAGATTAATCAATAAAACACTTGTCTAATAAATGTCAGTTGTGTGTGCAGTTGAGTGAAAGAAAAAAAACCCCCAGACATTTATAAGAAAAAAAAAGGTATTTTATAAGAACAAAGGTATTTTAGAGCTCATAAATCAAATGAGCTACCTTGCTGTCTACTCTCTACAAAGACAGCTATCTACTAAGGTGGTATCCAAACTGAAACAAACCGTGCAAAACAAGATATTACAAATTTAGCCTGTTTACAAGATAGGCAGTACAAATACAGCTGTTCACTCTGGCATTCACATGTTGCTAAGCTAATGCCATCATAGGCTGCATAAAGGCTAATGAAATCATGTTAACAGCGCCACGTTGTTTAAATAATGCACTCGTGCCCATCTGTTCGCCCCTTGGGCGTGCTGGTCTGAAAACCATGTGTGTTCAGGCGCATTGTTGGCGCGTTGTTATTTTGAGACAACTGAAAACAACAAAACCAAAATCTGGTCTAAAGTCAATAGCACAGTATTGCATACAGTCTGCTGATTACACACATAAGGACGCGCAGCAGCACACAAACATTTTTAAATATAAAAATAAAAAGGATTCCTCTCTGGAGAAGCGTTCAGTCTTTCCTCTTTCAAATTCCGCCATGTAAATAGTGAATCCGCCATGGTGCGAGCACAACTGGCTTTTCAAGGGAATGGGAGATGAGACTCTGATTGGTTTATTGCACCTTACGCCCAAAACACACCCATGACTCTTTAAGAGAATAGATACAACCCTTTTTTTTTCTTTTAATTTACCTCTTAACAGACGATCGCGATCGTCTCTGAGCTCCGCCATCACTTCCGGAAAGTAAGGTCAAATTAGATCGTGGTCATAGATGTATAAGTAGATGCCTCATTATCGAATGCACGGATCAGTAGAATGAGGCATCTACTATCGATATATCTATGACCACGATCGAATTTGACCTCACTTTCCGGAAGTGATGGCGGAGCTCAGAGGTGATCGCGTTCGTCTGTTAAGAGGTAAATTAATAGCATAAATACTGCTCGGTTTCTTGCAGAAACTGATCGTTTGGCTAGATATGACCCTTATTCATCGTCTGGTATCGTTTAAAGCCCTTTGAAGCTGCACGGAAACTGTCATTTGGACCTTGAACCGTTTGTTGCCCATTGAAGTCCATTATATGGAGAAAAACCCTGGACTGTTTTCATCCAAAACCTTAATTTCTTTTCGACTGCAGAAAGAAAGACATGGACATCTTGGATGACATGGGGGTGAGTAAATTATCAGCAAAAGTTTATTTAAAGTGAACTAATCCTTTAAACTGGTTCCTACACAGGCAATTCACTATAGGTTACCTCCAGTCAGGCTAAACTATAGAAAACCTTAATAGGCCTCTCTTGTCACAGGGGCAGAGACAACACCGTTTGTCTCCAGCGTGCAATACATCAACCTTTATTTAACGAGCGTTTAGTCTCTGAGTTTTTTGTGATTACCTTCACAGCTAAAAAGCCTGAAAATGGACATAATATCTAAAAATCCTTCACAAGTCTATTGTTTCCCCTGTTCACTCATAGAACAAAGGACCCTGAGACAAAGACACAGACAGAGAGAAAGAAAATATATTGTTTGTGTGTGAATGCTCTTTTCAGAGGAGGGTTTTCAGTGGTACATCTGTGGGTTGGTAGCTATTATGGAGTGTTATGTGTGTGTGTGTTAAGAGGATGGGTGAACTGACTGATTCGAGTGCAAGGTCATTTGTGTTATAGCTCAGCACTCCAGCCACCTCTGCGAACACACACACACACACACACACTTTTTAATCACAGACCAAAATGGCATCCAAGGGGCAACCCTCTCCTGCGGCTAGGAGTTTCATGTGTGTGTCTGCTTCTTTCGCATTATCTCATATATTGAGAGTTCACACACTAATATGAGTCACACTGATTCTGCCTTGACCAGCTTTGAAATATAAGACAGATCGAACTGCCAGACCTATCACAGAATCAATGAACACAAACTCAGACACCAGTGAGCCCAGAGTATGGATAAATTACCGTCTATCACCCAGTCCACTGGCTTCAACTCATAAAACACAGTCTTTCTTCTCTTTGGAGAGTGGAGGTGACAAGAAATGGCAGGAGGGGAGGCAGAGAAGGATGTGGGTGGGAGTGAGGAATGGTAAGTGGTTAAAAAAGCGTGATCAAGGACCCAAGGGGGGAAAGACAGTGAAATATGAAGCAGCTGCGGTGAACTGCATTAAAGCTCCTAATGCCATTTACTCATTCAGAGTGATTTGTGGCAATGTCTTCATTCACGTCAAACATGGATGGAGTAAGGAGCATTTCATTTTTACAGTTCAGGGACAACAAACAACATGTCAACGTACGAAATCATTAGGCTCCTCCTTGATGTGGAGTGATTTAAAGTCAACATGGAATCAAATTTGCCTTATTGTGTATGGTTCATCCACACATTTTATTCCAAAGAAAAATAATGTGTTTTTTTTTTTAATCAAAATGTAACTTGCTTTCTCTGTGAATCATGATAGCTATTAGTTAGCCAAGTAGCTAAGCAGTCTTTCTACCTTTCAGAAGTGTGGGGTCAGTAAGATTTAAAAAAAAAAACTTTTATTCAACAAGAATGTATAAATGGATTGAAAGTGACAGTAAAGACCTTTTCTATTTCACATAAATGCTGTTCTTTTGAACGTTCTATTCATCAAAGATTCCTTAAATTATGTATCATGGTTTCCACAAAACTGTTAAGCAGCACGACTGTTTTGATAAAAGTAAGAAATGTTTCTTGAGCACCAAATCAGCCTATTAGAATGATTTCTGAAGGATCATGTGCCACTAAAGACTGGAGTAATGATGCTGAAACTTCAGTTTTGCCATCACAGGAATAAACTGTAAAAACATCTAAAAATAGAAAACAGTTATATTAAATTGTAATAATATTTCACAATATTACCAATTTTACTGTATTTTTGATCAAATAAATGCAGCTTTGATGAGCATAAAATGATTCTTCCAACCCTAAACTTTTGAATGTTAGTGTAGTTAACGCAGCAATTTAATGCAGGTTAAGATTAAAGGGATAGTTCACCCAAAAATGAAAATTCTGTCATTAATTCCTCACCCTCATGTCGTTCCAAACCTGTAAGACCTTCGTTCATCTTCGGAACACAAATTAAGATATGTTTGATGAAATCCGAGAGCACTCAGGCCCCTCCATAAACAGCTATTTAATTAACATTTTCAAGGTGGACTAAAGGACAAAAAAAATTTAAATAGTCCATGTGACTCCATGAAGTCCATGAAGCGACAAGAATGAACTATCCCTTTAAGGTTACGGTAATAATACCACCATATAAACTATTAAATACATCACATCATAGAAGTAATAAAAAGGGATAGATTGAGAGTCCATGTGTAGCAAGACAAACATAACTTGACAGAACTGTAATAAACTGTAAAAAAAAGTCCAAAATATTCCTCACAGTCCCATTAAGCATAAAAAAAGCAGGAATCCAGATGCAAAAATAATCAGAGCACCAAGCAGTCTCTAAGTTCTTATTTATCACTACAACACAATGAATCTGATATTAGCACTGTCTGCACTATTTTCCTAAATTCCCACATTCCCTGCTGCTGCACTGACCATTAAGGAGAAGATTTTAGCTTTGAAATGTTGAATTGCGGTAAAGACAGAACCAATCGTAGTGTTGACTTCAATTATAACCTATATTAAAGGGTTTGCTCACCCAAAAATGAAATTTCTGTCATTAATTCCTCACCCTCATGTCGTTTCAAACCTGTAAGACCTTCGTTCATCTTCGAAACACGAATTAAGATATTTTTGATGAAATCCGAGAGCTTTCTGACCCCTCCATAGACAGCAACACCACAAACACTTTCAAGGCCCAAAGTAAAGAGATCGTTAAATAGTCCATGAGACTCCAGTGGTTCAATCATAATTTTATGAAGTGACGAAAACACTTTTTGAGCGCAAAAAAACAAACAAACATAACGACTTTATTCAACAACCTCTTCTCCTCCATGCCACTGACCTACACGATTCACATAAGCACCACAACGCATGCATGTGGTGCTCAACCAATAGTGAGCGGGCGTTCTGCCGTAGAACGAACAACGTGAATAGCGTAAGAGAGTAAAACATCAAGGTTGAACCACTGTAGTCACATGGACTATTTTAACGATCTCTTTACTACCTTGAAAGTGTTCGTGGTCGTGGATTTCATCAAAAATATCTTAATTTGTGTTCCTTATGGGTTTGGAACGACATGAGGGTGAGTAATTAATGATATCAATTTCATTTTTGGGTGAACTAACCTTTTAAGGGCCACAGGAGCTGCTATGGGTTCAATTCAGACACCCCGGACTGGAGCACTTCAGTGTGTTTGAGCGAGCATAAGTGTGAATGAGATTCTGGGTCGGGCATCGTTCCAGGAGTGTGTGAGTGAGAGAAAGGGATAATTGACTTGGACAGGCTTGACACTTAGCATGCCCCTGGGCAAGACAGGCGTGGGAGGGGGGGTTATCACATTCCCAGCATCTCTGGGATTCGAAATGTTACAGATAGTTTTTAGGAAGCTGCAATGTATCATTAGCCCAGTAATGAAGCACAAGAAAACCATCATGATGCTTCAAGAAGCCTGTTGATGATTTCCCCACAGCCAATGAGGTTTTACAGATCTAATGTGTCCTTGTGAACTAACATTGACATGTTGTATCAAAAACAACCCCGTCTAACAATTCTCAGAAAAACAAATTCCAAAACAAAACAAAAACTGCAATTTAGTTTAGAAATTTCTGTGTCATCCGGTGATGGATGACAGACCTCCATTATGGATGAAAGCCTCAGGCTGACCTTTCCTTATGCCTTTGCTTGACTAACACAGATTATTGATTATACTAATGATGAATTACCAACCATATGTTACTATATATTGCACAATAACAAGCAGAATCCTATATTTAGCACATCTGTGTTGTGATCTACAATTTCTTAGCATCCTGCTGAGCATGTAGACTACTGTAAGAAAAAGACTAAAGGAAAGATAACATGCTTGTATTTTTGCAACTACGAACACTAAAGCACATAACCTACATTTAATGGAATACATGGGAATTTATAAGCAATGTTTAATTATTTAAGCAACATTTAGACGGTATTAGCATGTCTACGTTTTTTGTCTTGCACAATTATTCAAGGTTGGGCTCTGAATAAGATTGTTTCATGTTTTTGAAAGAAGTCCCTTTTATTTACAAAGGCTGCCTTTATTTGATCAAAAACATAGTATAAACAGTAATATTGTGAAATATAACCGTTTTCTATATATTAGTATATATTTTAAAAAGTAATTAAATAACAAGACCATGTCACATGATCCTACAGAAATCATTCTAATATGCTGATTTGGTGTTTAAGGGCCCTTTCACACCTGCCTTGTTTGGTCCGGATTTTTGGACTTTTCAGTTTGGTCCGAATCAAAATTATAGGTGTGAAACCTCCCCCGGACCACAGTTCGGACCAAACAGACAAAATTTCGTCCGACGAAAAAAGGTAGTCTCAGTCCAGATCAAACTGAACAAAGGTTCGGTTCATTTCTAGTGTGAAAGCATTTTCTGTATGGTTCTGACTTTCAGACCATTTACAGGAAGTTATTTTAAAATTTCATCTAGGCTATATTGATTATGAAAGGGTTAGGGTTAACAAAATATGTCAGAAGACAGAAGGTCAGAAATGATTTTGACCACTTCATTAAGTTTTGTTTTGTAGAAAGCCTTTCTTTAAGGTGAATTTCGTTTTGTATAAATTGTATCTTAATTTTAATCAATGTTTCATCAGCCAATTAGCCTTTCACCCGTGTGTGTCAGTGACCTTTTTTGGAGCAATACCTCCAGATCGAGGCAAAAGGGGTTACAGTATGCAGTGGAGGGATATATTCAAAATATAAAAATACGCAATGAAGGAGACACGACTACTATTGAGGCTAATGCTTACCGGTCTCAAGCGAAATCTGAGAAACCCCATGACCTGTACCTTAAATGCAACCAGCACAGCCTTGTGGATCAGTCATGCTCTTGCACTGCCGGGTAAGTTTTCTTTCATATGGTATGGTCTATTATTGTCTATTGCGAGTAGCTATTTTGTTCAAATACAAGGGTATGTTAGCTAGCTACACCTACATGTGCGTCAAAGCCATTCAAAGCTAGCTAACATTTCTCTGTTGTTTTGAACACAACTCCTCCAGACAATCTCTCGGGGTATCTTGTGTCCGATTTCCAAACGCCGTGGGCGCACCGCTTCACCATCTTGCTTGGAGTCAGTAGGTACGTTTACATGGAGCACTGTAATCGGTTTAAAATTACTGTGCTCCATATAAACACCTCAATCGGAATAAAAATGCCCAAACCGAATGAAATTGTTATCGGTTTGAGAGGGGTGGAATAAACCTTTTCATGAACCGATCAAACGAAAAATTCCACCATGTAAACGACCTGATCCGACTACTTTGAGTGTACATCTTTCTGTGATGTGATATACAGCGCGCACGCCTCCAGAACTGAAGAGCGCGCGCCGCGCTCACACCAGGCTAATGTTGACGAGAGGAAAGTTTTTCGGAGGTATTAAACTTTTTTATTTCATAACAAGTTATGAACATAATATTGGAATAATGACACAGACATAGCGTTTGTCCTAGGCTTCAATTTATTTTTCTGAGGTGATTCTTAAACTTTACAACAAATAATAAATAGCTTTTATAAAACTGTATAAGTCCTGGTGTCCGTTGAGAGTTGCCATTGCAACGGGGAACATTCAAGCTGCTGGAGAGGACGTGTCGATATTTCTCTGTTTCTCGTAAGTTATATAGCCTATATATATATATATATATATATATATATATATATATATATATATATATATATATATATATATATATATATATATATATATATATATATATATATATATATATATATATATATATATATATATATATATATAAAAAAAGTTAAACTGCTTCAAATTGGTTAAGTAACATTACCCATTGTCTTTAATTACTTTTAAAAAAAATATTTATACCTTTGTGATTATGGTATCTTTCCTTAATCATCTGAAATATTTATGCGTTTAGTATGTATATAGCCTAACATTAGTAATGATGCTGAGCAATGTTTGTCGGACCTGCTCACATAGTAACGGTTGCTATGATGTGTGATTGGACAGTGGCCGTTTCGGGAGAGGGGCCGGCGAAAGGCTAATTGCCTGGATTTAATAAATAAGAAGCAAATAGGCTATAGCAGACAATAATCGGGACATGGAGGTGCCGGAGCGATTACTTGCAGTGCTCTTGAACATGTCTCATAAATAAACCCCCCAAAAAATGACGACAGGACGCAAGTATTTCATGTAAAGTTCTTAAGTGCGCTCGCATAATTGCAATGTGAAACCAAACCAAATGTATAAAATGTATCAAAACATGTACTTTGGTTCGGACCTTGGTGCGGACTTCCAGGTGTGAAAACACCCTTAGAAACATTTATTATTATCATCAATGTTGAAAACTGTTAAGCAGCTTAATATTTTGGTGGAAATCGTGATATAGTTTTTTAAGGTTTCTTTGATGACTAGAACGTTCAAAAGAACAGCATAATGTTTTTAACATTATAAATATCTTTTCTGTCACTTTTGATTCATTTAATGCATAATTTCTAGATAAAAGTATTATTAACAAATAATAAGAACAGAAAATTATTTAGAGTTTGTATGTTTTATAATTCCTGTAGCTGAAACAGCAGACTAGCGCAAGCTGCGCAAGGAATGCTAAGCTCGCAAGTTTGATTACCAGGGAAAACGTATACAGTTGAAGCAAGCATAAATGTAAATGGATTTACTTTAAAAGGAACTGAATGTGTTCATTTTCAAGGGTCTGATTTAAAGGTCTAACAAAGCAAAATCAATATCTTTTTTTAACCTGGAATCTGCTAAAGAACCTCTTGGGAACCTGGAAATCACAAGCAATTCAGGCCTCCTGTTTATCTCATTCACTTTGCTATCTGCTAAATGAATAATTGTAAATGTAAATCGTGAGTTCTAAGCACTGACCCCGGGTCTTTTCCAGTGCACACGGCCAATCCTGTTACCCAGGTAGAAGAGAGAGTTGTCTATGGCCGGAAACAGTGGGTCCTCAAACAGCGCTCCACTCTGCAGACACTGCCTCTTGAGGGTGGAGTAATGCTGCCCCTCAAAGGCCTTCACAGAAGAGAACATCTTTCAGCCTACAGAAGGAAAACACAAACAGACAGAGAGAGAGAGAAGTGCCAATGTAAGACAGATGCAGTGCAGACACAGCACAAGGCGCTCTTGCTGCTGTTAAGATCTCATCACCTTCTTTTTCAGGAACATTTGTGTAGTCATGACTTTCTAGCTTGGTGTCTGTTCATTGTCTGTCTGATGCATAATGCTCACAAAAACAGCACAAATGAACTGAAATTTCCAGTTCTATAATTATTGGGTGGCTTTATGCACTTTTTGGAAGTATGGAAGAACAGGTTTTAGTAGGTTGGAAATGTTTGACAGGTTAGCAGCATCAAATCTTTTGTTTGAGGCACAAAAGTAAACTAGATATTCACAAGCACAAATGTATACTGTTTTGTATTTTTTTGAAGTTGACCATCATGTCCTTCCCTCGTAGCGACTGGACTGATCAAACACACAAAATCTTTACGATTTAATCTCATTAAGGACCCAGACAGGCTCCGTGATGGCTAGCTGCCCCACTGTGAATTTGCACCCTGATGCGGATTCATGCTTTTCAAAGACACTTGGGCTGTGTTCTCAAACGAGGGAACAGTATAACCAACAGAAACTCAATCCCCTATAGAAATGGAATTCTAGCCACTAATTAATTGACAATCTCTTAAATGAATGAACATGCATTTCCCCAGTACATTCTGTGTATCATTACTGTTAGTATATTGTCTGCTATATTATATAATATGTTATGCATGCTTGATGATAGAACTAGCCAACTAGTTAATGTTAGCCCATCTAGCTGATGTCTCCTATCAAAATATTCCTCATGTAATGACTCAAACTTTGGTGAACATCACTTTCTTATAGAATGCAGAGTGTTCATTTTATTTATCAGAATAGAAATTAACACAAATTTCCAGCTCACTCCATTGCGAATGAGTCAGCCCTTTGTTCAAACAAAGGAACTCTCCCGTCTGAGAACGCACCTTTGTCATTGGTCAAGCCAAACCTCAAAGGCTTGACATCTCTGTGGAACTTAAAAGGCCAACACAAAGTTCCCTCAACATTTAGACAGAGTGTCGCCTTCTTCGACCATCACATACGCTCTGCAAGTTCACTGTCATTCCTTTGCTCAACACGGAAGGAATCGATTGAAACAAGATCGGACCGAACTATCAAGACTTTCTCCTGCGACTGTATCTAGGGACGCCTTTCAAGGCAAATGCAAGTAACAAATTTGCTGTGTATATAAAGTAAAAGCTGTAAACCCCTTTGTTTAAACAAAGGCGCTCGTAGTCTTAACTGGTGGTTCTCTCAGGTTTAGACTATTTAATGCTTCATTCCTCTGTTCTGATCCGGGTTTCCATCACTTCCACTCTCCATTAGACCCTATGTTTGTATGATTTTGTGTTGTGCGTTTACGTTAGTTATGTGTTCGTGTTTTAGTTAAATAAACTCTTGTGCACATTCGTCTGGTCTGCTTGTATACAAAATGTCACTTTAACGAATCGATCATAGCTATGAGCTAATTCAGTTAAGTTAATTTGGTTAACTGATCCAAATATTCATAATTAATTGTAACGAGTTATGATTAATTATTAATATTTCCCCTTTGAGCTAATTTGTTACACTCTTATGACAACTCTCTGGAGATTGATATGGTAATGAATATGGCAATGTTAAAGGGTTAGTTCACCCAAAAATCTAAATTAGATCATGATTTACTCGCCCTCAAGCCATCCTAGGTGTATATGACATTCTTCTTTCAGGCAAGTTATATTAAAAATGTCCTGGCTCTTCCAAGCTTTATAATGGCAGTGAATTGTTTTTGAAGTCCATAAAAGTTCATCTATCCATCATATAACTGCTCCACGCGGCTCCGGGGAGTTAATAAAGGCCTTCTGAAGCGAAGTGGTATGTTTGTGTAAGAAAAATATCAATTTTTAAAACTTTATAGATTAAAATAACTAGCTTCCGGAGGTCAGCGGTACGAAAGTCGACTTGCGCTAAAAGAGTAACCCCTGATGCGATGTACAGGAGCATCGCAAGCTTTTGTAACTTTTATTTTAAAGTGAACTACTCCTTTAACCCCCATAACAGATCTATACAGGTGGAGCTGGGGAAGGTGGAGGGTTCTGAAAGACAGAACTGAAGAATGCTAACAGCAACACTACCGGTATTTGTTTGAATGTTGAGCCGCAGCTCATTGGCCGCTGATGCAACAGCAACCAATAAGCCAATCAAGTTAAAGACCAGTCAGCCTGCGCCATCTAGAGTTTCATGCCAGAACTAGGTAATTATTTGAATTCATTTTTCCATGTTGGTCTAATCATCTCATCTTATCTAAAGTATCTTATTTCATCTACACTACTTCTCAAAAGTTTGGGGTCAGTACACATTTTTTTTGCAGGAAATTATTACATTTATTCAGCAAGGAAGCATTAAATTGAACAAAAGTGACAGTAAAGAAATGTTACAAAAGATTTATATTTCAAATAAATTCAGTTTTTTTTTTACTTTCTATTCATCAAAGGATCCTAAAGAAATCACTGTTTCACTGTTATCAACATTGATAATAATCGAAAATGTTTCTTGAGCGGCAAATCTTCATATTAGAATGATTTCTGAAGGATCATGTGACACTGAAGACTGGAGTAACGATGCTGAAAATTCAGCTTTACCACCACAGGAATACAAAACATTTAAAGTATATTTTAAATAGAAAATAGTTATTTTAAATTGTAATAATATTTCACAATATTACTGATTTTACTGTATAATAAAAAATTATTTCAAAAACATAAAAAATCTTACCAACCCCACCCTTTTGAACAGTACTGTAAACCCTAAATGCCATATAAAATAAAACAAACTCTATTTGATCTACACATTGGTCAGATGTCGAAGTGTGCAGTTCTGGGCCAGAATAAGCTGCATTGTGAACCAAACAAAGTCGTAAGCGTACACCTGGCCAGACTCCATGAGAACGCAATTAGACTTGACACACAAAAGATATACGAACAAACTGCTTTTTAGAGATTGATTTGAAGGAACACGTCCCTCTCGTCTCGACAATCTACAGGACACAATTACTATGTCTGGCAGGAGGAGGTGATGTCACACGGCAGGAACTGTACCAGCAGAACAACCATGTCACTGTGACCAGGCGCTGCTGTGACACTTTTTCTTGAAATCCAGGTTGCACTGGAACGTATATCAGTAGAGAGTTGTATTCATCTCAGAGACTGGTAGAGTAAAAGCGATGCCAACTGGGATGAGTGTGTCGGATTAGCACCCCTCTTCCACTGACTGGGGAATACCTTTTTTTGAGAGCTATTCAAGAGTTTGAAAGTAGTTCAGATGAGCGAAACTAGAGAACATCTTATCCAGAGACGCCACATACAAAACGCCATATCTGTTCAAATATAAAGAAAAGGATCCTTCCGTCCATTTTTCTGCACATTGGCGACGACTTGTCTGAAATGCATGGTCAGTCTGTCAATCACAGCTCTCTCAGAGGCTAGTTTCGAGAGCAGAGCTGCGGTGAATTATTCATCTCCACTCCCAGACCTTCAGGAAGATTAATTATGTCTTCAGCTTTCTGCCCATTTTCTCAGCACTAATGACAGAAAACTCTAGCTTATGTCATTCTACGGCCACATTTCCACTTAAAGCAGCTCTGCAGTGAAAACGTAGACTATGTCTTCGGTTGATAACAGTTCCATTATATGGTCACGCAATATCAGGTTAACAAATGTAGGATGAAGATTCTTACATATTTTTTTTGACGAATTGCCGATGATAATTATGACATCATATTTGCATGTTATATACAGAAAAAATATAATGATAAATTATGGTTAGGAATATTCTGGATTACAAATTAAATAAACTCAACAGAATTTGGAGCAAAATCTTTTTTTTTACACTGCCATTCCAAAAAATTTGACCTGTAAGATTTTTTGGTTTTCTGCTCACCAAGACTGCATTTATTTGATTAAAAATACAAAAAAAAACAGTAATATTGTGAAATATTATTAACATGTAAAATAACTGTTTTCTATTTGAATATATTTTAAAATGTAAGCTATTTCTGTGATGCAAAGCTGAATTTTCATCATCATTATTCCAGTCTTCAGTGTCACATGATCCTCCAGAAATCATTCTAATATGATGATTTGCTGCTCAAGAAACAAGAAAGTTCAAAAGAACCGTATTTATCTGAAATAGAAAGCTTTTGCATTACAGTTCAAAAGTTTGGGGTCAGTAAGAATTTTAGTAAGAACTTAAAGAAATTAATACATTTATTCAGCAAGGATGCATTAAATTGATCAAAAGTGACAGTAAAGACATTTATAATGTTAGAAAGGATTCTATTTCAAATAAATGCTGCTCTTTTGAACTTTCTATTCATCAAAAAAATGTTACACAACTGTTTTCAACATTGATAATAATCATAAATGTTTCTTGAGCAGCAAAGCAGCATATTAGAATGATTTCTGAAGGATCATGTGACACTGAAGAAGACTGTAGTAATGATGCTGAAAATTCAGCCTTGACAACACAGAAATAAAATTACATTTCAAAATAGATTCAAATAGAAAACAGTTATTTTACTAAAATAAATGTAGCCTTGGTGAGCATAAGAGACTTCTTCTAAAAAACCTTACATACAAAAAACTTTTGAACAGCAGCATACATAAAGCAGAAATATAAAGATATATAAATATTAGATGAAAAACGTAAACTAAAATGTGAATTTGAAAAAAGGTTGCAAAAACGTACTTTAAAACATAAAAATGATGAAAGCGTATAAATGCTGGGTAAAAAATTAAAATTGTACTATAATTATTAATTAGTATGTATATATAAATACACAAACATGCATGTATATATTTAAGAAAAATATATATATAAAAAATATATATATATATTTATATATAAGATAAATTATATATACAGTACAGTACACAGTACACACACATATATGATGTAAAAAAACTTTTATCTTGGACGCGATTTAATCATGATTCATTTTTCCCCAGCACTAATAAAAACACAAATAATTGTAACATTTTATTACAGAAAAGCTTAAGTGATGTTACAGTGAGCAACTTTTATTACATGAAATCTTTTGTTTAAACGTATTATTTAAGCTGTTAAGCTGTATATTTTTTAAGGTTACATTTACATTTAGCAGACGCTTTTATCCAATGTTATGCAACAAGCAATTAATCTTAAGAAGGCAATAAACACGAGAAGTGCCAGTAATACGTTTCAGTCATCGTTCAAGTTAGTACAAGCTAGAACATGAGGGACTAAGGAAAAGTGAGAGCATAAAGGAAGGAACAGTGAAAGCTTAGAGGATAAATATATATATATATATATTTTTTTTTTTTTTGCAGGAGACAGTTAAGTGCTCACCGAAGAGATGAGTTTTCAGCTGTTTCTTGAAAAATAAGCGATTTTACTGTCCGAAAGTGTTTGGGAAGATCATTCCACCAGCAAGGAACAGTGAACGAAAACGGCTTGTGAGTGATTTTGTGCCTTTCTGTGATGAAACAACGAGGCGTCGCTCACTTATAGACCGGAGGCTCCTTGAGGGCTCGTCAACTCGTGAGAGAGTGGAGGTAGGAGGGTGCAGAGCCCGTGGCTGTCCTGTAGGCAAGCACCAATGTCCTGAACTTGATGCGAGCCGCAAACGGAAGCCAGTCTGGATAGATACACAGCGGTGTGACTTGGGCTCATTGAAGACAAGACGTGCTGCTGCGTTTTGAATCATTTGCAGAGGTTGGAAGTCCAGCCAGAAGAGCATTGCAATAGTCCAGCCTTGAAATGACAAGGGCCTGGAAGAGAAGCTGTGTTGCAGGCTCTGCTAGGAAAGGCCTGATCGTACTGATGTTATGCATGATCGTACGGTTTTTGCAATGTGAGTTTAGGGTTTATGGTCATGGTGTTAAAGTTGTAAAATTGGGCATAACTGTACACAGAAAAGATGAAATGTTTTTTTTCCACCACAAAAAAATCATCTTAAAGGGATAGTTCACCAAAAAAATGAAAATTACCCTATGAATTACTCACCCTCAAGCCACCCTAGGTGTACTTGACATTCTTCTTTCAGATGCATACAATCTGATTTATATAAAAAAAATGTCCTGGGTAATCCAAGCATAATAAATATAATTCATATACTTATCTTACTTAATCCTCACGGCTCCGGGGGGTTAATAAAGGCCTTCTGAAGCGAAGCGTTTGTGTAAGAAAAATATCCATATTTAAAACTTTTTAGAGTAAAAAATCTAGCTTCCGCCAGACCACCTTCCGTATTCAACTTTCACAGAAAGTGTAACACCTCTCGCAGTTTAAAACTCTACGTCTGAAGTCATAATTCATGCTTTTTTTGTAAGTTGAATACGGAAGGTGGTCCGCCGGAAGCTAGATGTTTTACTTTTTAACGTGTTAAATATGATAGTATAGTATAGATCAGTGGTTCTCAAAGTGTGGTACGAGTACCACTAGTGGTACTCAGGCTGCCTCTAGTGGTACTCAGAGGAATCACTAAATAAATTAATGTTAAAACACATACATTTTAATTTCATCTTTATTTGAGTAGTTTTTTGGGGTTTTTTTACATTTAAGTACAGTACAGTTTTAATTTAACTTTACAACACATTTTAATTTAATCATTATTTAATTATTCTATTTACCTGTATGTAAGCACAGTGCAGTGTTAATGTACAAATTGTGTATTTACAATGTTAACAACAATAAATTATTCTTATTATGAATAAACTGCCTCGTTTTTGAGCTGTGCAGAGCTGTAGCTGAATAGTTAGGCCTACTACGCTACTGTATTTTAATGTTGGTCATTATGGTGGTATTTGGAGAGCAAAATATTTTCAGAGGTGGTACTTGGTATAAAAAGTTTGAGAACCACTGGTATAGATAGTAAGTAAGATATTTTTCTTACACAAACGCATCGCTTTGCTTCAGAAGGCCAGAGCTGTGTGGATTAAGTTTATGAGTTTATGACAAAAAAAGCATGACTTGTGACTTCAGACGTAGCGTAAGCGTTTTAAACTGCAAGAGGCGTTACACTTTCTGTGCAAGTTGAATACGGAAGGTGGTCTGGCGGAAGCTAGATATTTTACTTTATAAAGTTTTAAATATGGATATTTTTCTTACACAAACACATTGCTTCGCTTCAGATGGCCTTTATTAACCCCCCCGGAGCCGTGTGGATTAAGTTTATGAAGGACGGATGCACTTTTTTGGTCTTAAAATTTTGGGCTGCCACTTACTGCCATTATAATGCTTGGATTAGCAGGACATTTTTTTAAAACTCCGATTGTATTCGTCTGAAAGAAGAATGTCATACACACCTAGGATGGCTTGAGGGTGAGTAAATCATGAAGTCTTTTTTATTTTTGGATGAACTATCCATTTAACGCATATTGTTTACGAAACACGGCTATACTTGTAACAATATTTTAACGCTTACAAGTTAATTTCCATTGTAAGAGCCTCATTATGAACCAGATTTTTGCTTTTATATTTCAAGATAATGAGGGACATGTGGTTATCAGTTTTTGTGGAAATCAACACTTGACCGAGCTTACGTTGCACTGAACCCTAAATGTTCCTTTCCAATGCTTTGTAGCATCTCTTTTTTTTGAAACAGAGAACTTGTGAGTTCATGACTATGGACTGGTTTGGTACAGGAAACGCTGTTGAGTACACTTGACTTGAGCACCTGGGGAAATGAAAACACAGCAGTTGGACAGCCAGCACGGCAGATGGTGCCTGGCCTTGTCTCGTGACTGACTCGTGACATCAGTGAGATGTCCACCATACAAGCAAACGGTCTCTCCTCTACCTCCCGACGAGAGGAAGCATGCAGGCAGTGCTGATGCTTGCAAGTGGAATTCACACTTCAGGGTACCAAACTGTAGAACTGAGAGATCAAAGCAGCAAGAATAGTATGTGATTATTATTATATGCATCTGTTCAGAAGCACAATATTGGCTTCATGAATTTGCAATGTTAAACTAAGGCCGACAGATAGAGGGCTTTTGACTCTCTCTCACACCCAACTTATGCACCTCTAGCTCATAAAAGTTTATAACCGGGGTAGTGAAATGATGTGGTTTATGGTCTCGGCACTATTAAGCATTTCGCTTCATTTGGAGAAAAAAAAAAACCAGAGACCCAGAATATTGATTTCCCAGAAAAAATGCACTGTATGAATCCCACGGGACAGCAAGGACGACACGGTGCACTACCAACTGAAACTCCTACTGTGGCATTAGAAGAGTAGGTGTTAAAAAGAGTAGGTAGTAAAACGAGTGAGAGCGCTAGAGAGGAAGCTGCACTGGATACCTGGCAGAGAAACAGTGCACCAAAGAGCTTGATGAAAACCCCCTCCCCTCTCCGACAATCACCATTTCAGGGTATCCCAGCTGCGTCACTGCGGCCACCTCATGAATACATGTAGTGTGTCATCTCACCAACCATACAGTACACCTAGAATTACCCCAGCACTCCATGACTCAGAATGTGCCTAAAACATGCATTGCTGAATCCATCACAATTGCAAAATACGCTCGATTCAAAATGTACTGCAGACAGTGGTGGATGGCTTACTTTTGAAATGCAATCTGGTTACAGATTACAAATTGAATGACTTTAGGTGATATCATCTCAACACTTATGGATATTACTTATTTATGTGGTGTCACAAACAACAATAATTCGGTAGTAATATTGAGTAATTAACACTCTTTTCATTAAACAATTAACTAGTTTGACTAGTAAACTTGTAAAGAGTACTAGCCCTGCTGGAAAATACAATTTGGTGGTTGTTATGCTGGCTTCACTTGCTCTCGGAATTATCGTAAATACGAGTTTCCCAGGTGAAAATTGCACATGAACGCCCTCTGATGTCGTGTTTACCACTGGGAAGTTTGTAAATAATTTTGATACCCAAATTCCTGAGATGTGCGATCAGTAAACTTTAAAACATGGTGGCGGGGAGAATTACTGCTGTGGCATGTATGATTTATTAGTTTTTTCCCTAAAACATCTAGATCGTCTTGCATTAAAGGTGTCATGAACTGGCTTTTTAAAAAAAATGTATACTGTTGTCTGAGGTCAACTTATGCCGTTTACGTGGTTTTTACATTCAGAAACATCATAATGAACAAGTAATAGGCTACTTTCTGCCTTGGTTTTGAGGCTCTCTGAAAAACGCTCGGTTTTGATGGGCGTGCCTCACTGAAGACTTGGACGTAAACCCCCACGGCTAGGATTGGATAAGATTTGCATATTTAATGAGCTTCAGCTCCCCTCAGTACATATGGGAATTGTTTTGAAAGCGTCTGGAGAAACACTCACAGGGCTCAAAAAATATCTTTATAAAAAAAAAGCAAAGATTCATCTCTCATCCACCCGCGATTGATTGGAATGTTATTTCTGTATCATATCGCCCGATCATCAGTGAATATAACCGCGAACCGCGCACACACACACACACACACACACACACACACGCACACACACACACGCACACACACACACACACGCACACACACACACGCACGCACGCACGCACGCGGCAGGCCGTGATAGCCCGTCTGAAAAACACAAAGCCCCGGGACTTTGGGCTTTGCGAGCACTGGCGTTACAAGTCCAGGTCTGATCACGAATGAAGCAATAACACCTTCTCCAGCCTGTGACAGCGTGCTAAGGTATGTAATCAATAGATATCAAACGATCTGTAACAATGCAGTACTAACACATATAAAAAAAACATGTTTTACTCACATAAGTGTGTTGCACTGTTCCTGTCGGATCCAATATAGAAGGCACAGCATTGTGTTTTAATCTCAATATGTCTGCAAATCCAGTCTCGACCTCTATCTTGTTTACAATCGATTCTGCTGTGAAATGAAGCGAACAAACGCACAATGTCTTACGCACGTGAGCTGGAGCCGGCATGTTTATTGCGCGACCCGTTTAGCTCCACAAGTCGGTGGGCGGGCTTGGGGCGGTGCTTCAGCGTCCTATTACGTCAATGGTCAATATATTGTGAGAGCTCTCGTTTTCTGGGCCTGGTGTCTATAAAAGCTTTTCTTTGACTAACAAGGACGTTTTCAGCTCTGAAACTTACAGGATATTCTTATATCACGATGAACTTTTATATACCAAAGGCTCAAAGGAAAGTTGATTTCTCAATTCATCACCCCTTTAATGTAGTGCATATTTACATTTGAAGCGTATTGTATATTTTATACACAGTGAATAATAGCCTGCATTTTACCAAAATTACAGAATCTGCAGAAAGCTGGACAGCATTGTAATTGTTTATATGGTTGTCAGTGCATGTGAGACATACAATGTTGGTTTTAATAAGATTTTCCCAATAAATAGGCAAGAATAAATGCATGATCCCTGTTCATTCCGACAACAAAGCACTTGAATGCAACAAGCTTGTAATCTCGACTACTGAAGTGGGAATTATGACATTTCCGATAGCACGTAAAGGCAGCATTATTAGATGGTTATTTGGAACATTAGCTGTGGCTGTTTTTTTTATAGTCTAAGATGATCATCATTAGCTGGTAAACAAACCAGTTATCAGTGTTAGTTATCACATTTATGGTGGTTTATGTAACATGGTGGCTTGCTAACCAGCTAATGACCATCTTCGGGTTAGACCTGAACTAGTTAGAGAAGTAAATTAGTCAAATTTATTAGCCCCACTGAAGAATCTGTATGGTATTTTGGAACATGGCAGCTGGTTTCTAGGCAGTCTAAGATGATCATTAGCAGGCAAACCAACTTGGACCAGCAACAAACATGCAGCTATCAGTTGGTTATACCAGTTTGAGGTAGTCAGGCAGATTTTTATAACATGGTGACTGGTTAACCAGCTAATTTCAATAGGTTAAAGTCATGAAATGTATGTAATTCATAAAAATTGTTATGTTGTATCTGATTAGGTCAAACATTCAAACAAACATGTCATCAGATGATTTTGTTGCATTAACAGTTCTGGGTTAAAACATAGGCTATTATAACGACTTAAGGACTACACACTCCTGTCAGACCGGTGGTCAAAGTTATCTTAATAAGAAACGCAAGGCGTGGGAACAACTAAAATTAAAAACGTGCCACGGAAAGTGATTTCCTTTCCTGTTCAAGAACAATTGGGCTCTGCTTTATCCGAACACACCGAACAGATGCAGTAGGCTTCCAGTTCACACACTACCTTTAAATACATGCCAAATTGTGCCGGAACAGCCACGAAGCTCCATCAAATAAGAGCGCGATATTGTTTTTTTCGCCGCTGCACGCGTCCCGTCAGGTGGCAAGATTTACCTCTCGCGCTCAGAATTAACATAAATCAGCGCGCTCATCTCGTGTGTACGGATGATTACAGTCCCGCATTCTAACCGTGTCATATTCGATCGGTTGTCACACACTGCTGGTGTAATAGATCAACACGGCCTCGTTGATTGTGAAATAATTCAATACCTGAGCACAACTCCAGTCCCACGGCGGCGTCTCTCTCTCCGGTCCTCCCGGGATCCAGCGACGTTCTTGCGGTCCCGTGCAACCGACGCTCTTCTCCGAGCTCCGGATCACCCTCTCACGCGTGTCAGGGAGGGGCCTACGAGCGGAGGGGGGACTCCTAGTCTGAGCATGTGCGGACGGAGGGGTAGACACCAATGTATGCTTAGACACACACACACACACACACGCGCGCGCGCGAGATGATGCATTATGTCATTTTTTTGTTGAAATAGGACCATTATTCAATAGCGTTAGCGTGTAACTCAACATAATACTATTATTGCAGTATTATAATCAGAAGCTACTGTCTATCTCGTCAGCACCATGGACAGCGGCAGTGTACGTTTCTAACTTGCCACTAGGGAGACAAACTAAGCAGAGACTGTGAGCTGAGGGGAAAAACTACTGAGGAGGAAAAGACGCCTGAGGCCTGCAATTATCTGCAACAACATACAATGCTGTTAATCATGACGATAATTTGATCACCAACAAGAAAACTGGCCTAAACATTACATTTTCTTAATGCAATTAAATTGCTTGTGATTGGATGTTCAGAGTTAGGTTGATAAGCCGGTGGTAAACCCAAAACAAAACACAGCTGGATGGCTTTTTCAATAATGTAAAGTAATATTTTCACCTGGGGCGTTGGCATCAAAGGTGACAAAACATAATCAAAAGATGCATTTAAGTTGCCCGAGATCGCTGACATGCATCAGATGCATATAAATTAGCTAAACAGAATTCTGCTCACTTTACTCCTCTATTTCTTCCAAAGTTCATTTTTATTCATTTCATAGATTTGTGTAGTAAGGCAGGGATTTCTCAGCAATTTCTCAGCGTGATGTGTGTTGAGACCTAGTCAGTCACCCAGCAGGCCAGGCTGGGCAATGAGCTGAAATCAGATATGGAATCCTCCAAAGGAGCGCTAGTGTCCCATAAAACGTCCCAGAGTGCAGTGGGCGTGGTCGGCTACGCCATGTAGATAAACGTGTTAATGTCCGTCTCGTCCCGTTTGATGTACTTGTGTTCTATCAGCCACTCGATCTGCTCTTTGATCATCTTTTTCTGGGGTAGAAACATGTTCTTTAGGATCTCCACCAGCTCCGTCTGAAGCTGGGCATTGCTGATCCTCTTCCTCATCTTCATAATCTGAATGATAGCTTCCTGTACAGAGTGAAGAAGAGGAGTTTGGTGACAAATGAGGTTTCCTTCAGTGTCTGAGAAATGTCTAGTCTAAAATGTTTCTCATGATTTAAGCTAAAATGTTTGAATTTAGCTTAGTAGACAAGTATAAACTGCCTGCATATGAATATACTTACAAAACAAACATTTTCATAAAAAAACAAAAATAGATGGGTGAGTTGGACCAGATGGTAAAGGAAAAGCAGCCAACAAGTGCTCAGAAACCCATCACCATCCATGCACCATACCCATCACAGAAAACTTTCTGCATTTTTACATTTTCAAAAAACATAATTTAGTATGATTTATAAGATGTTTTCATCATGGGGACCCCAAAAAGTCTCCACAAGGTCAACAATTTTTGGTATTACTATCTTTGGGGGGACATTTGGTCCCCACAACATAGGGTTTGCCATGACACACACGCATCTATGGAAGCATACGGGTAGCAATTTTCAATTTGAAATGGCAATGCATTTCGGTCATTTTTGTTTCCAACACCTGGTCTTGCCTTGATGCAATGATTGACAGGCTCGGAATGCATTTTCAAATCCACACTGAATTTTTGGTACTTTCATTGCGGGACATTGAATTAAAATGCAATTCATGTAAATGCAATTAAGAAAAATATTTTTGCTTGAACATGTTGAACATATCTAATAATTTCTGTTATACATTTTCATTTTGCAACTTCTAAAACGTTAAAATATATATTTAAATTATATGTTAAAACCAGTGTAGGAAATGGCAAATGTAAATTATATTATTGAATTTGAATGATCATTTTGCTCCAAACGTTGCACATATGGTATGGAAAATGTAGATTTAAATACAGAACTGCATTGCCGTTTTACATATTGCATTTCAAATTGAATATTATTCAGCCCATACGCTTCCATAGACATCAGACTTTATTTTAACAGACAGACCGACAGATAATGTGGCAGTGGTAGGTTCAATAACTTCAATACCTGTGTGCGTAATATCCTAAGTTGCACTATGCCCTCATTTTCTTCTTCACGCATTCTCTCTGTGGTGAGTTGTAATCGACCAATCAAATTGATCTTCCCTCTTTTCTGGACCTTTGAGTTTTTTCTGTGCACAAGAGATCATTTAATTGAACCAATGTCTGTTAAAACATGCTATTAAAAGAATAATATAGCAGTCCAGCAATATTTGTAATTAATAGATAACCTTTTATGTATATACCCTTAAACACCGTTCAAAAGTTGACTATAAAGACTTTTGCTTTGTACATTATATTTCAAATAAATGTTGTTCATTTGAATGATCATCAAAGAATCCTGAAACAATATTCCACAAAAATATGAAGCAGCACAACGGTGACTGATAATAAGAAATGTTTTTTGAGCAGCATATTCAAATGATTTCTGAAGGATCATGTGACACTTATGCTGTGAAAATTCAGCTTTGCCATCACATGAATAAATTACATTTTAAAATATGTTAAAGTAGAAAACACTTGTAATAATGTCATACTCACTGTAATAAATGCAGCTATGGTAAGCATAAGAAACTTACCGACCCCAAACTTTTGAACGGTGGTGCATGCAATGTGATGAAAATATACTTTCTATGCGTATGATTCATTAACACACTTTTTATAGTATTATTTGAATTATTCAACATTCTTAATCAATACAACAAGTGATGAGTGTCCTTACATTAAGGAAAACTCTTGATTGATGTAAAATACAGTGCCTTCCGCAAAGTCTTTAGGAGAGCCCACCACAGGTTCATATGACAGCACCTGACGCTTTAGTTTGGGGAAAGCTACAAGAGACTACACATTTAAAAACAACAAAAGTTAGGCAGTATTCAGCAACCAAAAGTCAAATCATATCAGATCCCTTCGTTTTCATTCCACAGGATCAGACCATGTTCATCCCATAGCTAACAGTCAATTGTTTTAAACACGAATTGGGGAAATGCCATCAAAATAAAGGCTCCGTTACCCAGAGGGTCCGGCGCAGCTCAGCGTCTGGAAGCTCCGTGGCTAGTTTCAGATTCTCAAAGCTGATCCTCTCTCTTGGCCTTTGGTTCCAGGCGAACAGCACAGCTAACTGGAATGTCGTGACTTCCAAATCATAATGCCCAACTTCATTCTTGAATGTGATCTAGAGATAGAAGAGATGAGATCAATCTTGACCTGTTCCCTTGACATGACGGACCCCTATAAAATGTCAAATTTGAAACAACATCCACTGTAGCAAGAATTCTGACATTTCAAAGACTAAATGAAAGTTTACAGCAACACAATTCAGAGTAGAGGAGCTTGTGAAAATCAAAGTTTAGTGCTTTTAAACTGGGCCGTAACCACAAGTCCCACTCAATAATTAGATATGACCAAATTGTTCATCCCCAATATTTGATATTTTTGATACTGTTCTGCTGCGCTCCATTACGCACTGCTCTGTTTGTAGTTGTCAAAATGAAAGGCGGCCAGTCAAATCAAACGAGGTTCACAGAGGGCAAGTGTGAATTCAATTTTTTTTATTCTTTTTCTTTATTCACTTAAATCCCTTTAATCCTTTATTTAATTACTTTAAATAGACCAAATAACCCCTCCCCCCACCCCATGTTCAAGACATGTTTGCTATTTTTTTTTTTTTTACTGATTACCGTATAAAACATACACACAACAAATTAATCTTCATGGAAAGAGGCACGTTTTTGGTCTCCCTTATTTTCACAGAAAGTAGAGCATGGCGTTATGCAAAGGGCTAAAGCTGCCACTCACAATGCCATTGGACATCAGATGGTGCCAGTGTAATTTTCTTCCACTGTGATTTTTCTTGTAAAACTCCTCAACTTCAGGAATGAGATCTTCTAGTTCGGTGGGCAACGATACAAACACTTTCTCTGAACTCCGAGACCATGCTCCCGCATTCAAGATCTTTATATTGACCGAGTCGGCTGTAGTGTCAAGACATAAATAATAATTAGTCCGAATGTACAACAGAATAGTTCAGAAGCATCAAAAGAAAGCCATATCTGACCTGGCAATGCAAGTTTGTTGTGTTTATGCGTTTCTTTGAAGGACTGATTTAAGTCTTCTGATACTTTGATGTCCTGGAACATTCTGGCGAGCTTGTTCACGTAATCTGCTGGCATACCAACCTCCTGTTCACACACACACCCAAGTCATTTGATAGAGATTCACGAAAAAGTCTTTCATCAATAATTATAAGCGTGCCCTCAAGCCCACTTACCCTGAGCCACTCCACCATGTTCTCTTCAATCTCACTGTCAGCAGAAATGTCAAGAATAAGCCTGCGCGTCAAGTGCGCTTTGTGATACCTCATGAAGACATCTTTGTTCTGAACATACTTTAGAACCAAGAGCTGTAATCAGTACATAAAAAGAAATAATTAACACATTGCCTCTGATTTGGCAGTGAGTAAGATTTTCAAAAAACACTGTCACAAGAAAACACAAATATTTAGTGGTAAATCCACCTACACACTCACCACTTCCTTCAGCTTGGCCTCTATTTCCTCTGAGGTGAGTTTCTTGCTCAGTGGAGTCTTTCTAAGGAGCATATCACAGTAGTTGGCCAGCAGCTCTGGACATTTGGACTCTGGTTGTGTTTTCAGACCCACACTGCAAATAAAGGACAAATAATCCAAACCACATCCATAGTAAGTAAAATATACCCCAGATCTACAGATAAAAACATATACATGTGTATATATTGAGATGTCTCACCCTTTCTGTCTTAGAGGGAGCTCTAGTTTAAATATTGTTGCGTCATTCACTACTGCTTTGTATGCCTGCGTAAATAAATACGCATGTAAAATATGGTAATAAAATAGGAATGAAAAATGGAAACCACGTCCTCTCCACTTCACTTTTCAACATGTAGAAAAGAAAAAGAAAAAAAAGATACACCATTGTTCAAAAGTTTGGGGTCGGTAAGATTTTTTGGTCACACTTTTGCCTTTATAAACTCCTAATTACTGCTTATTAATAGTTAGTAAGGTAGTTGAGATGTAGAATATGGTATTGCAGAATAAGGCTTATAATATGCGCTTTATAAGTACTTATAAACAGCCAATATCCTAGTATATGCATGCTAATAAGAAACTAGTTAATAATGAGAATTGGACCCTAAACTAAAGTGTTACCGATGTTTTAAAGAAGTCTCTTATGTTCAGCAAGGCTGTGTTTCTTTGATCAAAAATACTGTTAAAAACTGTAATATTGTGAAGTATCATTCCAATTTCAGATAATAGTTTTCTATATATTTAAAAATTTGGCAAAGCTTTATATCTTCAGCCTCACATGACGTCACAGAAATCATTCTAATATGCTGATTTGGTGCTTATTATTATTAATGATAAAAACAGTTGAGCTGCTTAATATTTTTGTGGAAACACAAAAAACTGGGGGGAAAAGTAACATAAAAACAGTATTTATTTGAAATAGAAATTTAAACGCATCCTTGCTGAATACAATTATTCATTTATTTTATTTAAAATGACCCCACCTTTTGAACAGTAGTGTATTTGTTTTATATAGATTATATGAATATATTGTATTGGGTTTTTTTTGTGAAGTCTTTCAAAGTGAATGCTTGAATTTCAGGTTAATTCTTGAGACTTACTTTATCCCTGGATGTCAGGAAACGCGGGTCATCTTGGAATGCTTCCTTAACTAATTTACTAAAGCGGTTAAACAATGTTAGGAGTTGCTCGACATATTTTTCAGAGTCCTGCAAAAATAAAACATCAAAAAGTCATACAGAGCATTAATTAAGAATTTTGAGAAATAAATTGGAGCCATATTATGCATATTAGTGACTAGTCTAAGAAACCCCCAGATGACAGTCAAAAACAGTCTGTATAAGAATTCTATTTAAAATAGTCAACTTAAAGGTGCACTATGTAACTTTTCCGTCCACGAGAGTTCGCCTGTTCAAAACAAAGGCGTAGTTTGATGACGCCACGTTTGAACGCAGAATTTTGTGCCTTTTAGAACTTCACCTCACAGCCGGTGGTAAAGAATCAGGATAGGACTCGAGCAGAAATCATGTTCATGGATGCGATTATTAACGTTACTGTAGTATGAAGCAGAGCAGGACCGAGTGTTGTGGAGCTGAGCAAGGCCGCTGGAGTGATCGTTAATGAGAAGAGCGGCGGGACTTTTATTGTGACACAGTCGCCGGCGGGACTTTTATTATGACACAGTCGCCGGCTCCACTTCCGGTTTTCCGATCATGAGTATGAGGTAACGCAGCTCTGTTAATCATATTAGATACATCTGAGTGTGTTGAAAATGATGTTATGACTTTACTCTGTGCGTTCGCTTGGCGGCTGCTATGACACTTACAGTAAGAGTAAAGCGTTTCTGCAGAATAAAACCGAGGGGAACGCAAATAGGACGCCATCGACAGGCGACTCCCTCACACGTCCCGGTTCCTTGGTTAAAATAGCAATTTCTCACAATTGACAAATAGTTGGAAAACATTTGGGATATTGTAAGTACTCAACTGAACAAAATATATAACACTTGCCTAGTGGTTTTTGGATATTTTACTGAATTGTTTTTTACATAGTGCACTTTTAATCAAATCAAAATCAAACAGTCAAATCCCATACTGAATTCCACTGAAAAATAGATCATATACATGCACTGTGCTTGCCTTGCATTATGATTATTGAACGTTAATCTTAAGCATTCACTTAAATCAACCAATCTAGACATATTTATTAAAGGAACACTCCACTTTTTTTGAAAATAGGCTCATTTTACAAGTCCCCTAGAGTTAAATAGTTGAGTTTTACCGTTTCTGAATCCATTCAGCCGATCTTTGTATCTGGCGGTAGCACTTTTAGCATAGCTTAGCATACATCATTGATTCTAAACAGTCCATTAGCATTTCATTCAAAAAATGACCAAAGACACTTTCAATATTTTTCCTATTTAAAACTTGACTCTTCTACAGTTACATCGTGTGCTAAGACAAACTGAAAATGAAAAGTTGCTATTTTCTACACTTATATGGCAAGGAACTACGTAATCATTCCTGCGTAATAGTCACGGATCTTCGCGGTCGTACCATGGCTGCTGGGCGCAATGATTTGTTGGTATTCTGTGAAACATGGTGGTAATATACACCTTCGACTTACTATCACAGCCCTTTACAACACACAGAACCATGGCTAATCACACAGGTAAATCCACAACACAATTTGTCGGCTGCAAGCCTGAAGCTTTCTCTGCAACTATATGAACTTAGTGCCGGTCACATTGAAAGTTACCTAGCTGGGGGCTACTTTCAGGCGCTGTCATATCATTGCGCTGCTGCAGCCATGGTACTGCAGCGAAGATCCGCGACTATTACGCAGGAATGAGAAAGTAGTTCCTAGGTGTAGAAAATCGCAACTTTTAATTGGTCTTAGCACACGATGTAACTGTAGAAGAGTCAAGTTTTAAATAGGAAAAATATTGAAAGTGTCTTTGGTCATTTTTTGAATGAGATGCTAATGGACTGATCAGAATCAATGATGTATGCTAAGCTATGCTAAAAGTGCTACCGCCAGATACAAAGATCGGCTGAATGGATTCAAAAACGGTAAAACTCAACTATTTAACTCTAGGGGACTTGTTAAATGAGCCTATTTTAAAAAAAGTGGAGTGTTCCTTAAAAATCAACGGAATCACAGGCAGTGCAATACCAGTAAGTACAAGCTAAATAATATTATAAACAGAATTCCTCAAATAAAAGTTAGTTAACATAAATCAGCCCATGTCAAGGTATTGCACCCATCGCTTGCACATCTGTGTTTGAACGTAGCCTTTGTAAAAAATATAAAGCAAAACGCAAATGTGCAAAAGAAACTAAAATGTAAAAAAAAAACCAGTATTTCCAATGTCAAAAAGTTTTTTAAAGGGGTGGTAAAACACATCCTTTCGAAGGCTTGATTGTGTTTGTGGGGTGCACTGTAACATGTGTTCATGCTTCGTTTTTAAAAAAATTAATTATTTTTCATATATTTTACCTTTATTCTACACTGCTCTGTCCCTCCTTGTAAAAACGGTCTGATGGTTTCCGGGTTGTATGAAGCCAGTCCCTCAAATAAACGCAATGGGCTCAGATTGATTAGCTGGCCCAGTGTGTTGTGATTCGCTAACCGCCTAGTGCACGTTTGTCGGAAACGTCACGCCCCTTACCTTTACCTTTGGTAGTATTAAAAACAAATGGCGTCAATAAAACCATACCAATTTGAGCCCGAATCGGACCCAGACAATTTTTGTGAAGATGATCGAGCAGAACCTGTTCAGTCCTCAAGAGTAAAGACTGCGGATCTATAGTGATCGCTAATGGCACTGTTACTTTTGTATTTTTAGAACGATTATAGCCAAATATCTGTCGCAAGAACTATTAACCCAAAACGAACACTAAACATTGGCTTTACTATAGTAGCCAAATCAAACACAGAACCATGTTTAGCATGCCTTTAGATAAACAAGCATGTAGATAAACAATACATAAAAGCTCTAATCAAAGAATAATTTACACTAATTCCAAGTTCGCTGTTGAGATTTTAAAAAAGTTTGTAACGTTAGGTGTTTGTCGGATAACGTTAAGTATGAATGAGCGTTGTCATTTGTTTACTTCCTTGCTACAACGTACAATTAACAATACGAACTATTACAGGAAAACACATCGACGAAAAATAAATCAGACTTACAGGTTGTGGCCCGTAAGCAGCTTCTGTTTTTAAATCCATCTTTCAGGACAAGCCGTTGTGCGAATCCTGCATTAAACTCGCAAAGATCGTGAAAGCTTTCCTCCGTGAAATGTGCAGCGGGAGCCGCGCGCCCGTTGTGCATTCACTCTGGCAGTGTTTATCTCGCGCAGCTGAACCGCGGCTCGTGTATTGCAAATACAGACGAATATTGTCCATTATGTCACATTTTCCAGTCTTCTCCTCCGACCCCTGTCTGTCTCGTGCTTTGATTTATGATGGGCAGCATATATCTGCTGCAAATGCGACCTGTTCCCCTCTGTCTCATACACACATGCATATAACATGTTGTATGTTAAACGCACTGCAACGCACCCCCGTCCCACAGGAAGGCTGAACAAAGTGGACCTGCAATCCGGATGAAAATAACAGCGTTTCGTCAGCATTGCGGCAACAACACTCCAGCCTACTAACTATACCACAACAACTCTTCCCCACAGCGATACAAAATGGCCTCGCCCCCTTTATTTAATATTCTCGGAGGAGGGATTTATGTAAATATTGGGACTGGTGATGTCAGCAACCCTGGAGGAATGTCTGTAGTCCCTACCGGCCGTTTGCTGTAGTCCTTAGAAATTGATTTCTTTAAAAGCAAATATCTCCCTTTGCTTTAAACTTTGAACGTTGTAACTTTGCAGATGTTGTTTATGCTCAAACAGCAACATTACACACTAGCTAAAGTTAGAAAAATGAAATCATGTTTTACCACCCCTTTAATGTCGACTAGCAACAGCAGTTACGTTTAGTCGAATACAAAATTTACAAGGAATAATAACAATAAACGACTTCCTATCATTCAGTGATTGCACTAACAACAACTGGACTCATGTATAGGATCTAGGCATGTGCCGGTATCAAATTTTCATGTTGCGATTAATTGCTGAAGCTTTTATCACGGTATACGGTATTATCACGATATTTAAAAAAAGTTGCAAAAAAAGTGTTGTCATACTATAACAGGTTTAAAAACTTTATTATAACAAAAGAACCAAACATTTAAATACAATAAAGCAATACACAAAAATGTATAAAGTAAACAAATATTTGAAACAGATTAAAGTGCTAAAGAATTATAAAGAACAATAGGTAACACTTTACAATAATGTCTCGCCAGTTAATGCATTAACATTAACAAAGAGCGAATAGCTACATTTTTACAGAAGTTATTCTTCTTTGATAATGTTAGTTTAAGAAAGCAACTGTTAGTGTAAGCTCAGGTCCATTAAATAATACAGTTACAACTTTTGATTTTAATAATGTGTTATTAAATGCTGAAATGTACATTTAACTAAGATTAATACATGCTTTAGAAGTATTTTTCATTGTCAGTTTGTTAATGAATGAACTAATGTTAAATAATGGAGCCATATTGTAAAGTGTGTGATTGAACAACAGTCAGAACATATTCAAACAATATCTAGGGCATGTAATTTAAAACTTAAAAAAAAAAATTAAGTTTGAAAATGACTTTAAGTCTAAGTATTAGGTTATGTGATGACGAGCACCGGATTGTGGTTACTGGGGAAATGGTGCTGTTCCATCAGCGCCCTCTGCTGTCTGAAAGTGAATGTGCACTTCAGTGCGTCTTCACGCCTTCCGCCATGTGCTCGGCTCATGAACGGTCTGTTTACATCAGTGCGCTACTCTTTGACGCGTTGTTCATTTTAAACGGTTGATGGGTAAAGTATTCTTAAAATACATTCTAAAAATCTGAATAATTCGTAATAAATAATTATTCACGGTATTTTGAAGTGCCCACGATAACAATATTGTGCATGTTCATTATTGCGGTATATCGTATTACCGTTTACCGGCACATGTCTAATAGGATCCATGATGCAACTGTCAGCTACTGTTTCCACTCACTGTAGTAATGGTCTCCGCTGAGGCCACCATATCAGCCAGACCTGCGTTCATGATATGATCCTCCAGGTCCTTCAGCATAGGCTCAATCCCATTGGGCACTTTGTCCATCAGTGAGAACATGAGGTGCAGCTCTGAGGAAACACACCAACAACAGAACAAACACACTTCAATAACAGTAAAACATATCGAAACAATTAAAATAAACATTTAGTTCCTGTCTAAGAAGCTCTTAAGCCAAAATTCACATGAATTAAACCAAGTATTCCTGATGCAAACATACAAATATTTGGGATTTCCTTCCCTTTACATATAAAATATATACATATTGTATATGTTGTCGTGTTTGTTTACAGTTGAAATGGGTTGGTGGACTTTAGCACACAAACACACAGATGGTGGGATGGGTGGGGAGGTGTTGGCAAGATATAGATGGGAACTGGGTCCCATTGCCAACCTGAACTTGCTGAGCCTTTGGTGCCAGAACTCCTGCCGTACTCACTCTCTGTCTCGTTCCGTTTGATCATTCCCGGACATTCGGCCAGGATTGTTTCTTTGAACGATGTCACCAGCGCATTCACACAACACTCCATTAGCTGAATGAACGCAAAAGGCACAAACTGAGCACCCGATGTTAGTATGCGAAAAAGACAAGTGCGCACTACATGCTGAGCATTATTTAATAATGCGGCACACCACGGGGTCTTGTTTTGGAGCATTTTTGGAGCAGGAAACACTCACTGCCTGGACGGAGTTACATTCACGTCTGGTTTCCAGATATCGAAGTGCACGCTTCTCCTCTTCTCTTAACTTGCCATCTGCCTGTCAATCAAAAGCGTCACATTGGAACAACATAATTATGACACTTCAGAAATGTGCTGTGATTTACAGTTCATACACATAAACGTTTGTTAAAAAAAAAACATCAGAGTAGAAAGCTGAAGAGTCAACTAGAGTTGTCATGATACTGAAACTTTAATATACCTTGTAAAATATCGAGTCTATAACATTATCGATAGGAAAAAACTGCCACAGCAAAACCTCAACAGTTAGAAAATGACTATGATCAAAAGGTCTGAAGGTGATTATATAATAATAAAAAATCATTATTATTATTATTTCTAAGACAGAATTACATCACTGTGAAAATACATTGCATTGTTAGATTAAAAAAATATTTCATAAGTATATTAATAATTTTACTTTCCACTACTTCTATCTTTTCTATTTTATTTTAATTTAATTTACAGCATTTCCTTATTTGCTGCTTTAAATGCTCGAGCTCTTTAAAGCAGGATGGATTCTGATTGCTGTTTTTATTGTTCATAATAAAATATATAACAACGATATCGTTCCAACCATATAGTTTCTCTGTGCCGTTATCATTATGGTTGTGGTTTTTAGAACTTTTTTAGATCTTGGTAAAAAAGAACGCCCATTGACCAAAAAGTAAACATCCATATTGACCGACCACCCCCCTGTATCTGCATGAAATGGTTTGGTCCTGCCTTAGCGCACTCATCAGTAGCCGCGTTTCCATTACAGATTTGCACAACACATTTTGCGATATTTTCTAAAAGTCGATAAAAAAATATAACTATAAATGACGGCGTTTCCATTAACTGATGTTATGCGACTAAAACCATTTTTTCACTCTCGTGATAAGTAATTCCAAAAATGATACCATGTATGTTGTTAGGTTTATATCCCAGCCACCGCCCGCCATTATTTTTAATGGAAGGAGACGTGTGTGTTATCCAAGCATTGATGGCAAGGAAAGCACCGTATACTTGAGTGGCACATATGAGGTGTTTCTGGGTGTTTCTCTCTCTTATCTGCTTCAAGCTCTTGATAAATTGTTGCATTTTCTATTCTACTGTCTTTTAAAAGTTTAATAAAGAACTCTGTCTCGTCTTCTGTCCAAACATACCATCATCTGTAAAGAATGATCCACTTTTACGTACACCAGGTAAGGTTATTGTGATGCATTGCTGCCACATATAGAGAAGAGCGGAATGTTTGAATTTGCATGGTGGTAACTAAAAAATTTTTTTTACCACTTTGTTATTTCGGCTTGGATTTTCGTTTGTTGGAAATATAAACTGAATTTAGAAATGCTTTTGAAATGAAAAACTTTGCGTTTAATAAACAAAATATATTTCTGAAATGAAGAAAATAATGACAATAACAATTTCTGAAGTGAAAAATAATCAAGTTTAAAATAATAATAATAATAACAATAATAAAGTTTCCTGCGTCCACGGCCTTTGTTGTTATTGTGAGTGTACAGAAATAAAAGTAGACAGTTTATAGTTTATAATTATGTCTTGCATTTATCTGTATGGCTAAAAATGATGGAGTATTGTGAGTTGTTTCCGCTGTCATAAAGGAATAAATCCATCAGAAGGCACGACGACTTCGTCAGCCATGGGTTAAAGAAAACGTAGCATATTAAGTTTCATAGTTAGGCTTTGTTTAAATATTATTATTATTTTAATTTCATATGTTGATTATGAAAAGTGAGCAGCATGAGTAAGGCTACATAATCAGATGTGGATTTTGAGCATGTACTTCATTGAATTTTGTTTCCTATAAAGTCTTTCTTTAAAATTAATTTCCTTTTGTATAAATGTTATCATAATTTTAATCAATGTTTCATAAACCAATTGGCTGGATTTAATAAACAATTAGGAAATATAGCAGTCAATATAATCGTGACATGGAGGCGTCAGCGACATTAATAGCATTGCATGTGAACTGGAGCACGTCTCACAGACATGAGAAATATGTCGCTTGAAATGTCTACTTTTAAACAAAACAATTCGAAATGAAAAGAAATAGGCTACTCTCTGATTATGTAATAAAATGTGCATTTCTCTCTTGGCACGTCCACTACTGCGGAGATGGCGAGTCAGCACCGTCAGCCGACATGAAAACTCTAGAGTTTATTGATAAACAATTAAAATGTCTCCTTGCTATTTTTGACACGTTCATAATCAATACTTTTGCCGGTTCTTTGAGGCAAGCTTAATGCGTGCGCTTCAGTGGGGATAATAATAGCCTTTTATATCGGTAGCCTACTCATTACGGTAATATTTTGATATATTACGTACGCTCGGGTTTAGAATTCTCTCATATTTATGTAATTAAATTCATAAAAGTGCTTAGTCAACAAATGGCTTAAATTAACTACTAGTATATAAAAAACTTTAGTCGGGGACAGCCCTACTTATTTCACATATTTTTGAACATGTCACAATGTGAATTCTGGGATGAGCGAGCCTCGCTGAGCGGAATGAGCAAGCTCAGCTGCGGCGCCCCTGCTCTGAAACATGGCGCAGCTAACTATATAAATAAATGCAAATGAGTATCAAAATAATTTCAAATATCCAGAATCGATATGTTATTTTTGACAACACTAGTGTCATCCAGGTTTTTCAAGTTAAGGCAGGACAGCAGTTTGAAAATACACTCACATATTTCATATAGTTCTGAACGCCATTCTGTTGTAGATAGGAAGGGGCTTGTGTCTTGTAGAACCTCTCTGTGGAATCCAGATATGCCTTCTCAAAATTCTCTCTATAGATCTGGAGCTTGTCATCAGGGTTGGAACACAAATTCACTGTGAGACAGAGCAGAAGACAAGAGTGTCCATCAGGAGAGGTCCATCTGGACAGAACCCGAGTGGCTTAGTATTATGATCGCTTTACCATATGACTCGCGCACTCCGATGACAAGCTGCGAGTCGAACGCTTCTCCTAATCTCTCAGCATGGACCAGTTTCATGGCACTATCCTGGAGCCGGTTCTTTATATTACAGAATATGGACTCGTTCCATGTGTCTAGCATAAGCTTTAGCAAAAAATAAGGAAAGAAATAATTAGGATAGATGTTGTGCATGTATTGTTACAATAATAATTAAATGATAATATAGATTCATGTAAAGCATATGGTCAGAATACGGAAAGAGAAAAAACCACCTTTCTAACAATACTGTCTTCAACGCTAGACTTCTTATTGCTCCCCTGGTTGCCCAGCAGGGTGATCTCTAACTTGCAGAAGGGCTTAGGTAGAATATCACACTGTGTGAAGAACTTCCTCCACTCTACAATGTAGGCTTTAAGCAAAGCCGTGTCATCCTGGTGACTGAGTACTCGCTGTAGATCAGAAAGAGTAAGAATAGACTCAGCATGCATTGATTACAGGACTGGGATTAATTTCTTCAGAGATATTTAAATATGATCCTCACTTTATTAAAGGTGCAAAAGTGGTATACAGTACATACTGCCTGTGCTTGCTTGATGAAATCTAGGATGTCTTCTTTCAGTGCCTGGTGAATCTTTGCCGGGCCTTTGTCGTCCCATAAACACACTGCATGGACGTCTCTGCAAGTCAAACACGGTATCAGGAGATCATTTAAAGTCTGACTGTACTCATTGTGCAACAATCTAACCCATGGTTTGTTGTTATTCCTAGTTGCTATTATTGAACATCAGACCCAAACAGCACCATCAGTTAAATAAATATAACACATTCAGTCTTGATGTACAGTACACAGATTCCTGATATTTCTGTCAACCCAGACTATGTCACACTGAAGACAACTTACGAGAATAAATCAAACCACTGCTGCTTAGTAACTGACTCCTGACGGAGTAACTTCAAAACAATGGGCCGCATCAAATCCCATTTGTCTTCAAACTGCAGGGAGCCTTTATTCTGAGAAAGGAGATGCAGGACAATAAACAGTTCTTTAATAATATGTTATGGGCTTTATGCATACAAATAAAAAAAAAACATTACATTTAATTTATTTTACTTTATGGCAAAAAAAAATCAAAAACACTAACAGAAGGTACAGTGCAATATAATATATGTAGATAGATTATTACAGCTTTATCATGCAATATAATATATGTAGCTTCTATCATTAGAGAACAGAGGCACCAGGTGAGCTTCGAGCTTGACATAAAGTAGATATGCACAGGCTGAATGAAATATGGCATTTAAATAATCAACTTTTGGTTTGCAATTTTATTCAGGACAAAACATATATCTATATTTTACATTCTCATGATCCACACAATGCAGCCTCATGATAGAAGGACGTTTTGTGGTTGTAGGTTGTGAGGAGAGACCTCCTAGAATAGAGCACTGAAACCCTAAACATTATAATAGCTAAAAACCTCACTAGCTACAATGAACAACTCGAACAACGTAGTTTCAAATGAAGGCGTCATGTAGCGATCTAATTAGAGGCTGACAGTCGCCGGGGCATAGGGTCACTGTCATAACACTAAGGGAGACGCAAACGATGCAAAATAATCGTATATCGTGGGACCTCCTACCTTCAATAAATTAGACGTCGCCATGTTTCTTCAACTTGGTCCCCGTGCAATCTCGCGATGTTTGAGAAGGTTTGGTTGCTAGGGAGCATTGAGACGGACTGCATCAGCAGCACTGTCTGATATTGCTGTTTATGCATACATATTCGCGCGCCACACACACACACACACACACACACACACACACACACACACACACACACACACACACACACACACACACACACACACACACACACACACACACACACACACACACATAAAGAAAATATCCTTTTACTTTTTTGTCTTTATTAATAGCGCAGTTTATGCTTGCATCTCAT
This sequence comes from Gobio gobio, assembly GCF_949357685.1. NCBI lineage: Eukaryota > Metazoa > Chordata > Actinopteri > Cypriniformes > Gobionidae > Gobio > Gobio gobio. The sequence goes on from NC_137107.1 coordinate 29,252,520, forward strand.
ACAGCTTTTGTCTATTCTGTACATACTAACAAACTAGAATTAATTTTGATATAAGATCACACAGCTGTTTTATCATCATACCATTAAGTAGAGCCAGTGTGATAAACATTTAATAAATAAGAAATATTACCATTTCATCTACCAGGGTCAAACGAATTGTCCTGTCCTTGCGGGTTTAGTTATCACCCAAATTGTACTAACTTATCGTGACAACGTTGATAATCTGGAGCCAGCAGGTCTGATCGAGGAAGGACACGAAGAGTTCTTTCCCATAACAATCTGAAGGACGACCAGCTGCAACTGTAGCTGCAGATAAAAACTCGTTTTAAAATCACATCTCATTCATCATGCTAGAAATAAATGTAACGGCTGTTAAAATGGCCTTTCCAAACTATTAATCTTTAAAACCACTTAAGAAAATTTCTTTTCGATTTAGGACACCCTATACATGTTCATTGCACACAACTTCCGTGTGTGCTGCCATTGGTCACAATTTAATAAATAGGAAGTACATGAAGCTTCAATTGGCTGTTTGGGGAAATGGGCGGGGCCTCAAGTTGACCGAGCGCATTTATGATCTCTCTCGCTTTCATTGAAAGATGATATTGTGGTTGGATATATATCTGGTTATTCGTACACTACGGACATGACGGATCAGTTATATCCAGGTAGTTAACAGACCCTTGGTTTTATTATTTAACTTGTAAACACGTGATATATATATATATTTTTTTTTTAGCTTAGCTATAGCATGGCTAACTCTGATGGAGATAGTGAGATTGAGAAAGTCTAAAATGCAAACTAATTCATTATTTTCTATGGACGAGATCACCCTATTTTGATTTGTGTGATCAAGATATGTATTGGTCTATTCAATATTGTCTATAAAGTGCCTGCAGCCTGACCGGTCGCCACGTGCCTTGAGTTGTGCCGCACTGTAACAACACCATCACAGCTTCACATGTTCCGCATTTGTGGCCGAAGCGCTAGTCTGCATATGTAAACAACAACAGAGTCATTCAGACAAACTTGAGGCCATGAAATAGGTCTTTATGTAAAATTCTTTTAATTCAGTTTAGAGGGTGTCATATAGGTTTTTAAAGTATGTTGTACACTTTTATTTAAAGGAGTAGTTCACTTTAAAAGGAAAATTACCCCATGCCATCGTGCCAAAGCAGAACACTGAAGTTGAGCATTGGTAGTTAAAAAGTATATACATTTGAATTTTTTTGAAGAAAATGGCAGATTTTTTCGTTAAATTAAACCCTATTCCTCGACTGGGACCATGCAGAGCTCGTTGAAACCCTTTGAAACTGCATTGATTTGGACCTTCAACCCGTTGGTTGCCATTGAAGTCCATTATGTGGAGAAAAATCCTGGAATGTTTTCCTCAATAAAAAACGTTATTTCTTTTCGACTGAAGAAAGAAAGACATGAACATCTTGAAATTATCAGGAAATTTTCATTTTTAAAGTGAACTAATCCTTTAACTCCCGTAGCCTTGTTGAGTACAGTTATGATGGATGGATGCACTTTTTTGAGCTTCAAACTCAATGGACCCCGTCACTGCCATTATAAAACTTGGAAGCGTCAGGATATTTATTAATATAACGCTGATTGTGTTCATCAGAAAGAAGAAAGTCATATAAACCTAGGATGGCTTGAGGGTGAGTAAATCATGGGGTGATTTTCATTTTAATGTGAACTACTCCTTTAAGTACTTTACGTTGGTGAGTATTAAAAAAGGTGAATTTCCTTTTTATTTTTGAATTATGACCTTTAAATTACATTAAAGGGGCTATATGCGTTTTTCTGAAATTTAAACTCGCAACTGACACCTGTGGCCAAAAAACAGAACTGCTCTCATTTTCTGCTCGCTCTCGCAGCGGTGGTGACGTCACATCCGCAGACAGCGCGGGAAAAGACGACCCGCCAGAAAATAGGAAAAATAGGATACAGGCTTATAGGTGCACCCACTGTGAGCGGACAAGGTGTCAGTATGCTCATCAGGAGATGTTTGAGTCATAAATGGTAAAATAAAAAGGCTATTGTTACGTTTATTTTGGGGAAAAAGTTGCATATAGCCCCTTTAAACAAGGAAAGCCTTTTTTTATTAAAGAGGCCCAGCTGAGGTCAGCATTATTGGGCATAAATTCCTGACGAGATTAAGATTATTTTCTCCATTAGTAACTAGATGTTACCCAACATCAAAGCCTGTGAGTTTGATTGAAGTTCTTTCTACACTTTCTCTGAATTTTCCAGGTCTCTATGTGTGAAATATGGACCGTGAAGTGGTAGACGACTCGTTTGCTTATGGAAGCTTGGGAACTCTCAGCCGCTGGAGGAAATTCCTTTGTGGTCCACGGAATCTAACCCTCAAAGATGTGTTTACATGGTATGATCACTCTCTTGGTTTTAAAATGCTTTTAGGTTGCAGTTGTCTGCATATTGATGGTAATTCTTTTATAGTAACTGGAGAATTGAATTTACAGGCAGCTCTTCAAAACTATTGTAATGGGTCAGGCCCTGTCCATGCTGATATGTGGGACGGCAGTTACATGTCAGTATCTGGCAGATGCTGGGGTAGAGACGCCAATGCTGCAAAGCTTTCTCAATTACACCTTGCTGCTGCTCACCTATACTTTAGTCCTAGCCTTCAGGAGAGGTACGCCGCAGCACACCTTCCCTGCATGGAATCACTCACTCACTGCTTTTATCAGATGTATCAGAAGGGCAGAATAATATTTCCATGACCATGCTAATCATAGCATTGCTCCAGATTTTAAATAAATTTATTTATTTCACCCTAAAATGAAAATTGTGATTTACTCATCCTCAAGTTGTTCCAAACTGTATGAATTTCCTTCTTTTGCTAAACATAAAATATGTTTTATACCCATAGAAGAATATGGGTAAACAAACTATAAAAAGAAAAATATAATCTTTTGTGTTCATCAGAAGAGAGAAATTCATACAGATTTCGGTAAGTAAATGATGACAATTTTCATTTTGGGGTGAACTATCCCTTTAACCCTTTATGACCTACAGGGGCACCCACGCTCTCATTTGCGTGTCTCGGTTTAAGAGCCAATAGATACTGAAACCAAATGGGTAGCACAATAATTCTTTTTGCATGCAAAATCAGAGATGTTACATGTTCCGATCAAGCCTCCAACATGCTCCTGTTGCGTTGTTTTTATCCCTTTAAGTCAAGCACTAACTAAAAACAAATATAGATTTCACTAGGCGTTTTCGCTTATAACTTCATGAAACATGCACAGATCGTAGAAAATTACAGCATTATTTACAGCAGATTCTTACGATTAAAATGCATTGCATTGATCACGAGATATTCCTCATGGAGGAACAATTTTAGAAATGCCCATTAGGGGGCGTTAAGGGTTAAACAAAAAGGCTACCTTGGTTCCAAATGCTGTAACTTTTCATTACTTTATGCTATCACCACAAATTGTGTATTGATTAATGATCAATAGTTTTCCTCCTACCTTATTTCCTTCCTGAGTAATTGCGTGTCAAATAAGAAAAAAAAGTATACATTTTAATAAAAGTTTTATATATGTTTTTGTCTTGTCAGCAGTTTCTCAGCACAGAAATGTCCAAATTTAATTAATATTTTCTAAACGATGCCTACCTTTTGGCTCTCCTTGCTATAGTTTTGGAGTTATGAGTCTTTACTTTTGTGTATGTCACTCAGAAAAGAAGAAAAACTCTAAAAATGCCTTCAGGTCTTAAAGGGTTGTGGCTTAATGCTGTCTTCACGTGCTATCGGAATGATCGTAAATACGAGTTTCCTAGTTAAAAATTGGACATGAATGCTCTCTCAAGTCGTATTTACCACTAGGAAGCTTGGGGATAATTTTGATACCCAAGTTCCCGTGTTGGGCGGGCCATGAACTTTAAACATGGCGGAGGGGAGACCGATTGCTGCTGTGACTTTATTTACTTCTTTCTTTTTTTTTTTTTCAGAACAGCTACATCACCTTGTCTTGTCATTTAAAGTAGTGCATGTTTACATACAGTATATGAATAATCATTTAATAGCAAAAATTGCCTGTATTTGACCTAAATTCCAGATTTGTCAGCAAGCTGACTGACTAGATAGAGTAGAGGATATTTAACTGGTTGTCATTGAATGGGACGCTAAATTTCATTTTGGCTATAATAAGATTTTCCCAATAAATGGGCAAGAACAAACCTGGCGTCCTCCTTGACACCTGTTCTTTCCAACAAAAAAGCACGTAAATACTACAAGTTCATAATCAAAACTTCAGTGGAAAGTAGGACGTTTCTGATAGCAAGTCTTTAAAATATCATGCGAGTCTCCTTAACATGCAAAATTAAAATGTACTACTCAACAAAAAAAAAAAACTCCAGTTTTCCTCCAGCAATGCAATTTAGTACAGAAGATATGCTGTATATATTTTTCACAGCAAAGAATAATATATATATATTTTTTCATAATTTAGGTGAAAGTAATATCATTCAAATTCTAAAAACAAAGTGGTGGAAGTATTTTCTGATGGCTCTCACGGATGTGGAAGCTAACTACACTGTTGTGAAGGCGTACCAATTCACTACGCTTACAAGTATACAGGTAAGACTTTTTTTTTTTTTTTTGGTCAATTCTTTTTTTGTAGCGTTTGTGTCTTATATATTATATTATAATTGTAATATAATAACTGTTATGTGTTGTAGCTGCTGGACTGTTTTGTGATCCCGGTTCTGATGGTGCTCTCGTGGATCTTCTTGAAGACTCGCTACAGACCATTGCATTTTGTAGCTGTGGTCGTGTGCATGTTTGGGGTCGGGGCAATGGTAGGAGCGGATCTGTTGGCGGGAAGAGACCAAGGCTCAAGTGAGTACGGTATTTTATACTGGGGGGCGGGGGGGGGGGGGGGGGGGGGGCTTCTTCATCTTGATGAAGAAGATGCATAAAGAATTTATCATCGACTGTTGTTTGAAATCTTACACAAAAACAGCTGATCTCTGTGTCTCTTTCCTGTGCTTTTCTGTGTTATTGTCACTACAGGTAGTCATGTGTTGTTGGGGGATGGACTAGTGCTGGTCAGTGCTGCTCTTTATGCAGTGTCTAACGTCTGTCAGGAATACACGGTGAAAAACCTGAGCAGGGTGGAGTTCTTGGGCATGATAGGGTTCTTTGGCACCCTCATCAGTGGTGTGCAGATGTAAGTTTTATTTCCACCACCTCATTTTAAAAGTATAAACCGGTTCCAAGTGAAATGCACACATCATGACATAAGGCCTGGCTTTTGACAAAGAGAAGCTATATATGTAAGCTACTGTGCAAGTTTGGGGTCTGTTACAAAAGATTATTTCAAATAAATGCTGTTCTTAAAATGACCCTATTACACTATTTTAAAGGTTCCTAATTTTGTTTTGGAGGTCTCCTAGAATAGGTTTACATGCAACCAAAACTAATCATAATAGCAATAATATACATTGCATATCACATCATTTCTCAGAGTCTGAAAACGATTCATTCAAAGATTCGGTCTCTCTAAATCCCTTCTTTCACGAGAGCCAACTCTGCTCTGATTGGCCATATGTCTGTTGTAATTGGCTCACAGCATGGGGCAGAAACTGAACAGCTATTACCATATTGGAATTTCAACTCCAGAGGCTTATGATATGAATGATGTAGTCGGTTTTTCTGTATCAATTCAAGCGTGCGTCCTTACACTTGGATTTGCAGCACTGAAAATTGTGTCTTCTCGACATGTCGATGCCGCGAACCAAACTCTTCCAGTCTCAGCTACAACTACAGGCAGCCAATGAAGACCATAGGCTGGCATTATGTAAATTTGTTACATTGTTACGTAGGTTTGTAATATGAAGTGAGACTTGAATTGCAGACGACTTTCAGCAGTTCAGAATCGATAGCTTTTTAACTTTATTTGCTATGCACTTTGACCTTTAAAACTTTGCAGACCTTTTACATTCACATTTTACATAACGGCTATATTACACACTGTATTAAAGGTAAATATTTGATGTTTTTTCCCATAGGCTTTTGGATTATTGCTAAAAACAAGCTCTGTGATCAACAAAAGTTTATGATACTTACACATTTTCTACATCAATCTAATTATCACAGATGATCACAAGTTTAATGAATTCTGAAGCCTATATGCAGTCGCCAGAGGTAAAAAGCTAAAGGTAGGCTATAAACGAACTATACCACGGTCCCACGATTCACAAATACAACGTCACCACCACTAAGCTTCCGATAACTCTTTCAGTTTTTATCTAAAAACAAAATTTTCCCAGAAGGTTTGAGTTAGAATAGTTTATAAGAGCACAATTCTAAGCATAATGAGGCTGTAAAAGCGGACTGAGCTCAGCATGACTGACTGCCTCTGTAGTCCAATTTAGCCACTTAGTTGTTAGCAACTGACTTTTTCAAGATGTGTAACCGTTTAAAAAAACACGAGTAATACTGATGTATTTCCTATCGTAAAATAAAACGGCAAAGTTTCTTGAACCTCATTTCAACCATTTAAACAAAACCCCATTGACTTCGGAATTATGGAACCAGAAATACTAAAATGTTAACTCGCTTCCGCGCTTTGGCCTACAAAGTGATGTCATACCTGCACCACTCTATTGCAGTTTCTCTCATTCAAGTCCACCGTCTTTATATGTCTATAGTCTTTGATCATGTGACACTGAAGAATGGAGTAATGATGCTGAAAATTCAGCTATGCACCACAGGAATAAATGACATTTTAGAATATTAAAATAAACTGTTTTAAATTGTAATGTCGTTTTTTTTTTTTTTGACTGACCCCAAACTTTTAAACATTATTATAAATGTAAGTCATTAGCCCTAGTTCTTTTTGGGTGAACTATCCTTTTTTATTATTTTAAAGGGCTATACTTGAATCCAAAGCTATACCTGTCATCAGCTGGAACTGGAGAATTTGTGAGTAACTAAGTGTAAAATGCTACCTTTTCATTGACATTGGCTTGAAGATAATATTATCTAGTCGTCATTGGAATCCATCATCAGATAACTAAATGATTGCATTTGTATTCTGTAGGCCTGCTGTTTGTTGCGTATACTCTGTGTATGTATGGGCTGTACAGTTTTATGCCTGTCGTGGTGAAGATGACCAGTGCCACTGCTGTAAACCTCTCACTGCTGACTGCCGACCTCTTCAGCCTCTTCTGCGGCCTGTTCCTCTTTCACTACAAGGTGAGTAAAAAATACATTTCCAGAAAATCAATAAAAGTGCCAGGACACAATGTTTAAAACCTTTTCCAATACCTTCATCTCATGCTAAAATGAAAATCGGTAAGGGGTGTTGATGTGTTTGCACCGATTCTTGATATTTCTGTGGATACTTGATTTATGTATTAAATCGTTTATTTAAATATTTTTTTTATTGGCTTGATCACATTGATATTTTAGTTTTAAAGCACTTTCTGTCTTCACAGTTCACCGGCCTGTATATTGTGTCTTTTGTGGTGATCACACTTGGTTTCATTATGTTCAACGTTGTACCAACCTACACTGGCGATCAGCTGAATGCCACTAATGACGGAGCGTACCATCTTGCTTCATCTGCGGATGTCCATCAAGACGGAGACGTAGATCGGCTGCACAAGGAAGGACATGATCTGGATAGGATAGGGTCCAATCACCAAGCGCATTGCAATGGGCTCTATTCCCTGACATAAAGCTTTACAATGTACAGTAATGGATTTCACAGATTGTCTTTAGAAGAGTCTGTCAATTTTGCCAAAGGTGGTGTTTAATTCGTTTTTTTTATGGATTTTAAATCCACTTCAGTGTGCCTTCAGTCTGTATTTTTATATACACCAATTTGCGTATAAATGTTATTTAAATCTGCTGAGATCGAAGTTCAGTGCATTCAAACGAGAAAAAAAATAATGTAATGAGCTGTACAGTACTACCTTAGACCACTAGAAGTGCTAACATCTCAATGAGATGCTGTTAATAGTATTATTTTTTTTCTTTTTAACTTGAGTTACAAAATTATAAAAAGTTATGAAAAGTTTTAATGTATGTTTTGTTTCTGTATCCACATTTGGAGATATTATTTATGACCATTAAAGTGTTTTTATGTCTCATAGTTAATCCGTAATTGTGGTGTTTGTCAAATGGCTTTACATTATAAAGTTTTTGGCCTATAAAACAGATGTTTTCAGACTCCTGGTCCATTCACCCAGACTTTCAGCCAACCCAGCAACTGCGTAGGAAGTTATTAACCTAATAGTTCTAAATTGTATGAATATAAAAAATGGGTAACATTTCACAATAAGGTCCCATTAGTGTGAGAAAGTTCAAGTTTACAGAGGTTTCGTGTCAGTACCACAACATAAAGTTAGACTACATATAATGTTGAATATAATGTATAATAATGCAATGGGGGAATATTTGTGGGTCCTCCTGATAATGCCAAATGTCATGTATGTTACCAGCAAGAGTGGCCTACATTATTTTAAATATATCTAGTGACAGTGCAAGCATATTCGTAATAATGTTTTTTCGAAAGTTCAAGTTTACAGAGGTTTCGTGTCAGTACCACAACATAAAGTTAGACTACATATAATGTTGAATATAATGTCAATGGGGGAATATTTGTGGGTCCTCCTGATAATGCCAAATGTCTTGTATGTTACCAGCAAGAGTGGCCTACATTATTTTAAATATATCTAGTGACAGTGCAAGCATATTCGTTATAATGTTTTTTCAGCTTCAGAATCATGAATATGTTTACTCTAGTGTCACCAGCGTGTCCTGTGCATTGGTTACCAGCACCAAGCATATTCATTCCCACCCCCAATGTAATACGAAATTTAGCACTAATAAATAGTCAATTTGTTGTTAACCTATTACCATATGTCCCAGAGTATTGCTATAATGTATCGAGTTCAGTAGCGTACGATATGTATCGAATCGAATCCTACTTTAGTTTAGACTTATTTTTCATTGTTATTTTTTCCAAAAAAGTCGAGGTTTGTAGACTATAAGTTTTCAACTTTTCTTGTCTCTGTTGTCTGAATATTTGAAGCACCCCTATATGAATATTTTTGGTACGATATTATTGATATTTCTACTGGAATTATGACAAAGCTGCTTGTTTATAAACTTATAAATTATATTGATATATTAAAATAATTTTATGATTCCAGAAGTTTCAATAAATGTTTGTTAGAATAAAATGTTAATTTAGAGTTAGATTGTTAATGTATCAATAATCATTTAAGTACTATAGCCTATAGGTCCTAAGCCCCAAGGGAGGCTAGAAGAGAACAATATTCCAATCTAAATGATGGGAATCCAGTTATCTATATACCTAACCTAGGCCTATGTATAATCTATACATTGGACTTGTCTTTCTGTAAACGACTTTTGTAATGTAGGCTACCTCAGCACGAGCACAGGCAGTGGTTCGAGTGACAGGTCTGTTGGGGTCTTTCCGCCGCCGTGCGGCACAGCAGCGCTGCATTGCGATGCTCTGAAGCGCCCGCCCTCCCTCATTCACATGCTCATCATGGAGGAATAACAGGTACCTGCCTTACAGAGAGAGGAGGACAGGCATATTCCCATTCCCAGCGACATCTTGAAACGTATGTTCCTGTCATTTATTTATCTTTTATCAAATACTCAGATGTATTGTTTGATACGCAGTTTTCACACCTTCATGTGTGGTGTAGAATAGAGAACAGAGCAGTATAACTCCTAATGCTAAACAAGATGTAGTCTCGACGGTTAATGAGTCAGATTGGTATTATATAACCTGTGGTATTTGACTTTATTATAAACGACTCATGTATGATGAAATAACGCATAATACATTAAATATATGAAAGTGGAGATTGTACGTTGGTTGTAGGAGCAGTTGCCCACGGCAACGTCTTAATCCGCCTAACGCCACACTGACGACCTTAAGACATTATCACTATTTGTATCCACGGCTGTTTAATACAATACAACAGTTAACGAAAGATACATTGCAGTTTTTATTATGAATTGTGTTTCGTGCAGGCGGTCAGACCATCTGCGAGTGTGAGTTGCACAGTTGTAGCAAAGCAGACAATCACAATGAAGCATTTTCTAAGGTAAGTAGGCTACGTCTTATTGTTTAGTGACATGCATTTTAGCTTATTATTATTATTATTATTAGAAGCTGAAATGTCATTGCTTTCATTTTCCATAAAATAAATAAATAAATAAAAATCACCGGTAGGTTTCATAATGCATTGTTGAATGGCCCAATTATGTCATTGATGTGGAAACAGAAATGAAATAATTATTAAGTATTGTAATCAGGTAGGCTAATAATAATAATACAATATTGCATGCACTATTGCTCATGGCCCAATTATGTCATAGATGTGGAAACAAATAAATATTAGGTGATCAATTATCTTATATAGTATTATATACAAGCTATAATATATCATAGATATCAAATATACCCCCCCCCCCCAATTTACTCAAAGGCCTTTTGAGCCTATTTTTGTCAGCAATAGCTCTTAAAATGTAAGCAACTGATAAATACCTTTTAATTAACAATCCCTTGTTGAGTTGTCCCCTGACTTTCAGTTTTAAGTGCTTTCTTATCAGCCTCTTCTCTTAATTATATTGTTTACAATAAATTATGTTGAAATGCACTAAACCTAGAAGGAAGTTGCTCCCAGTGAACCAGTATAGTTTTGTATTTGGCCTAAACCTTTAGAGGTAGAGACCAGACAACAGCCTATTATTAAAGTACTGGAAAAGGCAATGATCTTCAAGACACGTCACTCCTGAACAACAGTTTTCACAATAACACCTTTTTTACAAAACGCAGGTTTGACCTCAAATTCATTGCATGCCGATGGGGAGGCAGGTCTATCCTGTGAGCAGTAACTCTCAGCAACCGGACTCAAACAGGTTTATTCCTAGTCCAGTGTGTTTCCTGTAGTAGAACGCAGTTAGATTAGTATATAATGGATGGATGGATGGATGGGTGGATGGATTCAACCATGCATTGATTTAAAAACAGATGCATACAGTAGTTAGACATGTCATGAATACATACTGCTTAATACATGCAGGACACGAAACCTGCTTAAAGAATTATACTTTCACAATTATGTTTCACTTTCATCACACACATCTTTGCAGAACTGTGACCCATTTCATCATCATGGCCCACTTATCTCTGTGTCTCAAAACACAGATATGCTTTTCAATACAGGGATTTCAATACTAGCTTTTGTAGACCAGAGACAAATAATGCATTTCTCTTTGAACAGCAGTGTTCATGGGAAGCACACATCTGATGGTTATGCAGTTCAGGGTTATTGTACTCAAATATAATGAGCTTTCAAAGTACCCCAGTGGGTACGCTTTATTCTGGGACAGAATACACAGGTGTATTAGGCCTATCAGTATTGGACTTGTGTCAGTTTAGTCAGGCCTCTTTATTTCTTTGAATCTTCTAGGGTACTGACCCAGTTGCTGGTGTTCCTTTACTGTAAGTGTTTGTGGCGGGGCCTGAAGTTTGTCATCAGGAAGGTGACCGGACGATGTGAACTTCAACGCATCTGTTACAATAACAAACCTGGTGCTCGAAGGACGCTCAAGATCGGTAAATACTATCAGTACTAAATACTATTTAGTGGTACATCTACAGTAAAATACACTATATCATTCTGTATTGGCACATTTTTGATGTTAGTTTCCTTTAATTTCACAGAATCCTCACTCAAATGTTCTAAACATGAGGTGAGTCATGAGGTTGTTGGTTTATGAAAACAAATATTTTTTACACATTGATTGTATCTATTTTACTGTAACAATTATTGATTATGAAATGGTCTGTATTTTGAAATGTATGTAATATAATATTATTTAAATATAATTAAACTAGCAATATTTTAATATACTAATAGCTTTTATTTTTAGGATATATTTTCATTTTAAATTAAGTTTGTCATTTTGTTTTGTGCTTTTGTCCTTTTTGTTAGTTTTTTAATTTTCTGTTTAGCTTGAAATTATGTTTATATCATTTTTAGTTTTAATAATTTTAGTACTTCAAAATTTCAAATTTTCATTTAAGTTTTTGATCTATTATTTATATTTATTTCAGCTTTATTTCAATTAATATTTCAATTAATTGAAATATTTCAACAAATTTCAATATTACTATTAGTTTAGTTAACAATATCAACACTGATTATAAGCTGATTTAAGGCCCGTCTCAAAAAAGGCTACATTTTTGACATATTATGGCATTTTTTTTGTATATTAGCTAATAACTGAATAATCTTTCTTTCAATTACTCTACCTCCATAGCTTTTGCAGTCTGCCATCAGCGTTCACCCAGATTCTGTAGAGAAAACGATTGATGATATTATGTCCCTGAAAAAGATCAACCTCGACACTAATCCACAGTAAGGACCTTGTCATTTGCTGATACAGTGTATTCATCTACAAATACCTCACTTTTTCAACACATATGCTGTATTTCTTGTCTTCTTCCAGGCTTGGCATCTCACTCCAGGCTTGCCTTCTCCAGATTGCGGGTTACCGAAACCTAGTAGTGGAGGTGGAGAAGCTGCGAAGAGAGCCGTATGACTGTGAAAACCCAACACATGAGGAGATGCTCATGAAGGTATTAATGGTTGCCAGTCTTTTTTAATGACTGAGAAATATGTTATAGACTATTATAATTAAGAACTTCAGTAGTTAAAAATGTAACATATATAATGTAATAGTCTGTAATAGTGAAACCTTTCTCAAATATCTTGTTTTTTTCACCAGCTGTGGAAGGAACTCCGTCCTGATTCTCCTCTCTCTGGACGCATCTCAAAGCAATGGTGTGAGATTGGTTTCCAAGGAAACGACCCCAAGACTGATTTCCGGGGCATGGGTCTCCTGGGCTTGCACAACCTACTGTGAGTAGCCTAGGAGAATCTGCTGAAGTGAAATCAGTACAAAAACATTAGATCTTTATATTACTTTAAACAAATACCAGACATTAACTCTGTTCCAAAACATAGTGAGCCTTGCTGTCTACTAAATAAAGGCAGCTATACCTTTTAAAGCAGATATCCTAACCATTATGGAGCCTAATAAAAGACCAATTTAGAATGCTCTACATAGGCATGCACAAATAAAATAGCAATAGATTTTGCCGTTAGCATGTTGCTAAGCTGACAACACCATACTTTAATAAACATTAAATACATAACATACATTGAGTATAATACGTTTTTGAATGACACTGAACTAGTTTTTATTAGCTAGCAAATTTTGACGTTAGCATGTTGCTAAGCTAACATCACCATACTTTAATAAACATTAAATACATAACAAATATTGAGTAAAATAAGTTTTTGAATGACACTGAACAAGTTTTTATCAGCTAGCAAATTTTGACGTTAGCATGTTGCTAAGCGAACATCACCATACTCTAATAAAATACATAACATACATTGAGTAAAATAAGTTTTTGAATGACACGTGAACTAGTTTTTATCTATACATTTTGACATTAGCATGTTGCTAAGCTAACAACAATACTTTAATAAGCATTAAATACATAACATACATGAGTAAAATAAGATTTTGAATGACACTTGTAGTTTTTATCAGCTAGCAATACATTTTGATGTTAGCATGTTGCTAAGCTAACAACAATACTTTAAGCATTAAATACATTACATACATGAGTAAAATAAGATTTTGAATGACACTTAAGTAGTTTTTATCAGCTAGCTATACATTTTGACGTTTGCATGTTGCTAAGCTAACAACAATACTTTAAGCATTAAATACATTACATACATGAGTAAAATAAGATTTTGAATGACACTTAAGTAGTTTTTATCAGCTAGCTATACATTTTGACGTTTGCATGTTGCTAAGCTCACAACAATACTTTAATAAGCATTAAATACATTACATACATTAGTAAAATAAGATTTTGAATGACACTTAAGTAGTTTTTATCAGCTAGCTATACATTTTGACGTTTGCATGTTGCTAAGCTAACAACAATACTTTAATAAGCATTAAATACATTACATAAATGAGTAAAATAAGATTTTTTTTTTAATGACACTTAAGTCATTTTTATAAGCTAGCTAACAAGTTGAACAAAATCATAATCTAATCAATAAACACTACACTAAAGTAGTAAAGTAGAACTACACTAAACTACTTTTTTCTCATTACTTTGTATTATAGAATTAAATAAATTCATATTATAAACAGAGTAGCCTATTTCATTTACCATCTTAGATTTGTTTTCCACTGAGCTTGTTGCACTGACTTAGCATTTGTTCAAAACAAAGTATCTTAGGGGGTATCTTAGTATATTAAGTTGCCTAGCTTTTGGAACTCTATATAGTTATCTCACTAGGTTTTTGAACAGAACAATTCAATGGCTAATTTTCTCTCGTTTATTTGCAGATATTTTGCAGAGCACGATAAAGCCACCGCTCTCCAAGTTCTCCATGACTCCTTGCAGCCCAAACACAGGTCAGATCTTTCAGATAGTCCTCTTGGGTGGTTCCTATGTATACTTTACTGTATATACTCAGTTATGGTACATTTTTATATCCAAAACCCCCCCTAAATATGATTGATGAGCTTTAAGACATATTTAAGCTTTAAACACATAAGCAAACACAGCATCAGGATCTCAACCACAGGATGTCAGTTAGGGTGTAGTTCCCCAGAAGCCTCTTATCAGTGTATTGCTTTTTACTGTGTGTGCATACCGTGTTTATGTTAATAGGTGATTTTTTTCATGCCGTGTAATTGATCAAACCTTCAGCATGCTCCGTCACCATCATGCACATCATGCACCCACACATTCTTTTTTTTTTGTTCCTGCTTCTTTTTTTATTCCCTTCACTGTCATGCACAGGAACCCTTCCAAAGAGGAAGCCAGGTACTCCATTTTTTCTCTCTAAGTAAGAAATTCATTTGATAATTTTGCCTCGATCTAATGGCTGTATTTTGTTGTTGTTTTAATCTTGAAACGCCAAACCTCACCTCACTCTAAACACAAGGCATTATGCTCCATTGTAACGTTGGTTAGTAGCTGTGAATGCTTTCTCTTTTCTCCAGTCTCACATGTGTAATTGTCGTTGTTGACGTATTTGACTGCATTATATTAGCCTTTTAAGGACTACTTGCACAGGATTGAGTGGACGCTAACATTTTGGTTCTTCACACAGCAAGATGAGTAAAGCTGAGTGGGACAAGAAAAAATTTGACAAAGCGATTGGGTGAGTTCAGAATATTGCAGACTTTCACACACAGCCAAATTTAGTGACCAGAACAGAAACTTTGTGCTTTTTGTTTTCACTTGGGCCAGTAAGCAACCAAATCACTGTTGCAACCTCACAGCAACGTCCTAAAAGCTCTCTGAACACCTTTGCAACCACAAAGGAACACCCTGGAAAGCATCCACAACAGTGTAGCAACATGGTGGACACTTTTGTCTAGGCAGGCAAGCACCGCTCTTAAAGGGATAGTTCACCCAATAATTTACTCACCTTCAAGCCATCCTAGGTGTATATGACATTCTTCTTTCAGACGAATACAATCAGAGTTATCCAAGCGTTATAATGGCAGTGAATGGCAGCCCAAAATTTGAAGCCCAAAAAAGTGCATCCATCCATTATAAAAGTAATCCATACGGCTTCAGGGGGTTAATAAAGGCCTTCTGAAGTGAATCGATAGGTCTGTGTAAGAAAAATATCCATATTTAAAAAACTTTATAAAGTAAAATATCTAGCTTCCACCAGACCGCCTTCCGTATTCAACTTGCACAGAAAGTGTAACGCCTCTCGCAGTTTAAAATGCTTAAGCTACGTCCGACACCATCGTCGCGTCAGTTATGTGTTTTTTTTTCCGTAAGTTGAATACAAAAGGCGGTATGTCGGAAGCTAGATATTTTACTTCATAACGTGTTAAATATGGATATTTTTTTTACACAAACCCATCGATTCACTTCAGACTGCCTTTATTAACCCCCCAAATGGATTACTTTTATAATAGATGGATGCACTTTTTTGGGGGTCATATTTTGGGCTGCCATTCACTGCCATTATAATGCTTGGATTAGCCAGGATAATTTTTAATATCTCTGATTGTATAAACTCTGATTGTATTTGTCTGAAAGAAGAGGGTGAGTAAATCATGGGCTAATTTTCATTTTGGTGTGAACGCCCTTTACAGAAAATAATAAAATATTTAATTTAACAGTGGTGCTTTAAATTAAAATAAAATATAACATTTATTTCATGAAACGATTAATAAAATAAAATAAAGTATTTTAGTTATTTTATTATCACTACATTGTAGAGTGGTATTGCCTAACACGGAGAGCAGTTCTTAAATCTGCGAATGTTAAAAATAATTCTGCTATGTGTGCAGTAGCTATTAGTAGTTGAGTCCCTGAACCCTGCTTCTGTGGCAGCGCTGATGCTTTGTGTGAGGATTTGTCATGAGCTTTCATGATGCATTAGCTCTGATGTGTAGCATGGAGCCTGTTAAATCGCTGTGCAGATGACATGTGCACACAGAAACAGATGTAATCACACAGACGAACACTGGCAGTGTCTTAACATTTTATAATGTGTATTTACACCAAACAAGGATTTCTTTTACATTGTGTTTTGTGCTGACCCAAATCTTTTGTGGCGCAGATACTCCTTTGCCATAGTTGGCATTAACATCACAGACCTGGCATATTCCCTGCTGGTGAGCGGGGCTCTGAAGACTCATCTATACAATGTGGCACCAGAGATGCCAAGTCTAGTGCACTTCCAACAGACCTTCTGTGAGTGTTATCATAATGTTGCCATTGTTCTTGTATACAGTGGCAATAACAAGTATGTGAACCACTTGCAGAATCTGTGAAAATGTGAATAATTTTAACTAAATAAAAGAGATCATACAAAATGCATGTTATTTTTATTTAGTACTGTCCAGAATAAGATGTTTTACATATATATATATATTTTTTTTACATATAGTCCACAAGACAAAAAAATATCTGAATTTATTAAAATAACCCCGTTCAACAGTTTATGAACCATTCATTCTCATTACTGTGTGTGGTTCCCTGGATGATTCACGGCTGTTTTTTTGTTTTGTGATGGTTGCTCTTGAGTCTCTTGTTTGTCTTGAGCAGTTAAACTGCCCGATGTTCTTCAGAAAAATCCTCCAGGTCCTGCACATTCTTCAGTTTTCCAGCATCTTTTGCATATTTGAACCCTCTCCAGCAGGGACTGTATGATTTTGAGATCCATCTTTTCACACTGAGGATGATTGAGGGACTCAAACACAACTACTAAAAAAGGTTCAAACATTTACAGATGCTTCAGAAGGAAACACGATGCATTAAGAGCCAGGGGGTGAAAACTTATTGAATTTGAAGATCAAGGTAAATTGTACTCAATTTGTCTTCTCGGAAACATGCAAGTATCTTCTGTTGCTTCTGAAGGGCAGTACTAAATGAAAAAATAAATAAAGATATTTAAACAAAATAAGAAACATTTGGACATCTTAATCCTGCTCGAAAGTTTTCACCCCCCAGCTCTTTATGCATCGTGTTTCCTGCTGGAGAATCAGTGATTGTTTCAACCTTTTTTAGTGAGTTCCTCAATCGTTCTCAGTGTGAAAAGATGGATCTCAAAATCATACAGTTCCTGCTGGAGAGGGTTCACATATGCAAAAGATGCTGGAAAACTGAAGAATGTGCAGGACCTGGAGGATTTTTCTGAAGAACATTGGGCCGTTTAAAGGGATGGTTCACCCAAAAATGAAAATTCTGTCATCATTTACTCACCCTCAAGTTGTTCCAAACCTGTATTTGTTTCTTTGTTCTGCTGAACACAAAATAAGATATTTTGAATAATGTTTGTAAAAAAGCAGATAGAGCAACCATAGACTACCATAGTATTTTTTTCCCCTACTATGGTAGTCAATGGTTGCTTTATCTGCTTGGTTACAAACATTCTTCAAAATATCTTCTTTTGTGTTCACCAGAACAAAGAAACAAATACAGATTTGGAACAACTTGAGGGAGAGTAAATGATGACAGAATTTAAATTTTTGGGGGAACTATCCCTTTAACTGCTCAAGACAAACAAGAGATTCATGAACAACCATCCCAAAACACACATCCAGGGAACGACACACAGTATTGAGAATCAAGGGTTCAACTTTTGAACGGGGTTATTTTAATAAATTCAGCAATTTTTTTTGTCTTGTGGACTACATATAAAAAAAAATATGTAAAATATTTTATTCAGGACAGTACTAAATAAAAAAATGTGTGTGTGTGTATATATATATAACATTTCTTGTTTTTCTTAGGTTATCTGATGCAGGAGTTCCACAAGTTCTGGACTGAGGAAGATCCGTGTGACATCATGGAGTTCAATCGCGTGCGCACCAAGTTTTACAAGCATGTCCTGAAGCAGCTGAAGAACCCTGACATGGCACTGTGTCCTCATTTCACGGCCTCTGACCTTCACCTGGTCAACCTGTAGCTTCTCATTCATCTCAACTCTTCTCATCCTTCTCAAGCCCATGTCTCATTACTGCCAACTGCTTAGCCGGTCTATTTTTCACACATTCTCTCACCGATGTCTCCTCCAGCCCATCTGACCAGAAGCAACCGAAGATCACCAGCACTGCTGAAGACCATGTTGATTGTACGTGCGCATGGCAACAGTGCACCTCATTACAGCTTTCACAACGATTGTTATATATACAGCTACTGTATGCTGAAGTCTTAATCAGCATCTGAATGTGGATCGGAGGGAGATCTCTCCCGATTGGACAGGGCTCCCTATCCACCAGTAGGTAGAGCTGTTGGTACATATTAGATAAGACAGTGAGCTTCAGGCATGCGAGAGTTTCTTCCCACATCCACCGCAGAAGGCTGCACTGATACCAGGCACACTTAGAAACAGGTGGCCCTTGTTTGTATACAGTATCATATACTTTTTGAGCTGTTTTATGAAGGATAACCTTTCTTTAATTATTGTGAGTCTGTTAAAGGAATATTCAAGGTTTAGTACAAATTCAGCTCAAACAACAGCACTTGTGGTATAATGTTGATTACCAAAAAAAAATATTTGGTTTACAGTGAGGCACTAACAATGGAAGTGAATGGGGCCAATTTGTAAAATAAAGAATATAGCCTACATGTTAACATGATTTTAGTGTGAAAAAAATTCTTAACCTTTTCTGCGTAAAGCTATGTGTTAACATGACAACCCTAAAACGACTGTGAATACAATGATTTAAACAGCTTGACAACTCAGAAAATACGTTTTAACAGAAGAATAGATGTTGAACATTATTTTTGTGGTAATCAACAGATGCTGCCAAGCCTAACTTGCATTGAACCCGGAGTAGCCCATTAAACTGAAATGATTTCTGCTTGCTGCATTCACAGATAATCATAAGTTCATAACCATTACCATCACCGTCACATTCTGAATTCTACTATCAAATACTTACATAGCCTACTATATGTTGCCAAGAAATCAGAGCTTAAAATCAAATATTTACTTGCCAAATATGGTAGGATAATGTGTGTTTTGTGAATGTTTTCATGCAGAGCACATGATTGTTTTACAAATGTATTAGTGTTGATGTAAAAAATATGGAATGTTCCATTTTTCTGTTCTAGCACCAAAGCAATAAGTGACGTTTAGAACAGTTAGTAGAACAGTCTTGTTTTCTTTTGCACAAGTGGTGCCTCTATTGTGTTACCAAGACACTAATTATAATAATTAATGTACAATCCTAAAGTTTAGCCCTAAGTGTGAGTATTTCAGGCTTTTTGTTTTTGTTTTTTGGCCTCTTCAGCATTTCTTTAACTTTTACAGTTGTGTCACATCACAAATGCATGTTGCTTTTTTGTTTATGTTTGTCCATTAACCCTTAAACACGATGGACGTTCACAGGGTTTGCATGATGGTTTAGTTTTTGCTTGCAAAATAATTGTGTTATCAGAATGTCACTTAATTTTAGTGTCGTTAATCGGTGCAATGAATGTCCATGCTACTGGCAGTGTTAAGCAGCTTCTTTTTAATAGCTATTGGTTGAATTGTGTTTCCACATGATTTTTAATGTGTAAAAATTGTCATATATTTCCCATTGCAGCACTTTTACAGATAAAGCACTTGCTGTACATAAAGCCTTAGAGGTGAAATCCATTGAAACATTATTAAAGATCTTCATTATGCATGGCTGAATATTTATGTATCTGTTCAGTTTTTGTGTTTTCTTTCACAAGCATAACACTCTTAAACCTTAAACCCTAAAATAAAACAAAATTGGTTCCTGCAGAAGCTCAAACGTGCTGCGTGACATGAGAATGAACCTCATAGGTTCTTGCTGAAGCTCAAACGTGCTGCGTGACATGAGAATGAACCTCATAGGTTCTTGCTGAAGCTCAAACGTGCTGCGTGACATGAGAATGAACCTCATAGGTTCTTGCTGAAGCTCAAACGTGCTGCGTAACATGAGAATGAACCTCATAGGTTCTTGCTGAAGCTCAAACGTGCTGCGTGACATGAGAATGAACCTCATAGGTTCTTGCTGAAGCTCAAACGTGCTGCGTAACATGAGAATGAACCTCATAGGTTCTTGCTGAAGCTCAAACGTGCTGCGTGACATGAGAATGAACCTCATAGGTTCTTGCTGAAGCTCAAACGTGCTGCATAACATGAGAATGAACCTCATTGGTTCCTGCAGAAGCTCAAACGTGCTGCGTAACATGAGAATGAACCTCATTGGTTCTTGCTGAAGCTCAAATGTGCTGCGTAACATGAGAATGAACCTCATTGGTTCCTGCAGAAGCGCAAACGTGCTGCGTAACATGAGAATGAACCTCATTGGTTCCTGCAGAAGCGCAAACGTGCTGCGTAACATGAGAATGAACCTCATTGGTTCCTGCAGAAGCTCAAACGTGCTGCGTAACATGAGAATGAACCTCATTGGTTCCTGCAGAAGCTCAAACGTGCTGCGTAACATGAGAATGAACCTCATTGGTTCCTGCAGAAGCTCAAATGTGCTGCGTAACATGAGAATGAACCTCATTGGTTCCTGCAGAAGCTCAAATGTGCTGCGTAACATGAGAATGAATCGCATTGGTTCTTGCTGAAGCTCAAACGTGCTGCGTGACATGAGAATGAACCTCATAGGTTCTTGCTGAAGCTCAAACGTGCTGCGTGACATGAGAATTAACCTCATTGGTTCCTGCAGAAGCTCAAACGTGCTGCGTAACATGAGAATTAACCTCATTGGTTCTTGCAGAAGCTCAAACGTGCTGCGTAACATGAGAATGAACCTCATTGGTTCCTGCAGAAACTCAAACGTGCTGCGTAACATGAGAATGAACCTCATTGGTTCTTGCAGAAGCTCAAACGTGCTGCGTAACATGAGAATTAACCTCATTGGTTCTTGCTGAAGCTCAAACGTGCTGCGTAACATGAGAATGAACCTCATTGGTTCTTGCAGAAGCTCAAACGTGCTGCGTAACATTAGAATGAACCTCATTGGTTCTTGCAGAAGCTCAAACGTGCTGCGTAACATGAGAATGAACCTCATTGGTTCTTGCAGAAGCTCAAACGTGCTGCGTAACATGAGAATTAACCTCATTGGTTCTTGCAGAAGCTCAAACGTGCTGCGTAACATGAGAATTAACCTCATAGGTTCCTGCAGAAGCGCAAACGTGCTGCGTAACATGAGAATGAACCTCATTGGTTCTTGCTGAAGCTCAAACGTGCTGCGTAACATGAGAATGAACCTCATTGGTTCTTGCGGAAGCTCAAACGTGCTGCGTAACATGAGAATGAACCTCATTGGTTCTTGCAGAAGCTCAAACGTGCTGCGTAACATGAGAATGAACCTCATTGGTTCTTGCAGAAGCTCAAACGTGCTGCGTAACATGAGAATGAACCTCATTGGTTCCTGCAGAAGCTCAAACGTGCTGCGTAACATGAGAATGAACCTCATTGGTTCCTGCAGAAGCTCAAACGTGCTGCGTAACATGAGAATGAACCTCATTGGTTCTTGCTGAAGCTCAAACGTGCTGCTAACATGAGAATGA
Organism: Gobio gobio; assembly: GCF_949357685.1. Classification (NCBI taxonomy): domain Eukaryota; kingdom Metazoa; phylum Chordata; class Actinopteri; order Cypriniformes; family Gobionidae; genus Gobio; species Gobio gobio. Next base: position 29,274,674 of record NC_137107.1, read on the forward strand.
ACCTCATTGGTTCTTGCTGAAGCTCAAACGTGCTGCGTAACATGAGAATGAACCTCATTGGTTCCTGCAGAAGCTCAAACGTGCTGCGTAACATGAGAATGAACCTCATTGGTTCTTGCTGAAGCTCAAACGTGCTGCGTAACATGAGAATGAACCTCATTGGTTCTTGCAGAAGCTCAAACGTGCTGCGTAACATGAGAATGAACCTCATTGGTTCTTGCTGAAGCTCAAACGTGCTGCTAACATGAGAATGAACCTCATTGGTTCTTGCTGAAGCTCAAACGTGCTGCTAACATGAGAATGAACCTCATTGGTTCTTGCTGAAGCTCAAACGTGCTGCGTAACATGAGAATGAACCTCATTGGTTCTTGCTGAAGCTCAAACGTGCTGCGTAACATGAGAATGAACCTCATTGGTTCCAGCAGAAGCTCAAACGTGCTGCGTAACATGAGAATGAACCTCATTGGTTCCAGCAGAAGCTCAAACGTGCTGCGTAACATGAGAATGAACCTCATTGGTTCTTGCTGAAGCTCAAACGTGCTGCGTAACATGAGAATGAACCTCATTGGTTCCAGCAGAAGCTCAAACGTGCTGCGTAACATGAGAATGAACCTCATTGGTTCCAGCAGAAGCTCAAACGTGCTGCGTAACATGAGAATTAACCTCATAGGTTCCTGCAGAAGCTGAAACGTGCTGCGTAACATGAGAATGAACCTCATTGGTTCTTGCAGAAGCTCAAACGTGCTGCGTAACATGAGAATGAACCTCATTGGTTCTTGCAGAAGCTCAAACGTGCTGCGTAACATGAGAATGAACTTCATTGGTTCCTGCAGAAGCTCAAACGTGCTGCGTAACATGAGAATGAACCTCATGGTTCCTGCAGAAGCTCAAACGTGCTGCGTATCATGAGAATGAACCTCATTGGTTCCTGCAGAAGCTCAAACGTGCTGCGTAACATGAGAATGAACCTCATTGGTTCTTGCAGAAGCTCAAACGTGCTGCAGCTGTCAATAGAGGGACAGAAATCTCTCAGATTTCATTAAAAACATCTTAATTTGTGTTCTGAAGATGAACGAATTCTTACGGGTTTGGAATAGCATGAGGGTGAGTAATTAATGACAGATTTTTAATTTTTGGTTGAACTATCCCTTTAAATGGATTATTTGACTTCTGGGTACACTTTAAAACTGACACTTAATATGTATCAAATACAAATCACACATCTGTAAAGCATGTTCAGAGTTATTAACCAGTGTTACCACAGTTACTTTGAAAAAGTAATCTGATTACTGATTGCTGATTACTCATTTAAAAAGTAACTTAGTTACTTTACAGATTACTTGATTTTAAAAGTAACTAAATTAGATTACAAGTTACTTTATTAATTCAATTAAGCAGCTGCCGACAACACCCCTGCCGCCTCAACATAAAAATGACAACCGTTTTTGCCAACACTGACTTTATTGGAAGTGCATTTTTAACAGTAACGTTAACAATGTATCTCCTGACATTTTAAGTTGAAATAAAAAAATATTTCCTGAAAAAAAAAACATGTTTTAATAAAAAATTTAATAAAGTCTTTCTTGACTACACTTAATTACATAAATACATAAATACTCTCCCCGAGACGCAAGAAGGAAGCGGAAATATATATTTTTACTAAGGAAAATGACAAAAATAGTAACGCACAGTCCCTTGTATAAATTACTTTAATCTGATTACTGGTTTGGAAATAGTAACGTGTTACTGGCATCACTATTATTTACCTATGTTTGAGTTCAATCTCCTGCTTCAATTCTCTCACATAATAAAAAGCAGTCCAAATTAGTGTTGTTATTGTTAACTAAAATTATTAAAAGTTATTTTCAGTAATTGAAATAAAGCTGAAATAAAATTATAATAACCAAAATAATTAAAAGTTGGAGTCCTACTAAAACTAGAACTGAAATAAAAATAGAGCTATATTGAAATACAAAAAAATACATAAATAAATAAATTAAAAATGCAAACGCACATAACAAAATAACTAAAATGGAAAATAAAGATAAACTTGTCAAATGAAAACTGAAATATAGTATATACAATTTTCACATTATGCACTTTATCTGTATTCACAGAATACCCGGATGACCTTACATTAGCCATTTTACATTTACAAATCCAAAATGAAAACAAAATTATAAAATCTAAATTAATAATCTAAATATTAAATGAAAAACTAAAACTGAAGTAAATTAAAGTTATATAGAAATATTAAAAATAATAAAAATATCAAAACTCATTACAAAATTACTCAAATGAAAACTGAAATATCAAAATAAAAGGAATTAAAAATATAAGTATTACATATATATAATAGTATAGGCTATCTATAATCAGAAAACAGCACTCGCACAGATAAAAAGACGGGTTATTCTGAGTTGAATCGCACGGGGGCAGTAACGTGCAAGATATCGCGAGCACTGTCAGGACTCTCGTTCATCCTCAGAAAGGTTCGTTTTGGAGAAAACAGCCATGGTTGAGATGCGATAGCATGAATGATGTTGTGCTTCAAACAATGAATTCTAAATAAGTAACCTACCTAATGCGTAACATTAATTATTTATAAGACATACCCGCGAAACTTTAACACTTTATAAAATATGTCAAATCAGCTGAAAAAACATCTTAAACAAGCAAGGCTGATTTGCTAGTCTTACCCATAGGGTCTTACCTCGTCTTCCAGGCTGGCCTGACTGATCTGTTGACTAGTTTTAGATGGGATTTGGGCACTTTCAACTGGTCAGACTGAGAGACCATCTTAGCTAGGAGGAAAATGAAAAATCCCCAAAATGAAAATCCTGTCATCATTTACTCACAAGTTGTTCCAAACCTGTAGCCTATGTATTTCTTTCTTCTGCTGAACACAAAAGAAGATATTTAGAAGAATGTGGGTAACCAAGTAATTGATGTAGGCTACCCCATTGACTTCCATAGTATTGAAAAAAATTATGTCAGAATTTTTTTTTTTTTTTTGGGGTGAGGTATACCTTTAATCCAGCTAGGTATAAGGCTGGTTTAATGTGTTTTTCAGTAGAAGACACATTTTGATACAATATTTAGTTGCACGGCCAGAGATTGTGCAAATTTATGATGCAAAAAGTGCCTCTTATCTGAGACTACAATGCCTGTGTGATGACAAAAGGTGTTCAGTCTTCTCATAAACACAGGTTATGGATTAGACAGGACTATTATTTACCCACTCATAACAGTCAAGGCCTAATGCGACATGACAGCCAATCTGACATCAGACACACTCTGTCACATGCAAGTTCCTGTTTCCCCAACACGTGCCTGATTGTGGAGCGGGCCAGTGACAGCGTTTAGCATAATGTCCAAACATCTCATGACAGGGGTGTCGAGAGGCATTAAGAGACCTTTTAGCATGATAAATAATAGGAGCTCAAACCGAGACCAGGCATTACCATTAACCAATACAACAATCACAAAACACAAATCAATCCATAAAATTTTCCATAAGATTTCGCATCAGGATGCACATTACTTTATGATGATCATTTTAAAATGTCTTTACGCCAAGCATGCAATAGTAGAGTGCTACAATACTTCTAGTATGCATTGCAGTGATTCCATTTCAACGACCGTCTGGTTTCATTGCCTGTGTTTATAACAGGATACCACTGCACTCATACTGCATACTAGTTGCTTAAAATAACTGAAGCAGTAAGCAGTGTAACTTTATTTAATTTAATTTAACTATACATGTTCTAAAAGTACCATACTGCTTGCTGGAGTATCGAATACACTGTTCACTTTATGTAAATGTTCTGTTTTCACAGAATACCCAGATGAACTAAACATTTGCCAATATTGGATTAAAAATGCAAAATAATATTTTTCTTTTGTTTCCGAAATGACCGAAGAAAATATATAAAAATGTCAATATGTTATTTTAAACATCTTATGTGTGTATGAAATGTCATACCCTTTACGTATGCATTACAATACTTATACAAAATGTAGTATGCAGTAGACAATGAATTCCATTCCAAATGTGCATTGCACAAAATTTGGTCAGGTGACCTTAAAAATGTGCTTCGCGTGGTAACATTAATTGGTTTAATTAAAGTTAAAACATTATTAACTGAATAAGACACCAACAAAATGAGTTGTGTAAGCGTCAGATCAGGTAGAAGTAGTTCCTTAACGTATTATCAAATAGGGATGGACGTATCGATATGAAGTATCGATATATCGATACTGATGTGAGCATCGAAAAGTATCGGTACTCAAATAAAAATATCGAAACGCAGCTCTGAACAATACTCATCAGAAGACAAAAAACATATGTTTGAGTTATTTCACAAATAGAAATTGTAGCCTACATAGAGCAATTACTCTTTAAATGTAATGTTAAAAGCTGATATTGATCATGTTCTATACTGTAACTAATGTTAATATAAATCTTGTCAGAATAAAAAGGTTGCATTTTATGAGAGCAACTTCCTGTCACTGGCAGTCCCTTATGAAAATTTAAAAAAAATGTACTACAGTGACCATAGTTCAACTAGTGTTTGTAGATTTCCATGGTTACCACTACAAGTAAACATATTTTAACCATGTGTAAACAAAAATATGATATAAGTTGCAATTAAGGCATATTGAATGTTAAAATTCCTTTCAAATGTAATGTTAAGTGGGTATCTTTACCCATTTTACTCTTAGTGATTTTAATAATTTAATACATTTAATAATATAAAAGTTCAGTTTAGAAGTATCGTATCGGTATCGGTGATACTGGCCTTATAAGTAATGTTATCAGTATCGTATCGAAAACAAAATAAGTGTTAAAATAAACTATTAACAAATGCTCATTTTCACTGTTGACTTCATAGCGACCGTCACGCACACAAATCATAAGTAGGAACGTACGCACAACACCTAATAAATAGAGTGGTGCAGGTATGACATCACTTTGTAGGCCAAAAACGTGGAAGCGAGTTAACATTTTAGCACTTCCGGTTCCCTCGTCCCAAAGTCAATGTTTTTTTTTTCAATGGGATTTTGGTTAAATGGCTGAAATAAGGTCTGTGGTGAACAAGCTCAAGACACTTTCACGTTTTATTCAACGACTTAAAATACAAAGAGATATCGGAAGCTTAGTGATGGTGACATTGAAGTCAAGGGACCGTGGTGTAGTCCGTTTATAGCCTACCTTTAGCTATTTACTTCTGGCGACTGCATTTAGGCTTCAAAATGAATAAAAGTTGTGTTGATCTGTGAGAATTATCTTGATGGACAAAACGTGCAAGTATCATAAACTTTTGTTGATCACAGAGCTTGTTTTTTGTGATAATCCAAAAAGCCAATGGGAAAATCCTATTGGGTTTTTATCGAGGGAACCAGTGCGATGCTAACTGCTAACCTACAAAGTGACGTCATTCCTGCACCACTCTATAGAGGGCGCTTTGGAAGGTTTTTTTCACTAATAAGAACAGAGGGCGGTTTGGATCCCTGCAAGCTCCACATTTAGGTGACACTCGCAGCTTTTATCCTATACGTGACCTTGAGGGTTTGATAACGGTAGCTCGTTGTTAAAATGTCAGCGCTGCATGCATCTGAGAACGCTAGCTGAATTGGTCCTAGTATAAACAACACCTATACTTCAAATAGTAAATTAACAAACCGGCATGAAATGTGGGCTCAACACTTTCTGCTCGCTGAGGTGTACATTTGAGATGGTCCTGGATGACATACTCCTCAAGGTCATTAGCGTGTGCTAACATATGTACCAACATCTGTTAAAGGAGGGCATTTAGGTTTTCAGAGCCAACCGCTGTTTTCCTGCAATATTTATTTGTATTCCCATCATGCGCCACTTTGCCCTTTCTGCAAGGATTTCTGTAGGGGAAGAAAATCACACTATTTACATTAATATCATACTTTGTGTCCGTTTCTCCAAACAAGGTCATTTTTACCCTCTGCTCTACAAAAGACAAGTGAACTTCAGGGCACTTGCACGGGTGAATACTCAAATAACATTTCTAATAGATTCTGTCCCTGAAAAATAATTGAATATCTTTTTGGTCATGCATAGTCACGACCACATGCATTAAGTTTTTAATGAATGCTCTCTGCGTGTATCTTAACTACCTATAATGCCTCTCAAAGAAACAATTACTGTCATTAAGTACTTTGGTATAAAAGTTGTTGTTTTCTCCCTGTCAAATTGCATCTGTTCCAGTGTCACTGGATCCAACTCTCTTGACCCTGGCATGCTTAGTGACTAGAGTACAGATATATAACTCAGAGCATACATCACCAATGTATCACATATCATATTTATGGGCAATACCAACAATTGTGCTATATTGGCTTGTTTATATACATGGATTTTCACTATATATTGATGATTTTACACACATATTTTCAGTTAAATGTTTGAAGAGAATATTACTGAGGAAGTTAGTTAAAGTCAAGTCTGTGGAACATATTTTGAGAATTTTTTGCCCCCATAATACAATAACCAAGATAACATTCTTGACATTATCTTATTTTGTTATCCACTTAAATGAAGTCATACAGGGTTGGAATGTGAAATTTGACAGAATTTAGTTAGATCCTGTGCTAAGAGTTCACTGGCTAAGTGCTCACGTACTTACATTAAGCACAAAGGAAGATATTTGGAGGAATGTTTGTAACCAAGCAGATCTCGGCCCTCATTGACTACTATAGTAGGAAAAAAATACTATGGTAGTCAATGGGGGCCAAGATGTGCTTGGTTACAAACATTCCTCCAAATATCTTCCTTTGTGTACAGCAGAACAAAGAAATTCACACAGGTTTGGTACAACTCGAGGGTGAGTAAATGATGACAACATTTTCATATTTGGGTGAACTATCCCTGTCTGGATTGGATCTTGTAGAGTCCAGTCTCTGTTTGAGCTAGATGTTTTTTGTTCTTGGGACCCAAATAAAGACACAGAGGTGAAATTTCATGTCCATTGATATTTTACTAAAAAATGATCAAAATAAATATTTACAATTTTAACATATTAACCTAGTAAGGACACCACTTTCATCACAGCTTTAGAAACCATGGGGAAAAAAACCTAATGCCAGTCTCCAGACACACTGAACTTCAATATGCATCAGGATCATTGTGTGTGTGTGTGTGTGTGTGTGTGTGTGTGTTTGAGACAGAATGAGAGTAGAAGGCAGAGAGGAAAAAGAGGGAGAAATACAACGAGAGACAAACATTGTGTGCTTGAGTAAAAGTACATGTGTGTTTATCGAGACGAGGTGTTGTTGGAACAGGAGGAACCATAAATTGCACTTTGAGATCAAATGCAAGTTGAACAGAACTGGGCAGAGAAAGATTGATCCGTTTTCCACGATGGTGTCCTGAAGCTTTGAAATTGTCCTTTCGTCCAGACGTCCATTGCTACAGTTTCTGGAGAACATGCTAAAGGCCTGAATGAGGTTACACAGTGTTTTTCATAAAAAAGGCCAAAGCTGAACTCTGACAATGGCTCTCACGATACAAACAGTGTCTTCAGAGGCGGTCAGTAGAAAGAACGCTTTCTATTCTATTTCTATACACATTTGCGCAATTATTGGTTTCTTGTCCAATTTAATTTCTTTATATCATTCATAAAGACGCCTGCTCTAAAATGAATGGACAAACATTTAATTACTTCTCAGTATTTCCATTTTTTTTCTTCAGTAATCACATAAAATCAAAAATAAAGTATGCTTTTGTGGAAAAAAATAAAACAGTCTAGAGGGTACCATGGTCTACGACTGCACAGTGATTATGCAGGGCATGGCTTGGGAAAGAGCAGCGGCTGAGATGCACTGAGAGTGTGTGCCACATTCCCGAGAATCATGGGCGCATAGGTCACTGGCACTGATAACATGCCCATGTTATTAAATCCATAAAAGTTCATGTACATCTACATATATCAAATCATCTTTTTAATGTTTTCTAACCATTATTGCGATGACTCCTTTGTCTAAAGATGGTTTAAAAAGAGAATTACACCCTGTCCACTACAGAATCGGCTATTTACAAATTCATTAAAAAGCAAGCGAGTTGTACAGTCTTCTATTTACAAAACGATGTAAATAATTTATTTTAGTTATGATTTTATAGAATATATATATATATGAACTCTTCTTCACAGTTTATTTAATAAGTATTCATTAATACCATATCCATGTTAATAATACCCTCTTGGGCAAACAAATGCCCATTTTTAACTACGTTAAGATGTCGAGTTGCTGTGTTTCGGTTTGGCGAGGGTTATGGCAGAGTGTTAGAACGAGCAGCTCATTTTTTTTACCGCCAAACAGGCTATCAAGATTCAGTTGAGTTCGCTGTTCTCTTTCTTCCCACCTGCTTCACCCTCAAAGGCAGCACGAGTTCTTTGAATGTACATGACGGAAACGCAGAAGTCTGTGCGATAACCATCCTTCATAGAGTATAGTATCTTGCGGTGGCACCTCGGCACCTTGCGAAATCTACCTTGTCAGGTGGCGTCATTTCTGTAGGGTCGGTTTTCTGATGTCTGTTTTGCGGTCTTGTGGAGTTTAAGGCACTTGAATGTTTTTGGTATTCACGGCAAGTCGGACGACACCAGAGCCAGTCCGGAGCTCTGCCGCAGAGACGGGCCGGAGTGGACAGCCTTCGGGCAGTCGGGAGTCAGGACGCGCCCGTTCTCGCCCACGCTCCCCGTAATGGACAGGCGCGCCTTGTTCCGCATGGCTTCGGTGAAGGTGAGCTGCGTCCGGGGAGAAAAGACAAACGGGGACAGGGAGAACGGAAGTCAGCTGTGTGCATTTAAGAGCCAGAGCACTATTATTTGAATGAGTGCACATTATCAGCAAGCACATACAAAACACCAGATTATGACACAGTTCAGCGATGAAGCATCTCAAATACATCTGGCATAGTCCTTTGGAGCTAAAAATTACTTGAAATTGACAACTAGGGGGTTTTCAAGACTATGCCTGGAGTGAAATGATCGTCTTAAGCTTTGTTTAACTATTCTTCCCTCTATAAGAGAGGTTACCGCACTGGCGTGTGATTACAAACATGTCCAGGGACCTCGGTCTTCAGCATGCACAGATTATGTGAATGCAGGTCTCCGACTCGGAGTACACGTGGAGGAGACAGAACAAGGACGTCACAAACACAAGAAGCTTTACCACGGGCTCACATACGGCAAGCTACGGCAGCGAAAACAGAGGAACTCCACTTACGACTGCCGGGCACCTACGTACATCTGACCTCCTACATCTCTACTCCTTCAGTGGCGTAGACGTTGTAACCCTCTCTATATGTGGCTAAACTCTGAGTGCTGTGGGTGGGACTGGGGCCTGGGGAGGGATGGGGGCTGGGGAGGGGGACAGGACTGGGGAGAGGAGAGGAAGAGGGGCGACGTTCAGACTGTTCCACCTTCATTCTCTTGGCTTCGTTTCGGGACTTGTAGCAGAACTCGATGAGGGCCACCAGCATGGCCAGGCCCAGGCCCCCGACCAGAATGTAGAAGACCCCAGCCACATTACTGAGGCTGAGGGCCTGTGAGCTCTTGTCCTGGATGCGAGAGGAAGGAAAGGAACAGGAAGACAGGAAGTTAACGGGGCAGGAGCGGAGCGCACGTACACACACACACACACACACACACACATTCAGAGCACTAGTCTACGAATCTACTCGCTACCAAACACATTCACACACATTTACAGTGTACAGACAAATCAATTCATATCCTCCCAATCAACCTTTCGCTTGCAGGCTAATCTGAAAAGCTGATGTTTTTTTTTTTGTGGCGAATTCTATAGACAGGCATCAGTGCTTTGACAGCAATTTAAAGGGTAACAATTAGTATGTAATTACAGGAGATGTTTTTCATTTTTACTTTTGGCTGAGCTCTCAAATGGATCGCTAGCTCCATGTGCGATTACACACTGCGGGTTCTCCGAAACAGGATTTAACTCCTCGCTGTGTTCTAGCTTATCTCCACAGGTGTCGCATTTCTCGCTTCACAAAAGTCAGGCTTGCTTGGTTTGTCATGCAAAAAGAAATCAATGGTACGCTCAGCTAAATAAACTTGGGACACCCAGTCACTTCCATTCCTCTCAGGTACTAGGTATGTTACTGAAAACAAAGATTTAGTGTGGAGAAGCAGGGCATGCTGGAACTATCTTACTTGGTGCACATCTGAAATCTCCCTACAGATGAGCATGCGCTAGATACTGGTGACTTTCTACCTCACTGAGCATTAGACAACAGTGATGGTCCCAGACTGACCTTACTTCCCGAGTCCTTGGGTCCACACTCGCCCTTATCGTACCACCATTTGTTTTTCAGCTTGTCTAAGATGCCTGATTCGCTCAGTTTCAAAACGGCAAGGTTTACGGGGGTTCTTCAACCGCGCAGAGGAATGTAACACAAATAACATAAATAACATCATAGGACATGTTATTTTATGTTATTCACTCATAACAGCTGACACAGCAGTTGCACTGGCAAAGTGACCGAGCCAATGGTCCCGTTGTAGTACATGTCTCTGTGCTCCTTTTAGGGGAACAGTGTTTTAGGGCCTGGCACTGGAGCCACAGACATATGAACGGGACCTTGCTCCATCGCTTTAGGTAACGGGCGCATACTGCCACGGCCTTCTTCTCAATCAACACTGGAGGCAATTACTGTTAAACCACAATTATTGGAATATACCACGGGCACCAACCTTTCTGTATCCCTCTAACCAAGGTCATCATTATAGATATGACTGTTTGGTTTCATTTCAATTTGGATATAATTACAATCAGTTTTAGTCGTGCATATTAAATCAGTTTTATTTTGTTCAACTGCCTCCGCCTTTAGATCATGTCTTCAATACATAATCATAATGCGACACTGCAGCACCTGCAAAGACAATGAATGTTCTCTGCATTCCTATAAAAAATGCAGTTAATGCGCCTCAGGAGGAGAATAACAGCAACTGAAGAAACTGGATGTAAAAAGACACAACTACTTCAAAAGGAGAAAATGTTTCCTTGACAGGAAACATGATGAATGACACAAGATCGACGAGGGAATCTGTGCCCAGTATCCACAGCGAATATTTGTGCTCTGACAGTAATTGCGTTCCTCTCTCTCTCTTTCTCTTCAGGCTAAATAGGGTCAGGATGAAGGTCAGCTATGCGTTTGCGCCCCGGCAGATGCTCCCGTTACAGAGGAAACTGTTTACCCGCGTTGGTTGACATAGTGGCTAACCTTCTCACCACCTCCTCCGCTGCCACACTCTCCTTTGTCGTACCACCACTTGTTTTTCAATTTGTCCAACAGGCCTTGTTCATTCAGTTTTAAAACTGCCAGGTTAACTGCACTTCTTGAAACGATAAAACATAGTTTGTCAGTAGCAGCAGTTTGTCATAGTTGAGCAGAATCCAATCAGATTAAATAAAGGAAGAAAGAAAGGGGTGGAAAGCTCTATAGATTAGTCGCCCGTCCCCACCCCACTTCCCCTTAGAAAACACAGAACCACGGAGGACAAACCTCTCTTTCCCTGTTTTCATGTTAATTCACACCAGCCTTATTTGTCTACCCATAACACACACCTCCAGATGGAGGAATGGAAAAATCAATATCTGATGACCGCTTTAAACCCCCCTCCCCAACCCAAGCTATAGCCTTATTTCCCATCCTCACTCGACCGCTTTACAATGTCCTCAATATTGCGGTGAGATGCGCAGAGGGACCTCACCATATTGAATGCCTGTTACTTTCCTTATATGCTGCTTACAGACAGTTTAAATGAGCACTGAGGGTTTAAGCCTCTGAAAGTGCTGAATGAGTTTGATCCTATTCCCCAAACCCCTGCATTCCCACCTTTGGCTCAGCCACAAGGGAGCTGGCAATGCAATTCTGTTCCTAAATACCAGATAACACCTTTCCCTGCAGTTCTCAGAATGCTTATAGCGTCTGTAGGTAATGTTCTATAAATATAAGCAGAGCCTATTAATTAATGTCATTCTAAGAACTTGCTGTCACATACAATGTGGTCCAAAAGTATAAAAGACCAGTGAAAATGCTTTTTTGCATTTTCAAATTGAATACTTGCATTGTAAATTACGATCTTTGAGGAACAGCATCTTGTGCTTAAATGGAAGCAAGAACTTCAGACCTTTTAACACTTATTTAGGAATAGTACAAATTCTAAAATATTTACTAAATTTAAATATTTCATCATAATAATTCGTTTTAAACGAATAATAATAATTTCAAAATCATAAAACTTTAGGATGATTTGAATAACAACAAAAAAGCAAGCTAACAAACAAACAAACTAGAAATGAAGCATAATCTAAAATATTTATCAAATTAAACACATTAATAAATACATTACATTTGTTTTAAATGACACAACCCTAAAACATTATCTTTCAATGACAATAAATAAATAAAAATAAATGTGAGCTAGAATCATAATCTTAATTATGATCAAAATAGTCAAAATAATATCAACACATTCATAATAAAATCACCTGTTTTAAACGTTTAAATCCTAAAACGTTATATTTCCATAAATAAATGAATACATTTCTATGATGTGGTCTCAGACTTTTGGACCATTGTATGAGTCTGATCTAGCTAATCTACGATCTAGTTAAGGGTCAAATGTATATGATGGGAATGATTCAAGAGAGGTTTATCCTGAATGCAGTTTATCTGAATGCAACATTAATAAACACGCAGCCCACAGGAACAAAGAACGGGACAGGGAAAGAATGTAGTGAGACATCTGAGCTGAGGAGGGGAAGAGAAAGAAGAGCATTAAGGGCACTGTAGATCTGAAGCCGTGTGAATCTCCTGCACTGGTCTGACATCACAACAGCAGGAGAAAAGCTGCTACGCCATTGGATGCTCTTCCCCCCGGTATCAGGAGAAGAGTCAGACAGACCACGGTAACTCCTCAACAAAATGGCTGATCTTGGGAGCTACCGTCATCTGTAATTGACTCTTCTCCGCCTTTTCTGTACATGCTTCATGCTACTTTAGTGCTTTTTAATGTCTGTACCTCCCAGTCTACGTGGGAAAGAGATTTGGGTAGCGTCAGACTAGGCAGAATATTCACAGGCTTCCAAAATTCACATTCTTTGTTAAACATCCAGACATTTCAGCTCAAAAAGTCAGTGGCATCAACATGCATGCATCAGTTTGAAATTACCTGCTTGAGGCTACATAAAAATAAAAAAAAAATGAGAAAAAATAAAAACAAACACATATAGCGCTAGGTATTCAAGACCATTAACTGCACACAAGAACACATGAAAAAAGCAAAACAAAAGAAGAGAAAAATAGAAATAGGCACGCCAGGGAAGGTGGAATACCATAACAACACGTGACATATTGTTATACTACTCCACCCACCTTAACTGTGAGCCCTTGGGCGTGGCCACCCCGTAGCCTTTGGAGTCCAGGTTGCCTCCCACTTTCATGGTGTCGCAGGGTTTGCGCTGCTCCGTGTACTCGTTCATTGTGGACTCCAGCAGGAAGGCGTACTTCCCTTTGGACTTTCTCACCCGTGCCACGCCCTCTCCCGTGGTCTTCGTGAACACCGTGGGTTCGGCCGACTTCATGTAGCTCCACATTTTCTCATAAACGGCGATCTTTGACCTCTGAAAGTTGGGGTAAAGGTGTAGAATGCCAGTGAAGTGTACAGGGTGCAGATTATTTGTTAGACATTGAATTAAATATTCAGAGGTTCTCAGCCTTGTGGGATCATGGGAGATTTATTTATCTTATTTAACATTTATAAATGAATAAAATCATCTCTGAATTATAAATTATTATAGACTTTACTCAATGTGCCTTTCAAAGGTTTAAGGTCAGTAAGATTGTTTTTAATACTTTTATTCAGCAAGGACGCGTTAAATTGATCAAAAGAGACAGTAAAACATTTATAATATTACAAAATATTTATATTTCTAATAAATGCTGCCCTTGAACTTTCTATTCGTCAAACAATCCTGAAAAAAAATCCACTGCTGTTTTCAACATTGATAATAATAAATGTTTCTTGAGCTCCAAATGGATCCAAAGGATCATGTGACACTGAAGACTGGAGTGTCATTACAGGAATAAATTACATTTTAAAATAGTTATTTTAAATTGAAATAATATTTTAGTGATGTAATAAATGCAGCCTTGGTGAGCATAAGAGACTTCTTTAAAGGTCCCATGGCATGAAATTTTCATTTTATGAGGTTTTTCAACATTAATATGAGTTCCCCTAGCCTGAATATTGTCCCCAAGTGGATAGAAATGTTGATCGGTGTAAAACCGAGTTGTGGCTGTCTTTCTCTGCCTTTGAGAAAATGACAGGCCAGACTAGCCAATCCTGAAGTCTCCTGGTTTGACGTCCAAGCAGGCACGGTTTCCTCCCTTTCCTCCGCCCAGAGAATCTGGCACGCCCATGCAAACGCTCGTCGAGAGATCATTGCATCATTGCTTGTGAACGAGTGAACGCTGGCAGTTTCTCAGTGTTTGGATGTACAAATGAAAACAGAAGTCTTTTTTCAGTTCCTTCTGATCTATGATCAGTGATTTCTGATGTGTAGCTAATTATTTATTATTCGTGCACACAATGCGGCTTCTCTCTCTCCAGACAGAACGGTGTTTTCGTGTTTTATATCTTGTGAGTCAGTGTTTTTGTACGTCCTCGTCGCGTCTATCGGTTCTAAAATGTGCATACAGTCATGAGTTTCTGCTCAACATCAGCAGAGATAAACCTCACACACGCCGAAGCTCGGCCTTCAACATCCCCGACCCACAGTACTGCATCTGGCCCACAGCGGAGGCACCAAACGCGGCGTGAGATTAAGCAGAAGGGGGGTAAGCTTGAGCATATCCGGGCTAGCCAGCCTAGCCCCACAATAAACTGGATTACATCCGATTACTGCTGTTGTGTCTTTGTTTGCGCTGTGTACTCAACACGCGTCACTGACGCTTTTATTTTATTTTAAAAATAATGCTATTATCAACACTTACTTTTAACTCGTTCATCTCGACAGCTGTAATGGTACTTTGCATGTGTTACAAAGTTGGTAGAATAATGATGAAGAGACGGACTCGGTGTGACTGTTTATTCAGAACTCTCAGATACAAACACAATAAACTCGCGCTGACTGACAGCGCTCTCATAACTCAGTAGTTACTATAAATAACTTTGTTAGCAATCGCTGAGCTCAGTCTCTGATACATTAGTGATGTCCGGTTCGCGAACGATCTTTCTTTTGAACCAGTTCTTTTTAGTGAACCGAATCAGTTCACCAAATCGGACTGAATCGTTCTAAACGGTTCGCGTCTCCAGTCAGCGCTGATCCATAATTTACTAAAGTTACTAACTTTCTGACATGAGTGACAGTCCCTCCGACTAGAAATAGACTAATAACCTAAAGTATATGCTGTAACTAAAACAGTTCAGACATGCTGAGAACTGATGTGAAGTGAACTCAGGTCCATCCGTCTCCCTGGCAGACTCGTGCCTGCTCGTGCCTCGATAAACCACGCCCCCTCCGCTCATATAAAATGCAAAGATGTCAGCCAATCACAACAGTGGGTGTTTTTACTGAAGTCTCACAGCAGACACGCCTCTTGAAGCAGGGCATTCAGCCACAGGGCAAACAGCAGTATAGAAAAAATGCCTTTTATTTCTAAATTATGACATTTTATGATGTAAAAGTCATACTAACAATATAAGTACAGCTCAGGAAACATTATAAAATAATAGAAAAATGCCATGCCATGGGACCTTTAAAACACCCAGAAATTACAGACTCCAATTTTTGAACGGCAGTATATATTAATATATATCCCATTAAATGCAAATAAACGATTAATATTTATAGTTTTTTCAAGTGTTATTTTTATCTATGAATAGCGCTACACTGTCATTATTATTAATATTTTTATGTTAAATATTGTCAAATGTAGGCTACAATATTATCTGAACCCTAAAAGTGAACAGTCTGTTCACACTGTTAGTTTGGTTCGTTTGGTCCGGACCAAAAATAAACAACAAAATAATTTAGTTCTGGTCCAAGATACCGAACCTAAACGCACAGAAATATGTTCACAACCTGATTGGTCGGCTTTTATTACGTATATTTTGCAACTGAACATCCAAAACAATGCATTATGTTGCTGGCATAAATGCGCTCGTTGTATGAGCGTAGCCTACATATGATGGTATTTTGACCAGCTGAGAACTCGTGAAGAGCTTATAAAATGTCTAAAGAAGTCAAAAGCGGCAAGAATTCCTCTATCACACACACAAACGAAGATCTGTTGCGAGGAGATGCGGTTCTGATGCCTGTACCGAACTGCGATGGGCAACATTACGACTATGATGAGAAAAAACAGGTATGCATGAGCATTCAGTCCTTTTTAGGGTCGCATCTCGTAACATCATGTCCCGTTTTTGGTTCGTTTACATGTTTTCGGTCCGTGTTGTGTTCATATTTCATTAGAACCGCACCAGAGATAATTTGGAAGAGGACTGAGACCCATCTTCTCAGTGGTCTCGGTCCGCTTGTTTGGTACGCACCAGGGTTCGGGTGGCAGCGTTCACACTTACTCAGATGAACCACACTAACAGAACAATCACACCAGGGTTTGTTTTAATCGAACCAAACATGCCAAGTGTGAACACACCCTTAATTGACAATGAAAAATGTATATAAAGTAGTAAAACCTGTTGCTGTTTGCCAGTTTTAAAATTATACATACAAGATATAGCTAGGTTAATTCTGTGATGTGGGGTTACAAGAATAAAAAAATTTGTTGTGGACCAAAAAAGACTGAGAACCCCTGGTGTACTTAAGAATTAAAAACATATATTTTTAGCTTGGTTTATTAATCTGTGGGTTTTCACTGATTCTCGTTTTTCTTCTAATACAGCACTTGAAGTCTTCTCGGTCTGGAGCCATTTCCTTTCACCCCTCCTAAACAAAACACTCCCGACCTCCCCTCAACCCATTAGCTTTGCCCACTCACCCTGAAGAACTCTTTGGTGGAGCCTGAGTCAAGTGTACCATACGCTATGTCTGTCTGCTTGGCTAGGTCCTCAGCGCTCTCAATGGGCGACACCATCCTCTCCACAGTGAGGAAAGCCGCCAGGTTGGCTGTGTAGGAGGAGATGATGATGAGGGTGAAAAACCACCACACTCCACCCACGATACGTCCAGATAGAGACCTACACCGCCGGAATGGATGAGAGTGGAGAGGAAAATGACCATTCAAGGAGAGTTTGAAGGAGCGGAGAATGACAGTGCAATGAAAGAAAGGATAACATTGAAAAAAAGAAGGGAAAAGGAAATTGAGGAAAGCAGGAGGAGAAAAGGAGAGAAATGTTCTGTCAGACATCTTTTAGAATCTAATACAAATTAAATGCAAAGCCTTTGTTAGTTCAAAAACTCAAAAAATTAAGTTGTTCCAAACATGTAGGATGTTATTTCTTCCATGTACACAACTGTTCAAAAGTCAATGTTTAAAAAAAAAAAGAAAGACACATTGTATTTACCAAAAAGTGACAGTAAAGACATTTACAAAAGGAATGCTGTTATTCTTTCTATCCATAAACGATTCCTGAAAAGACATGACGGTGAGTTAATAACAAAACATCTTTTTGCTGATCTCCCTTTAAAATCAGGTAACCAGTAGTTCCTATAGTGACCCTACAGAAGGTACAGATCTTCAGTAGCTTACGGTACAAAACTTAGTCTGTCAAAACAGTCTTTCAGTGCCGTGATCTTTTAATTGACTCTGTGTAGGTGAGGGTCTCCTCCACTAAAAGGGAGATCTCCCTGACCGGTTGCCATGAAGACAGATTGGCTATTTAGAGTGGGCTGGCAGGGACGTCAACCATGATGGGGGCGAAGTGCTAAATCCCAACGCTGTTTAAATTCTCACCTCACCCCGATCATGCATATCAGTTTACAGGATTGCATTGTGAATTTATGCAGGCTTATCCTTTTTCCGCTGTCAAGAAATGGTTATAATAATTAGCTTTTAAGAATGGACTCGAGGTGGGCCGCCACCCTCCTGAGGTTTGAATCAGAGAACACTGTGTAACTTAAAATCCACCACTAAACGCTAACCTGGATGCAGACGCACCATTCAGGCCTAGTGACGTCGGGGTATCAGATGCGCCGGGGCTCGCGTTAACAGCGGCTAATCGATTTGACTTCATGAGACAAAGCCAATTTAATAAGAGCCTAAATTGAGTGGACGCGAAACCAGTGAGTCACCCCTTGGCCCGCTCTGCTGCCCTGCCGCTTGGCATACAGTATCATTCATAAAGACATATGATCCATGAACAAATAGGAATTCTCTCTGGTCCTCATAATGTCATTTCTTGTAATACAGACCCTCTGATCACAGCTCAATGATAAGAATCAAACTGTCTCTGTGGATTTCACACATACTCACAAGCACAAAATAAGCAAACTATTACCAGTGTATCCCTCAAAGCAGTTCATTATCAAAGCAGTGCCATTCGAGCTGTGAAATGGGATGTGTTACTGTCAGTGAAACTCTGCGCATTACTCACTACGCCGCTTTTATGCAGATTTCCCATCGCGAAGAACACATCAGCATGTGTGTATCTGAGCAAAAGTAACATTTGGTGAATTTATATTACATTCTGAAACGTTCGTAGAGGTGTATCCTGGTAGAGTCAAGAAGAGAGAATGCCGGGAGTGAAAGGAATGGAGAGACCTTGACATGCCGCAGATAAATGGAAAGGTCACTGCCTGCAGCCACAGTGAGCCTCCAGCATTTTATTTATTCATGGCTTCCTCTCTACTGCTCTGATTAAGATTTAATACCTGCAAATCAATTTCTCCATGCATGAGACTAGAGTCATTCACAATCATACTCCACATTACTGATCTCTGCTTCCACTGGCAAATTGGAAAAATAAAAAAGCAAGCTCCTACATTAACTCATTAAAAATACATTCATTCCTATTTGGGAGCAATTTCTGTCTCTTGGCATTGTCGTATACAGCATGTGGTGTCTTCAAACACCTGGATGTCTCAGTATGGCCTAAACATTACAGGAACGTTGATGTGTTACTTATAAAACAGAGCTGATTGCGTTGCGCTGAAACGGTTTCTCATCGAGAAGAGAAGGTATTTTTTTACATGGGAAGTGGTCAAGTGTTTATCCCCATAGTTTGTATGCACTTACAGAGGCTTTATCAGAGATCTTCAACGTTTTTGATGTCAAGAATCCGCAAATATGATGATCCACTTTCTAATATATATATATATATATATATATATATATATATATATATATATATATATATATATATATATATATATATATATATATATATATATATATATATATATATATATATATATATATATATATATATATATATATATATGTATATATGCACCAGTCTTCAGTGTCACATGATCCTTCAGAAATCATTCTAATATGCGCATTGGCTGCTCAAAGAACATTTATTCTTATTATAAATGCTAAAAACAGTTGTGCTGCTTAATTTTTTTTAGGATTCTTTAATGAATAGAAATTCTAATCAATTTAATACATCCTTGCAGGATCACTGCTATCACAAAATCTCTCTCCTCTCACGAAAACCCACGAGGTGAAGATGTATTAAAGGCGGCATGAAATCAAATTTTACAATTCGTATTTTTATATTAATATTGTAGTGTTTACTATAACTGATTTATCTGTGCACTTCATTATTTTTTAAAAATTAATTTACCCTTATAATCTTTAATCAAATATGTTAACTTTCCCTCCCCCATCGAAACGACCTCTCTTCTCTCCCGGTCATGTGCTATGGCGCGAGGGCGGGGTTATCGCCCCGTCTCGTTTCTGCACCTCCTCTCAGAAACATGTCACTGATCGTGGTTAGGTGCATTTTTCTCGGTATACACAATACCTTCTTCAAGAAGGACTTGAGGCAAAAAGAGAGAAATATATGAGAAATAAAAGCTTTTTTTTTAATGTAAAAATTACTCAATATAGTCGGACGAACAGCTTATCGTGATGACTCGCACTGAGGAATGCATTGTGTGAACACGCGTACGGCGCGCCCCCTTTATAAGGGAGAGCTGAGAAAAAAGCTTTACAGAAATAAAGCCATAAAAGGCTTAAAATAAGTCAAATCTGTAGCATAAACCAGCGAAAAGTGAGGAAATATGCTCAGTAACATTATGTAGAAAATATTTAGAGAGAAAATATATTTATTTAAAAGATAGATCGATTTTTTTCTCCACAACTGAATGCAAACTTCAAATCTGCCTCCATTTTGTTAGCAACGCCCCACTTCCAACGATCCAATCAATTCCCGAAGGACGAAATCAAGCCTCGCCCTAAATTTTTTCTAATTTCAGAAGCCGTTTCACTCGGATATACGTCACAATAAGGAGAAAAAGACGATCTCAACTTCCGTTTCATGCCGACTTTAACTCCACTTTGAAACTGTGGGGAATTAGGTTCATACAGATGTGTGACTGTGTGGTTTGTTCCCGCCCCTTTCAATCAAATGCAGGCGCCACCTGATGAAACACTTGAAGCTTCATTTAGCCAAAGTCACGTGACATGGGTGTTTCCAATCACAGTTCAGAGCAGTGTTTCGAAACAACTGCGCTTCGGGATCTCCACAAAGCGCCGAAACGTCAGTTTCATGTCAGCCATCCCTAGGGATAGGTTGCCACCTGTGAAATAAGTCCATTCGTGAAATTTCCTCACTACTGAATATTTCTCAGTCACCAGTTAGAGGTATTATAAAGTGGAAGCAATTGGGAACAACAGCAACTCAGCCTCGAAGTGGTAGGCCACATAAAATCACAGAGCGGGGTCAGCGCATTCTGAGTCAGCAACTTTCTGCAGAGTCAATAGCTACAGATGTGGCCTCCAGATTAGCTCAAGATCAGTGAGTAGAGATCTTCATGGAATAGGTTTCCATGGCCGAGCAGCTGCATCCAAGCCTTTCATCACCAAGTGCAATGCAAAGCGTCGGATGCAGTGGTGCAAAGCACGCCGCTACTGGACTCTAGAGCAGTGGAGACGTGTTCTCTGGAGTGACGAATCACACTTCTCTGTCTGGCAATCCGATGGACGAGTCTGGGTTTGGCGGTTGCCAGGAGAACGGTACCTGTCTGACTGCATTGTGCCAAGTGAAAAGTTTGGTGGAGGGGGGATTATGGTGTGGGGTTGTTTTTCAGGGGTTGGGCTTGGCCCATTAGTTACAGTGAAAGGAACTCTTAATGCTTCAGCATACCAAGACATTTTGGACAATTTCACGCTCCCAACTTTGTGGGAACAGTTTGGGAATGGCCCCTTCCTGTTCCAACATGACTGCGCACCAGTGCACAAAGCAAGGTCCATAAAGACATGGATGAGCGAGTTTGGTGTGGGGGAACTTGACTGGCCTGCACAGAGTCCTGACCTCAACCGACAGAACACATTTGGGATGAATTAGAGCGGAGACTGTGAGCCAGACCTTCTCATCCAACACCAATGCCGGACTAAACAAATGCGCCTCTAGAAGAATGGTAAAAAATTCCCATAAACACACTCCTCAACCTTGTGGAAAGCCTTCCCAGAAGAGTTGAAGCTGTTATAGCTGCAAAGGGTGGGCCAACTCCATATTAAACCCTACGGATTAAGAATGGGATGTCATTAAAGTTCATGTGCATGTAAAGGCAGACATCCTAAAACATTTGGCAATATAGTGTATAATAATATATCTATATATGAATATAATATATACATATACATACACACACACATATTAGACTCAAGTCGTCTTGCTTCCTGTCTGTGCACGTTCATGTGTTTTGGAGGAGGTCTGGCTTTGGACAGTGATTTGCAAGGAGGGTGGGATCGTATGCTTTAAATGCTAGCAGGCTAAGTTAGCATTTCCCAGATCACCTATGGCACCTTTAATGCAATCATAAAAAAACAACAATATAAAAATACACGTTGTAAAATCTTTTTCTTTTCGTTAAACACTTCTGTGGACCTTCTAGCATCCCCCTTTGTGGCTGTCTGGAGGTCCCCTGAGTCTGACCCCAGTCTGAAAGCCCCTTGGCTATATCACTCAAGAGTTTCATGACTATTTAATGTGGAATCAGTGTATTTACTCAAGATTCAAAACCGCTGGAAACAATGCTTCTCTCTCTGTTTAACAGCTGTCCTTTTTATTCTCAATCTCATGCACAACAAACAAAAAAGCAAGACTCACACCAATTGCCATGATGACAGCAGAATTTAGGGCGGTTGCACCTGTGAGTTCAAGGGCAGAGAAATCCACCGCTGCTCTGAGACAACAGACAAATTATTGTCCACTAGTGTCCACTACAAATAACTATGTTGACAGGATTCCACTAAAGCACCAATAGCTTTTTGAAAATAAATCCAAACGTCACTGATAACCATGACACACACTCTCTAGTCTAGAACAATACCCATCATGGCCAGCTCCTACAATGCATGTCATGCGCACAATGCCCCTATTGCTTCTAACATGGAGAAAAGAGAGGTTTTCAATTGCACTTGAAAATTTGAAATTTAATTACGAAAACCCCCCCACAAGATATCTTGTTTGAAAAGGTCAGATTTTACGGCATACTTCACTTGAAAACAAGTCATCTGACTCGGTCACGTGCATTACTTGTAACGCAGCACATAATACTTGCTATTTCAGGGATGCGTTTCATCTGTGTATGGTCATAAATCTAAAAAGGAAATTACAGTTCAAGGGTATCAACTTTTATCCCAGAGTGTCTTATGTAGATAAATGATTTGTGGGCTGAAATGATCATTTTGGCATGGAGAAAACCTGGGGCAAAGCTTTCTCTGCTATAGCGTAATCTCCCTTCTCTCATTTCCGTCACTGTTACAGCACTGGCCTGGTGAGTCAATCATATCCTTACATCACTCCCATGATCTCTCTCTCATCCAAGCCCCACAATCATTCCCAAGCCATCTGAGGAATAAAAGAATCAGTGAATAGAGGCAATTACTGGAGCAAGATCGGCCATAAAAACACAAAAGTAGGAACAGAAGAAGAAAGCAAGAGAGAGCGGGAAAAGGAAAATTGTTCTTTGACATACCAGAAAAAACATGTTTGTAAAACGAGAGATGAAATCCTGGGTGCTGAGAAAAACAGAAAATATATTTTTTTGACCAACAACAACCTCACATTTTCCATACATCCCCTCCATTTAAGTACACACGCAAACACGAGCATTCTTGAAAACATTCGGCAGCTTCACACACACTTGAATAAATATTACCCAGTCAGTGCAACCGAAGCACTCCAGGGACTTGACACTTCAAGAAAAAGCTTATCGAAAGGTTTTTTACATAAGGGCTGCAACTCCGTTTTTTGACTCGCGACACAATCTTACAAGCCGCATACCGAGCCTATGACTATCATTAGCATATCTTAATTCCCCGTTCATCCCATGATGCAATTTCAAGAGGCTTCATTCACTGAGGCTACGTGTGTTTGAATCAGAAAATGAGTTTTTTTAATCTTCCCATGTCTGATAGGGTCCGCTGCCCACATGCATTACAACTACAAAATCACAGCAATAGCGCACACGCCAGATGCTGGCTGTTTCCGAGGCCCAGGAAGCTGCTCTACCTGTCTGCTGATGACACCTGCCAGCCCGTCTGAGCTAAAAACACGACAGGGAAAACAGGCAAGAGTTATGACCCTGTCCGGCCCCATCACACAAGACGCCCTCAGCATTTTTATACCCCATCATTCCCACATCATCCTCATCAATCATCTTCCTTACAAACTGTGAACAAGAAGTATACACGTAATAGAGTGGGGTGCTGAATGACACTGAATTAATTACATGTGGATTGACAGTAAAAAATTATAATAATAACAATAATAAAGTAAAATGCCTCAAAATGACAAAATCAATGCCTTAACATACCAGTGCAGTAAATCAATATTTCAATGGTACATGATTCAAGCTCAAACTGTGCACTGTCTTATCACACAAGCTGAAGTGTATCATTTCTGCACTACTAGCATCTCAAAAATCGAATATAACAATACCAGATAACGAACTGAGAACTATAATTGTGTCTCTTAGAACAGGACTTTTCTTAAACCAAATATAACGATCCACTTGCTAAAATATAAAGGCAGCAATATATTTCCTGTATAAAGATTCAATAATACGGTGAGAAAAATATTAAAGGGCATGTCTAATACTATTTCATGCATTCAGACTCATTTACACTGGTAAAGAGTTGGATTCTCATGCTAAACATGGCGAGTTGGATGTATGACGGAGTATTTCTGTGCTAAAATACATTCCTTCAGGGTTCGTATAAGTTTCGGAACGTTTTTTTTTAGAGTATGGTCCTGTATGACGTCAGCCTGGATGCCAGACAAACTTAGCACTTAAAATGTGTGTTATCTTGGCAGGGCTGCCTGCCTAAATTCGCATTCCTGGGTCTGTATATCACATAATTGGGGTCGCTTCAACCCGCGGACATGGAAAACAACCCGCGGACTTGGCTACACAGTGCAGTTGAGTTCTGTTGACATTTGACAACTAACGTTGTGCTTCGCTCCGTTGCTCTGATTGGTTGTAGGTCTAACCAATTGAGGTCTTTCTTGGTTCGGTTAAAACACGCCCTATAATCACAACCCAATGGAGCAGTATCAGACTCATATTCTGACTAGAATTGACCAGATAACGAACTGAAGACCTCCGTTCATTTCAAAACACTGCATCATGAAGCTTCGAAGCGTTATGAATCAGCGAGTCGAATCATGATTCGGATCGCGTATCAAAACGCCATACTGCTGAAATCACGTGACTTTGGTGATCCAAACCGCTGAATCGACTCACTGATTCATAACACTGCGAAGCTTCATGATGCAGTGTTTTGAAATCAGTCTTTTTTTTTGCGCAATAAAACTATTCTCGTCGCTTCATAAAGTTATTGTAGAACCACTGTAGTGAGATGGACTTTATAACGACGTCTTTAGTACCTTTTATGGGTCTTGAGAGTGTGAAGTGCATTGTGCCAATGGAGGCCTTTCTGAGCCATCATTTCAACTAAAATATCTTCATTTCTGTTCCGAAGATGAACGGAGGTCTTACGGGTGTCGAACGACATGAGGGTAAGTAATTAATGACAGAATTTTCATTTTTGGGTGAACTAACCCTTTAATAAATCCTTATCTTGAGCAAAATAAGCAAGCTGACATTCAGTACAACCTATATATTTTATTTAGAATTCATACAAATGTAATTTACGTCTTTTAGTTTGTCAAGAGATTTAAAGCACTGATTTTAAAGAGCGCACATGTGCGTACATGCTCTAGTACGTAAGGACGAGCCAATGATTGAATCTGGAAATAAAGCAAAATAAGTGAGAAAAATTTGAATTACTCCTCAGATGCCATGTTCATAATTTATAGCAAAAAATCTAGCATTAATTCAACCTTAAACGGATTCATTAAAAGAAGTTTTATTAAAAGAAGGTTT
Source organism: Gobio gobio (assembly GCF_949357685.1). Classification (NCBI taxonomy): domain Eukaryota; kingdom Metazoa; phylum Chordata; class Actinopteri; order Cypriniformes; family Gobionidae; genus Gobio; species Gobio gobio. The sequence continues at coordinate 29,300,264 of NC_137107.1, forward strand.
CATCTCCACCACCTGCGTGACATTAACCAACGTGGTTGAACGACAAATTTGCGACAATACGGTTTCTGGAAACAGTCGTCAGTAGCTGGTTGATTTCTTCAATGATGCATCGTACTATGGTAGTTAAGCAGTGAGTTATGTCGTTGTACGGGAAAAAGAACATGCCCATCAACGAGCTTCGTTCAGGTTACGGACTGCACAGGACTTGCTCGAGAAAGAATTGTCATTTTGTTTTTAGACCACGAAATCAACAATGTCACCAAAGAAGTGTGTTTTTGGTTGTGAGGGAAAGATAACCTTGTTCAGGTTCTCAAAGAACCCAGTGTTAAGGGAACAATGGATGCAGTTAGTTTTTCTGGTATTCCAGTGACAAATGTTTTATAAACAAGGCCCAGTTCGATGCTTGATTTGCAGATCATTTGAAACTGAAAGATGGAGTGGTCCCAGCGATAAAAGTCATGAGTCGGAACTGCAGGTGGTAAGTAAAACTGCATCAAATGTCTGTGTTTTGTTGGCAATCGGCACGTAAATGCATATTAATGTAAACAACACGAATGTATAGTGAATCAAAAGTTATCCAGGGATAATGTCATGATGTATTGTGTGTGTGTGTGTGTGTGTGTGTGTGTGTTTGTGACTCGAGCTCTGCCGACGGCACGCCTCCATGAGTCCGGCTGTTTTTCGGAAATAATCGGTACAGCGTATCTGTCTTTTATAAATATGATCAAACTAAAGACTTTTCAGAGATATGAAGGATGCAATACTACTCTACAGATACTCAAGATTAACATGAGATTGGCAGAAACTGTGTGTTATGTGCCCTTTAAGTGTGATATTATGAAGACAACATGACTGAATAAATGGTTTGTCATTCTACTAAATCCAAAACAAATAACAAGAACAACAATGAAATAGTATTATTATTAGTAGTAGAGGTATCAGTATTATTATTACTATATCTAAAAAAACAAATAATAACAATAGTAACGATAATAACAATTAAACATTAATATTATCTTGTATAAAACTAATTAACACTGTGATCAAAATATTAATGGGCCCTTTTCACTGATGGTGATGACTCGTTTTAACGGTCATCAACATAATAAATTCTGCAATGTTTAACTTTTTTTTTTATTATGTACATTTATAACATTATACTTTGTATTATATTATCTTTTCTTCAAATGACAAGAAACTAGTTAATACTGCTGTGAGGGTGTTTCTAATACAGCGGCTGTGGGAGTTTCTCTCTTCTGACTGTCGTAATCAATCTCTCTCTATTTTCTTACTCTTTTTGAAAGTTGTGCAAACACTATTGTGGATATTTTCTTTTGCTATTTGAGCAAATGGCAACACACAAAAAATATATTTAATGTAGTCTCTCATTAACCACTACAGAAGATTACCCAACTATGACGATTTCCGCTTCTGAGAAACCCGGAAATGTAAAAAGGGTCAACTGTGATATTACGAAGACAACATCATGATAACAAAACTGAATAATCTGGAAAACTTGTACTTTTCATTATATTAAATGTGTATGTTTTACCTACAACTACAAATGTTTTTCGTAAAAAATATATGTGCAAATTTGTTTTTTATTCTTACAGTTAAAAACTTTCCCTTCCTTGCACCTGCTTACGACCCTCAGGAAAGTTCACAGAGCCCAGTTAAAAAAGACAAAGAAAAACCTGTCTATATATAATCTTATACAGAATATAATCTGTCCAGTGACAGATGGGTTTGGCTCCACTATGCTTAAAGTGAAAATGTGAAAATGAATATCAAATCAATCAAGCGCTTCGCAGGGCAGTACAGCCCTGCGGGATAAGAAAGTATTTTTACCATCAAAAAATTACACACTTTAGCTGTTAAATATGCATAAAGCTATAAAGTGCTTAAGAAAAAGAAAGCAAATCTGCACAATTGAATAACCAGTAGGCTATTAGAAGAGGAGGAGGAGGAGGAGGAGGAAAGGACAAGTACCGACACCCGCGTAACACTGCTGTGCAACTGCGTCATCTTGTCTAAATCAAGAACACTGAGGTAAAGGCACATGCTGACTAAAGAGAATTAATGGCATGTACTAAAGAAAATTAACGAAAGTGCTTTTTCCTGCTGTTTTTCACTGTTTATCATTGGCTCCAATCCCTATTAGCTGTATGCAAAAACGATGAAGTGCATGATTCTTACAAGTCCTAAATGGGTCCTCTTAAGCCAAATTAAAACCATAGGCCCTCTACAGCACTGTGATGAACAGGCTATAGAGCAGTGAAGATAGACGCTATGGTTTTGACGGCTCTCTAAGTACCTGCTGTCTTCCTCCATGTGCTGTGCTTTTTACTGCTCTTCTCTTCCCCTTGGCCTGTCATGAGTGATTTCTTATCTGGTAGGGGCTGAAAAATAAAGCCTGTTTTTTTCTCTCTTCTCTTGATAACACTTCTTAAAGAGCTCTATCGTGGTCATGCAGGTGCTTATTGCACAGAGAAAAGAGAGAGCGGGAGGGGGCGAGTGAGTGAGTGAGAGCCAGCGCTGAAACGAGCCTGATGTTTTAAACCCGCAGGCGAAGGAAGGAGCATGAGACAAATAACAAAACAAACTGCCACACAGAGTAACAATGAATGACTAGCACATTTCCTGTGAGATTTGAGAAGTAGCCAGCAGGACAGACGGGCGATATGTGGACATCAACGGCACATAGCAATGGGGCAATGAGCGATCGCATTGTTTCCGGAGCACACCGGACCGCCCACTGGCTTCACTAACAGTGAAATTCATCAAGGTGCAAAGTGGGGTGACACCTCAATTAACTTACTGAGGAACAAGCGAGACAAGGGTGATGTATTCAGTACATAAACAGCGAAACAAGTTCAAGGGATAATTCACCCATAAACGAAAATTCAAAACCTGTTGGTGGAACACAAAAGAAGATATTTTGAGGAATGTTTCAACTGATTTTGTCCATTCCCAAAAATATCTTGTTTTAGAACATAACATCATTTTTGGGTGAACTGCCCTTTTTAGACTGACACTTGCTACATACAAATGGAACATGACCATATCGGTAAACAAATTTACAGGCACTCCATTCGATTTTAGTTGAAGTATAACAACAATTATTGAATCCTAATATTGTATCATGTACACTGCCATTCAAAAGTTTGGGTTATACTTGAAAGAAATCTCTCTTCTGCTTACTAAGGCTGCATTTATTTGATCCAAATACAATAAAAGAAATATTAATACAAATGAAAATAACTGTGTTCTATTTTAACATACTTTATTGATTTGAACATATTCCCTATTGATGGCAGAGCTGACTTTTCAGCATCATTACTCCAGTCTTCAGTGATCACATGATCCTTCAGAAATTATTCTCATATGCTCATTTGGTGCAGATGAAATCTGTTTAAAAAAAGCTGCTTACTATTTTTTTTGCGTTCTTTGATGAATAACTACTTTTATTTGAAACATTATAAAAGTCTTAGTCACTTTTGATCAATTTAATGCATCCTTGCTGAATTTCAGTAAAAAAGTTCAATCTTACTGACTCCCAACTTTTGAATAGCAGTGTATACTTGGAAAGACTGCAACTCGATTATAATTGTGCATGTAAATGAATGATGCCGGCTGTGATTGGTTGTTTTCCCACTCCCCAAAGATCCAAAGCACATACAATGAATAAACACAGTGTTAAATGCAAGTTCTCCCACTTGGCTTGCCTGTGTGTTCTTTAATTCAGATTTGCATGAAACTAGTCATCAAATCACTATGGAAACTACAGCAAGGACTCTTTCAGGTATCAGATATGACCATATCAGAGAAATGAACTGTGCTAATTTCCACTGCAATATACGTGTCTAGTTCCTCTCAAGAACTTAGCTCAAGAAAATTCTCGTTTGCTGACCTGGGCGAGATGTCGCAACCCTGCTGCATGAAGGCTCCCAGGGAGAACCAGAGACTGTTGAAGATCCCAAACTCATTGGGGGGCTGGTCGCTAGGCAGACCGTCAGTGCCCTCCTCGGGCTCCTCGGTGTGCCACTCGTACGGGCTGAAGCGGCTGACCAGGAAGAGCACCACGCTCACGCCGATGTAGGCGAACACAATGCACATCCAGATCTCGTAGGCCAGCGGGTCCAGGAAGGAGAAGACACCCGGCTTGGATTTCTGGGGCTTTTTAATCATGATGGAGATGCCCAAGCTCATGAAGGGTTTCGAAAAGTCTATAACCTCCTCCCGGACCAAAGTGATAGTCAATGGGGCCACAGCGATTTCCGCTTTCTAGAACAAAAGCAAAAGCATGTGTCATATCAATGTTTTTCTTTAATCACTTCCTGTGCACACTTGTTTACAAACAAAACAGACGTAATGACATTGCTAAGTTTATTAACTAAGCCATTTGACTGGATAAGCCGATGCAACACTAAATATTTGCAGTTTTTATATCCAAAGCTGAGACCTCATATTTGAACATTATATTCAGATGAGAAAAGAGTGAATAAAAAGAGAAAATAAAGCATAATCTGCTGATTCCCACCTCTCCTTGCATCACATTTTACAACTTCTCTAATTGAACAAGGCTTTGCATATTAATGGCAAAAATTCAAGCAGTTAATCCAAGAGGCTTAATACTGAGGTTTAGTTTTGGAGGAGAAGGATAAACTAATCAAGGCAAAAAAAAAATGCTTACAGCACAAGATAGAAAAAAAAAAAACTGTAGAGTCTAAAATCTGGCTGCAAATTTTGCTGCATGGTAAATCCAAAAACGAGATTATTGTTGGTGACTTAGTGACATTTTAGACCTCGACAGGGCTGCGTACGGCTATTAATCCAAAAAAGAAATTAAAGTTTCTCATAGCTGTCCGACACTTTCAAGAGGAATAAAAAAAAGACTTCTGGGTTGTGTTTTCCAGTGCTCAGCAAAAATCTACGAGATGACAAGCATTGGCTCTATGCAGTGTTCATTAATAATCATCTGCCTCTAAAACGTCTTTTTTTCCTCTTCACCAGACACGGAACTCAACATTTACTCAACGTGAATTTTCAGCATCATTACTCCAGTCTTCAGTGTCACGATCCTCACGAAATCATTCTTAAATGTGACCACAAAACCAGTCATAAGTCGCACAGGTATATGTGCAATAGCCAACAATACATTGTATGGGTCAAAATTATCGATTTTTCTTTTATGCCAAAAATCATTAGGATATTATGTAAAGTCATGTTCCATGAAGATATTTGGTAAATGTCCTACCGTAAATATATCAAAAACGTATTATTAGTAGTAATATGCATTGCTAAGGACTTCATTTGGACAACTTTAACGGCGATTTTCTCAATATTTCGATTTTTTTGCACCCTCAGGTTCCAGATTTTCAAATATTGTGCTATCCTAACAAACCATACATCAATGGAGATTATTTATTCAGCTTTCAGATGATGTATAAATCTCAATTTTATTTAAAAATGGACCCTTATGAATGGTTTTGTGGTCCAGGGTCACATATGCAGATTTGATGCTCAAGAAACATTTCTTCTTTTTTTTTCTTTACGATTCTTTGATGAACAGAAAAGAACAGCATTTATTTGAAATATTTTTGTAACATTGTGCAATCGTTACTATAAAGTTTGATCAATTTAATACCTATTTAAAGTATTACATTTCTTTAAAAAAATAAAAAAATAAAAAATATCACTGCCCCCAAACAGTATAACTGTAGTGCTGGGAAGGTTACTTTGGAAATGTAATAGGTTACAGATTACAAGTTACCCTATTTAAAATGTAATAAGTAGTGTAACTATTTTGTTACTTTATTAAAGTAATGCAACTGATTACATTTGATTACTTTTCTAATTTCCAGCACTGAAACTTTTTATCACTCGCCACGGTGGCAACACTCAGACAGGTTGTAGCCTAAAGCTTTCAGCGGCAATGTGGATTGATGTACTTAGCAGATGTGCAGATTCAAACAAGAGAGCCAATCAAAAGCATCCGAATGGCATCGCTTTACTAAACAGCCTTTAAATGTCAGGCGGCATCGTGCACATCAAAAAGCGGCAAAGCAACAAATTAATGTTATTCAACATATCATAGCTTTTTACAGAAAAAATTCAGATGTAACCCCCTTTGTAATCGTTAAAATTTTCACAAGTAACTTTCTCAGTAACTGTAACTGATTACAGTTACATTTATTTTGTAATTAAATTACGTAATCTAGTTACATGTACCAAAAAAAAAAAAAACATTTGCCTGTCATTCTAAACAAATGTTCCTTTTTTTTGTTCCGTTTTTCCAAATTTATTGCAAAAACACTTTAAGAATCCTGCTTCCTGGAAGCATACAGATGTCATCTATAAATCTCATGCTGAGTCAGAAGACTGCAAAAAGTAAGAGGAAAATAATTTACCCCGTACACCAGCTCCCCAACCATCCCGTTCCAGATCTTTGTCTCTGGGTCCCGAGCTCCATACTTTCCATCCGGCACGATGGAGATCTTATACTTGAAACCAATGTGTTTAGCGATTTCAAATGCCAGATCCACGCAGTATCCCTCATATTGCTCGTTCCCCTCGTACAACTCCCAGTTCTTCTTCAGCATTACATACGGCCCTTCCTGAACGGACAAAACAACAAAGTACTTTCAATGGGCAACATGTTACACTTTTGTAAACCAGCAAGTGTTGAAATTTAGCCATGCTGTTAGATTTAATTTGCATTTTATATTCTAAATACGATATACTGTGGAGTTACAGATGAATAAATCTGTTTTAGAAGAGATATTAAAGATAATTACAGCCATTATGTACGCATGTAGCTAATTGATTCACTAATCAAAAGTTAGCCATAAAGAAACTATTGAAATAAGAACATATTGCTTTTTTAAATGGACACGAGTCAATATTTTCCCAATATTCTTCTTCCTTAATAAAACCAATAAAGATTTTCAATCAGGGTTTTTAGTGTAAGAAAAGGTGTATGAAACCATAACAAAGGGTTCATAAAAGCATTCAAATTTCATATAAAGCACACAAAACGTGCACCATGTACTGTACATGATTCAAAGCAATGATAACTGACCCATACAATTAATCACTACAATTTATTACAATTGCCTTGCATGCCTTTATCAAACATCAAACATTTAAATAGGAAACTGCTATTGCAAATCTGTTACACGCAATGATGCAAAATGTTGATTACATTTCAGAGGAAAAAGGAACGATTCTGTACAAAAAAGCCACACCACGTACACAAACAGTCATTCTTAGACATCAGTATGATGTACTGTCATACCAAACAATACCTAAAACAATACAGGTGCTGTACAGCAGCAAATAGAAATGTTTACCTGCAAGTAGACAGCAGAAGATTTACATAAAAATCCTGAAAACCTGCTTTCCTTTTTACAAATATTTTCTAAGCCATATGGCTAGCCTAAAATGATGAAAGGCAGAAAGCCCAGTAGGGAGAATTAAATATTTCACACACAGCAAATAGAGCTCTCCAAACTGAATGTCAACGGAAGATCCGTTTCATCTCAAATTTGTTTGATGTATGAGAATGCAGCCTTCTCCTAAAACCTTTTTTTCACACGCACAGGGCAGTGATGTTTTTCTACAGGTAAAACATTTTTAAAAATGAAAAAAAAAAAAGATTCTAGCGTGTGTCGCTGGTACGGCTTAAGCGTGGGTGAACTGTATTCTTGCGTGGTGTATAGCCAGTCATGCAAATTCATGTTCTTACAAAGACCACATAAAAAAATTATTCATCACTTACAACCTCTAAACTTAAAGAATAATTCATTCTGAAATGAAAACCATTTATTCACATCTGAGTTACTTTCCTCTGTGGAACACAAACGGTCATTTTGACTGCCTTTGGGACCTATTTTATGCCGCAGGTGCACTTAGCGCATGTCCAAATCCACTTTTGCTAGCTTAAGGACGGAAACAACGGTTGACGCGCCAGGTGCATAGTCTAAAAGGAATGTACCCATTCTCTTAATGAGTCATGGGTGTGTTTTGGGCGTAATGTGCAATAAACCAATCAGAGTCTCATCTCCCATTCCCTTTAAATGGCAATTGCGCTTGCACCATGGCGGATTCACTAGTCACATGGCGGAATTTGCGAGTGGAAAGACAGAACGCTTCTCCAGAGAGGAATCTTTTTATTTTTAATATTTAAAATGGTTTGTATGCTGCTGCATGTCCCGCTCCCTGTGTGTGTAATAAAAAGAGTGTACACACATTGTGGACCCGCCTACAGGCGCATATATTACTAACGCGCCCTTTAAATAACACAAAAAATACTGTGCTATGGACTTAAGACCAGGTTTTTGTTGGTCAATTGCGGTGTTGTTTTCCGTTGCCTAAAAAATAGCAACGCACCAACAATGCGCCAAAACTCATTTTCAGACTAACACGCCCATGGGCGAACAGATGGGCGCTAGTGGAAATGCTATTTAAACAATGTGGCGCTGGACGTGAAAATGATAACTGCGTCTGACTGAAATGAGAAAAAAACACTTTGCGCCAGGTGTATATCGTGATGCTTTCATTTTTTCACCTTTATTGTATGTCCAAGCTGCTCTTTTCCACACAATGAAGGTGAATGGTGACCACGGCCAAGATTTTCCATTGAATACGAATAGTGATTTAAATTTCATTGTATAACTTCAAAAGATTTGGAAAAAAGCACATGCTTTCATGTTGCTTTTTTTGGTTGGAAAATAAGCAGCATGAACATTCTTCAAAACTTCTTTGGAATTCCATGGATCATGAAACAATGAACAGTAAATCTGAGGCTATTATAAATATTACATATATAGTACAATGAGAAAATAAATCCTTAATGAATGCAAATAGACAGTAATGATGGTTTTATATACAGTGCGCTATATACATATGTACACAAAACCCGCATGCTATAAAAACCTGGTTCTTCGATACATGTGATATAAACACTAAAGAAAAAGACTTAATTTGGCTTCCATGTGTCCGTCCAGTTTTCCTATTCTGGCATCACATCTTCTCCATTCATGATTGAGTTGCTTATTAGAGCTTGTCTTGGTCTTCGTCCACAGCTCGATTTCTCATTGTTCCTTTCATTTTGGCTCAGGTAGTAGTATCCATGTTTTTGCCCTCAGTTCTGATTTGTCTCTCTGTCGTGCTTCAGTAAGTGCTTGATTTCACCTCTGCAGAGTCCATCATCTGTTCAGTTTCTTAATAAGGGGTTCCTCACCAGGGGCTGAAAAGAGGAGGATTTGGCTTCAGGTGCGACACTCCAAAACCTTAGCATTTACCAATTATGTGTCTGAACGTCCATTACATCCTTGAATCAGTGCATAAACATGGGCAATACTGTAATTTACGATCTCCAAAATGTATAGGAAACACAAAATACAGAATGCATCCCATTCATGCAGTGTTTTAACTCACATAATATTACAGTGGACAAAATTAACAAAACAAAATACAGCCAAAGACACCAGCTCTGGTAACTTTTTGACAGTACGTGAGAAAGGCAGATGATGCACACGGCGTATTCACAATGCCATGGCAGCACACATTTAACACAGCACTGTTGAAAGATGCTATTCAGCACACGTAAAAACATTTGGGTTATCTGGATGGACAGCGGTATGACTGACAGGTCACACAGAGAGATAATGTGCTTTGATGAACAGCGCAGCGCAGCTGTGAATTTCTGCAGTGTTTGCGGATCGTAATCTTTTTGTGTGCGCATGTTATGAAGAAATTCATCGCCATTGCGAAATGTTCATTTTTTCACCATGTGTATGAGAGGGACTCTTGGTATGTGGAAGCTTTCAGATGAAGGACAAACACCACAAATTATTTTATTGTAAAATGTGTCAAATAAAGTCTCAGGAAATGCTGCTACTCACCATAATAGTCGTCACAATCACGGTTCTGTTCTCCATGCCAGACGTTTCATTGGGAAGCAAGGCTTGGTCCTGGGTCAGAACCAACTTATCAGCATCATTCCAATATCCAATCTGGAGATGGTACAAAGACGAGAATGAGACTCTAGACCCAAAAGAGAGCAAGTCAATACATTCAAGTGTGTGTGTAAATGAGAAAGAATTTGACGTCTAAACCAGCCTAACTATTCATCCTTTATCTAACACCTTCTCTACACGATAAAAGTCAATGGGGTCCAAAACAACAGCTTAAAATACATTTAAAATATCTTCTTTTGTGTTTCACAGAAGAAAAAAAATCATATGAGTTTTTGAACTATCATTTTTGGACAAACTATACTTTTATCCTTTAAGACTATAAACTACCGTTCAAATGTTTGGGGGTTCAAATGTTTCTTTTTTTAAAGAATCAAATAATTTAATTCAGCACGGATTAAAAGTAAAAGACATTTGTAATGTTGCAAAAATGTCAATTCATCAAAGAATTCAAAGAAGAAAAAAAAAACACTCAACATTGATAATAATAATAAATGTTTCTTGAGCAGCAAATCAGCCTATTAGAATGATTTCTGAAAGATCATGTGACACTAAAGACTGGAGTAATGGCTGTTGAAAATGAGCTTTGTCATTAAAGGAATAAATTACATGTTAAAATATATTCAAATAGTTTATATTTTTAACCAAATAAATGACTTCTTTCAAAAACCTTAGAACGGTAGTTCAAATTTATTTTGTAAGGGTTTATGTAGATGGTAAATATGACTGTTGTTATATTGGTGGCTTAAGAAAACTGTGTTGCTGCATGTAACTTTTTGCTGTGGGGTGAAAAACTGTCATGCAGAAGAGACACGAGCAGCGGCGTGTGCCCGTGTCCTTACGAGACCCAGTTGAACGGCAGAAAGAAGAGCCAGGCTCCAGCATCCGCCTAAAGCAGGGCTCACGACTGCCTGATAAATGACTGCCAAGCCCTGGCGGCTGACTCCTGTGCTCCCCTCCTTCTCCTTTTCCCATCACTCTTCTCCGGGTGCACTGCCCAACAGCAGCCAGGAGCCGCCACACTCCATAAAGCAAGCCAGAGGCGGAGGGCTCCTCATAACTTTAGAAGAAGGTGTGTGACACGAGACCTTATGGTACAGCTCTGCTCCTAAAACCACCAGGGCATTCAAGGCTGACCTTTGTGTATTATTTTAAAACTGTACATTTGGTTGTAATTAACTACGAAAAAACTTCTCTGACAATTTTGTGATTAGCAATATGAAATTTGTAAAAAAAAAAAATTGTATCCAGTCAGTATTTGATTTTATTTTATTCTGTGTGTATCACGAATCACTCCCGAAACTGTAATATATCACATCCCATGCGTTTGCTTTCCACTATTCTGACCACTAAGTAATATTATAGTGACAAAAACTTGTTTGTTCAGCACAATTTGTTCAGCAATTTTAAAGGTCCCATGGCATGGATTTTTTATTTTATTGAATAATGTATTCTGAGGTGTACTTATATTGTTAAGGTGCGTTCACACCGGACGCGATTCGCGCGATTCGCGCGAGTGATTTACATGTTAAGTCAATGCAGAGACGCGAAATGGCATTCTGCGGCGCGATTCGCGCGAATGAGGCGGCGAGATTCGCGGCGGCGAGAAGGACGCGACTTGAGCGTTTTGAACGCGCGATTCGCGCGAAACGCTCAAGTTGAAAAATCTGAACTTTGGCGGATATTTCGCGCCGCGTTAACCAATCAGGAGCTTGCTCTAGTAGTGACAACAATGAGGAGAAAATCTGTATATTAATATCTGGTTCAGACAATATGATTATCACTGTGATAACATTAAATGACATGAAACACAACCCAGTCTCTTTTTGTTAAATGCAAGTTTATGTATGATCAATAATACAAAAGTATAAGTAATGTATAACAAGCTATACATGAAATAAAGTAAACAATGCAGTCAAACATTCAAAGTCAGTGCTAGTCGGCTAACGTTACAACTGCAACTTACAGTTATAGCCTAAAAATATAAAGTAATGAAACTTATCTTTGCCCTCAGCCTAAACGATTTGCCAGGGAACAAATTATAGATCCATGAGACCAAAGATCGGCCGTTACAAGACGAATTATAGCTCGAGACACACCACAGAGACATCAGAGCCAGCGGTAGACGGCAGAAGGACTGGCCGAGGAAAGGTTGCCCTCGCCGGCTTTCACGTGCGCTGAGCGCGCTGTCCGCTGGAGCTCACAGCTCCGACAACGGCAGATAAAATGTTCAAATAGGCACTGTTTATGTAAATAAACCACAGATTTGAGATTTAAACAACTACATTATCGACTGAAAAAGTCTTAAAACTACGTTTTGTCACACATTAACAGTAGATATGAACAAAAAAAAAGACATGTAAACACAGCCCATGTCAGCCATTTCTCAACGAGACGAGCTGCTGGCGGAAGCCCCGCCCATGACGCGAATTCGCATATGTTGTGCAGTGAATGTCACGCGCGATTCGCGCGAATTTCACGCGCGATTCGCGCGAGTAAACTCAAAATGTACACGCGTCCACCTTCGCGCGATTAGCGCGAATTATTCGCGCGAATCGCGTCCGGTGTGAACGCCACATTAGTATGATTCTTACATCATAAAATGTAATAATTTAGAAATAAAAGGCATTTTTCCTATACTGATGTTTGCCCTCTGGCTGAATGCCCTGTTTAAAGGGGCGTGTCTGCTGTGAGACTTCAGTAAAAAACAGCCACTGTTGTGATTGGCTGACATCTTTGCATTTGAAATGAGCGGAGGGGGCGTGGTTTAACGAGGTCTACGAGGCACAAGCCTGCCAGAGAGACAGATGTCACTTCTCAGCACGTCTCAGTTCAGTGAACTGTTGTAGTTACTAGCATATTCTTCAGGTTATTCGTTTATTTCTAGTCAGAGGGACTGTCACTCATGTCAGAAAGTTAGTAACTTTAGTAAATGATGGATCAGCGCTGACTCGAGACGCCAACCGTTTAGAACAATTCAGTCCGCTTTGGTGAACTGGTTCGACCGGTTCACTAAAAAGAACCAGTTCAAAAGAACGATTCGTTCGCGAACCGGACATCACGGACCAGAGACGGAGCGATTGCTATCAAAGTTATATACTGTAACTACTGAGTTGTGAGAGCGCTGTCAGCGCAAGTTTATTTTGTTTGTATCTGAGAGTTCTGAATAAACACGAGTCCCAGTCAAGCCGAGCCATCATCCTCCTTAATCTACCAACTTTGTAACACATGTAATGTACCATTACAGCTGTCGAGATGGACGAGTTACGAGTAAGTGTTGATTATAGCATTATTTTGAGATAGATCATATGAAAAGCGTCAGTAACGCGCATTGAGTACACAGTGCAAACAAAGACAACAGCGCAGTAATCGAATGTAATCCAGTTTATTGTGGGGATAGCTGGCTAGCCTAGCCCGGATACGCTCACGCTTACCCCCCTTCTGCTTAATCTCGTGCCGCGTTTGGCGCCTTCGCTGTGGGCGAGATGCAGTACTGGGGGTCGGTGATGTTGAAGGCCGACCGGCCAGTGCAGCCGAGCTTCGGCGTGAGTGAGGTTTATCTCTAAAGATGTGGCTCTGCCGATGTTGAGCAGAAACTCACGACTGTATGCACATTTTAGAACAGATAGACGCGACAAAGACGTACAAAAACACTGGCTCACAAGTTAGAAAACACAAAAAAACACTGTTCTGTCGGGAGAGAGAGAAGCCGCAGTGTGTGCACAAATAATAACGTTCTGTGTGAACTTGAATAATTAGCTACACATCAGAAATCACTGATCACAGATCAGAAGGAACTGAAAAAAGACTACTGTTTTCATTTGTACATCCAAACACTGAGAAATTGCCAGCATTCACTCGTTCACAAGCCATGATCTCTCGAGGACAAACAAATATGGCGCTGGCATGGGCGTGCCAAATTCTCTGGGCGGAGGAAAGGGAGGTAACCTGGTATGACGTCATAACAGGAAAATTCCAGATCAGCTCGTCTGGGCTGTCCTTTTCTCAAAGGCAGATAAAAGACATCCAGAACTCGGTTTACACCGATCAAAATTTCTAGCCACTTGGGGACAATATTCAGGCTAGGGGAACTCATATTAATGTTGAAAAACCTCATAAAATGAAAATTTCATGCCATGGGACCTCTAAGTCGTGTTTTGTTTATGCTTGTAAAAGCTGTTTTACAGAGCGCGCTCACACAGTGTTGCCGTGTCTATTTATTAGAAGCATTTTTTGGGGGGCTTTTTGTTTAAGCTTGGCTCACAAAGCGATCGCGTTTATGAAGTTATTAAAGTGAGCAGTTGCAGATTGTGATATTTTCGTTTAAATTTCGATTTAATTTAGTTTTCTGTTTTTATGGGCTTGTTCGTTTTTCTAGCAAGATCTGGCAACAAGAATGAGTCAAGGCTCCCTGTGATTTCTTGCACCGCACACACAGAAGAGAAACATCTCAGACTGAAAAATACGTCATTACAACTAGTTGTTCAGTTCGGTTCTGTACACACTGCATAGAATTTGTGTAAATGCGGTTATCAGCAGCACCTGCATTTTTCGGGAGTTAATTCAGTTATAGATACTGAAATTTACTGAAATGTGTGTACAGAACAGGATTAAGCACTAAAAGGTGAATTGACAGCTGAATTTAACTGCAGTGTGTGGCCAATTATTCATATGGGTTTATAAGGCATCTAAAATGGCTGTAAAACAGTTTTCACCATGTAAAAAGATGCAGATATGCATGAAATGAGTATGCGGTGAAGTACTGTAAGAGAAGTAAAAGATGTTACATTGTACAAAAAGAAAACGCTGACTATAAAATAACGAAGGCTCATCAGGGTCTCCTGGGATTGTTCTCACAGAAACAGCTGCATCAAGTGAAGCACAGAGCGTTAAGCACATTGAGAAAGACAATGAATTAGACTGAAATGACACTCGACAGATGTAGAGAGACAGACCAAAAGCAAAACATGGTTACACTTTCTCAGAATCAAAGATGAATACAGAAAGAAACACCCTGACAAGCACATTTTTTTGTCAGATATATATATATATATATAAAAAAAAAGGTCTGTGGTGACTTCTGCAATGCTTGCGACAAGAATGACATCTTACCCTTCTGGGGCCGTTACTTTTTAATTCGAAAACATCCATTGTGTAGTTGACTCGGCGCCCGTAGTGGTCGAATTGGACATTTCCTGTTAATCCTTGGAGGCGCACCTGGATTACAGTGATAAACAATGTAATTACAGCTTATCCACCCACTGCAAAGCACCTCGAAACACTTTCATTTACACATTCGCTTACTTTCTTGAACTTTTACATCACTTTCTTCTGGAAGTATTACCCCACATCAGTGTTTCTCAAACGGGAATCCATCTAACATAATCAGAAAATTCTTTGAACTGTGAATAAAAATCTTAAAATCCGAAAACCACTGCAAGCGATACAGAGCCATATCATAAGCGACATTATACTATAAATTGTGGAGCTCACATCAGCAGCAGAGCATGTCAAATGTGGGAGAGACAAATTCAAATGTATTTCTTATCTATCCGAGTATAATTAAAAGCAATTTAGTAATTTCCTGCTGATAAAACGCTCATGATTCAGTTATTCATAGTATTTTTATATGTTTGACATGCGCGTCGTGATTACTGATGCATAAATAAGCAACAGTATTTATAAAGTGCTGTAAATAGCTAGTTTTATTGTATGTAAATTACTCAACAAGACTTTTTTTATACATTGCTATGTATATATTTATTTATTTGTTTGGGAGGTGGAGTTTTTGGGGTCTGAGAACAGTTTGGCGTTATAAAAGGGGTCCTTGGATTAAAACAAGTTTGAGAAACCCCACCCTACACAACATCACACTTCTCTCTCTCGCTCTTACTGTGCCTCTATCAGTCTTGTTTTCTCTCTGCTGCTTTGGTTCTCGCTCTCTCCATCCTTATAGTTTTCTCTATTACACCTTTCCATTTCCCCTGTCACTTTCCACTTTCCATCAGTTCAAATTTGGACATTTCGCGTTTTTCAGATTGTCGATTACTGGCCCTCTTTCACCTCACTGCCTTGTTTTTTTCCATAAGACATTTATTTCAGCTGTCTGTCTTCCTCCCATGGAAACACTTCACAAAGCCCTTCTTTCCCATCTAATATAAAGCCTGCATTTGCTCATCTGTGCATGTGACCTGTTTGAGTGTGCGCTCCATGTCGATGCCCTGGTTCCAGGGTGCAGCAGGGTTGGCCAGGCAGTCTCCGGCGTTGCCCCTGCGGGAGATGTCCACCTTCTGCCTGCGAAGATTCCGGAAGGCTTCTGCCATCACCATCACTCCATCGTATGTCAGAGCGGAAGTGTACTACAGAAACAGAGGGTCATGGAAAGGTCAACATATACATATACAGTAATGGGGTTTTAAGGGTTCAGTTTGTCAACATTAGTTAGTGCATTAGGTATCATTAAATGACAATGCATTTTACACCATTTATTAATCTAGTTAAAGTTAATCTCTAAATGTATTGTTAGTTAATCTATAAATAAATACTATTATTCTTTGTTATTTCCTGTTTGTTAATAATGTTAATTGATCACATTTTAAAAATATTTTTGTATTTGAATAATTTAACATATTAGAACTATAAGCTTTGCTGATGTTAACATATAACATTATTGTAAAGTGCTACTATATATACCATAACATGTATACATATGAAATTGAGATTTATACATCATCTGAAAGCTGAATAAATAATTTGATTGTAATACTTAATCCATTGATGTATGGTTTGTTAGGATAGGACAATATTTGGCCGAGATACAATTGGAAAATCTGGAATCTGAGGGTGTAAAAAAAAAATCTAAATATTGAGAAAATCGCCGTTAAAGTTGTCCAAATGAAGTCCTTAGCAATGCATATTACTACTAATAATAAATTTTTTATATATTTACGGTAGGACATTTACAAAATATCTTCATGGAACATGATCTTTACTTAATATCCTAATTATTTTTGGCATAAAGGAAAAATTATTTTGACCCATACAATGTATTGTTGGCTATTGCCACAAATTTGCGACTTATGATTGGTTTGGTGGTCCAGGGTCACGTATATGTAATAGTATATATAATATATTATTATATTAATTACTACCTTTCAGGTTTTCAAATTTGGGGTCACAAGGATTTTTCAGGAATTCAGCAAGGACACATTCAATTGATCAAGTCACTGTAAAAGACATTTATAATGTTTTCTATTTCAAATAAACGCTCTTGTTTTGAACTTTCAAAGAATACTGAAAAAATATGAACGGTTTTCAACATAATAAAATTATAATTATTAATGTTTCTTGAGCACCAAATCAGAACATTAGAATGATTTATGATGGTGTGTGGATCAAGTGTGGAGTAATGACGCTTAAAACATTGTAATAATATTTTACAATATACAAATAAATGCAGCATTGGCGAGCAGAATATACTTCTCTCAAAAAGATTTAAAAATCGTACCAACCCCAAACGTTTAATACACATGCAGGAAAGCGCTGTCAATTATATAGTTGAGTGGTCTTTTTACAAATTGACCAATCAAAATGAAATATTCCTGTGTAATGTTATTTATAAGTGCTTTGCATATTAAGTGTCTACTATAACAAAATGCTGTTTATTTCATTTCAGTCAGTTAACCTGATTACATTAGGTTTACACCAATGAAAGCTATTTGTAATGGTTGAATAATCAAAATGGGGTTAGGTGTCCTCACGAGCAGAGGACAGCCAAGTGGTCTGTGTTTTGCAGCTGCATCAAGGGGAAAAAATAGAGAGCAAGGGACAAACCAAAAACAGAAACACACATGCTTGTCACTGCACATATTAGGAGCAGGCAGAGCATGTGAAATCAGTGAGCTCTGACACAGTAGCTATGAGGCGCTTCCTGTTCAGATTCTGGTGGGTGGGAGTGGGGGCAGGGCCAGTCAGCTGCTATCGGAGGCTGCCCTGATTGCACCAATAAGTGGCTTGTGCTTTTTCGCTCTGCCTCGCTGAGATAAAACGGCACAGAATGAATCACTGGAGGCAACGTACGGTATTTTTACAAAGGAAACAAACCGCAGCTAGGCATGCGCGTTTGTGCTTTAGAGGACTGATGCTTCATCCCCATGTTTTTCATCTGCTGTTGTGTTTTTCATTGCTATTTTAGAGAGTATGACGTCATCAAACTGAGTCAGACAAGGTCACACGAGCTGCTCTTATTTACAAGCACACGGTTAAAGAAAAAAACACCCCTGTGTGTTCAGACTGTCCTGCTTGCTTTATGGTTGAAAGAAGCCACTCTTGCAGTGCTGAGATGGTTTTTGGATATCTAGTGTACGGTAAGAGCTGAGACTATTTAGACCGTTACAAACACAACACAAAACACACAGAACGACCCCTGGGCTACAAACGCATACAGGGAGCAAAAGATGGAACGACAAAGCGAGATAGAAATCAAGAGAGAGGTAACAGGACATTGAAGAAAGTATTTAAAGGGATAGTTCATCCAAAAATGATGTCGTTCCACACCTGAATGCGGTTGTTTTTCCGAAAGTACACTACCATTCAAAAGTTTGTGGTCGGTAAGATTTTTTTGGAATGTATTTAAAAAGACTTTTATTTTGCTACATTTCAATCAAAAATACAGTAAAAACAGTAAAACTGCGAAATGTGACCCTGGACCACAAAACCAGTCATAAGGGTAATTTTTTTTACATTTAGATTTATACATTATATGAAGGCTGGATGAATAAGCTTTCCATTGATGTATGGTTTGTTAGAATAGCACAATATTTGGCCGATACACAACTATTTGAAAATCTGAGGGTGCAAAAAAATTTACATAATAAGAAAATCGCCTTTAAAGTTGTCTAAATGAAGTCCTTAGCAACGCATATTACTAATAATAATAATTTTACCAAATATCTTCATGGAACATGATCTTTAATTAACATCCTAATGATTTTTGGCATAAAAGAAAAATCTATAATTTTGACCCATACAATGTATTGTTGGCTATTGCCACAAATATACCCGTGCGACTTATGACTGGTCAGAAATATTATTGCAATCTATTTTAATATCTTAAAATGTCATTTATTCCTGTGATGAATTGTCAGCATCATTACTCCAGTCTTCAGTGTCACATGATCCTTCAGAAATCATTCTAATATGCTGATTTGCTGAAGCATTTCACTGAATGCCTCTAACGAAGGCACATAAATAATAACAAGATTTTCATTTTTGAATGAACTGTCCCTTTAAGGCAATGCGTTTATATTTATTCTCCCACAGTTTCATGGCCCAACATTAATTATCAAAGATGGTGTTAGGTTACTGACTCCCACAGGACAGAAAGGAAGTATTACAATAGTTGCAGTTTAATCACATCGGCTAAAGCCCTAAAACACACAGATTGATCCCTGGAGAAAGTGTGTCCTCACTAGATAGTGCCTTCAGGACTCTTACAATAGCCTCAGCAGGAAAAGCTAACAGCTCAGAGATTTGATGAGGTTTTGGGGTGTCAGTCGTGCCGCTGTCTGAGAAGGGCTTATGGGAGTCGCTTGTATTTGGGATGAAAGAGATGCCAAGTCAAAATACCACAGGGCCGTCTGTGGAGCATATATGTGGATCCGAGCATGTGTTGACATGGCTGGACCACAGCATCTCATTTACACCCCGTTTGCTAGTCCATGGGCGTCGCTCCCCATCATCCTGCTCTGGCCGGCGGTGTGCAGTGAGGAGCAGCCGCCTGTTAAAGCGATGTCCCCTCAGGCCACGCCAAAGGGATTTCCGTTACCGCGGTGCATCACCAGGCGGGGATCAATGTAACCGCCCTCCAAAGAATGTCATCCTCATCAGGCCCCAAGGGGAAAGTGAGTCCCAGTGAAAATGGATCAACAAAAAGCTTGCTTTCACGGCGCAGACATGAACAGGCATATCAAATCGCGGGCAGGATTCGGCTGGTGAGACTAGAATGAATGAAACGGCTTATGATAATTTAGGTGTATAATTTACAGTACCGGTCGACACTGTGTTTTCTATGTAAGAATATTACTTGAATGTATCGGCACAATTTCTTGAGGTTATGTCTTTGACATTTTCCAGTTCCGGTATTAAATGAGCAATTCATACTTCTTTTGACCATCCATCAATCCATCCATCCATTTCCCCCATCCATGCAACCACCCCTCCACAAAGAAAACCACCCATTCATCCATCCATCCAACTTTACCTTCTGCCACCCACCCATCCATCCATCTTTCCTTTCTTCCATCCATCCATCTTTCCTTTCTTCCATCCATCCATCCATCCATCCATCCATCCATCCATCCATCCATCCATCCATCCATCCATCCATCCATCCATTCTAACCAACCTTTCATTTCTTCCACCCTCCCATCCATCCATCCATCCATCCATCCTAACCAACCTTTCCTTTCTTTCAGTCTCCCATCCATCCATCCATCCATCCATCCATCCATCCTTTCTAACCAACCAACCTTTCCTTTCTTCCACCCTCCCATTCACCCATCCTTCCTTTCTTTCTAACCAACCTTTCATTTCTTCCAGTCCCCCATCCATCAATCCATCCATCCATCCTTTCTAACCAACCTTTCCTTTCTTTCAGTCTCCCATCAATCCATCCATCCATCCATCCATCCATCCATCCTTTCTAACCAACCAACCATCCATCCTTTCTAACCAACCAACCTTTCCTTTCTTCCACCCTCCCATTCACCCATCCTTCCTTTCTTTCTAACCAACCTTTCCTTTCTTCCACCCTCCCTCCCTCCCATCCATCCATCCTTTCTAACCAACCTTTCCTTTCTTTCAGTCTCCCATCCCTCCATCCATCCTTTCTAACCAACCAACCTTTCCTTTCTTCCACCCTCCCATTCACCCATCCTTCCTTTCTTTCTAGTCAACCTTTCCTTTCTTCCAGTCCCCCATCCATCCATCCATCCTTTCTAACCAACCTTTCCTTTCTTCCACCCTCCCTCCCATCCATCCATCCATCCATCCATCCATCCTTTCTAACCAACCTTTCCTTTCTTCCACCCTCCCATCCATCCATCCATCCATCCGGCTGTCCGTCCGTCCATTCTTTCTAACCAACCTTTCCTTTCTTCCAGTCTCCCATCCATCCATCCTTTCTAACCAACCGTACCTTTCTTCTACCCTCCCATCTACCCATCCTTCCTTCCTAACCAACCTTTCCTTTCTTCCATCCATCCATCCTTCCTAACCAACCTTTCCTTTCATCCATCCATCCATCCTTTCTAACCAACCTTACCTTTCTTACACCCACCCACCCACCCACCCATCCTTACTTCCTAACCAACCTTTCCTTTCTTCCATCCATCCATCCTTTCTAACCAACATTTCCTTTCTTCCACCCTCCCATCCATCCATCCTTTCTAACAATCTTTCCTTTCTTCCACCCTCCCATCCATCCATCCTTTCTAACCAACCTTTCCTTTCTTCCACCCTCCCATCCACCCATCCTTCCTTCCTTTCTAACCAACCTTTTCTTTCTTCCACCCTCCCATCCATCCATCCATCCATCCATCCATCCATCCATCCATCCATCCATCCATCCATCCATCCTTTCTAACCAACCTTTTCTTTCTTCCAGTCTCCCATCCATCCATCCATCCATCCATCCATCCATCCATCCATCCATCCATCCATCCTTCCTTCCTTTCTAACCAACCTTTCCTTTCTTCCAGTCTCCCATCCATCCATCCATCCATCCTTTCTAACCAACCTTTCCTTTCTTCCACCCTCCTATCATTCATTCATTCCTTTCTAACCAGCCTTTAATTTCTTCCATCCATCCATCCTTCCTTTCTAACCAACCTTTCCTTTCTTCCACCCTCCCATCCACCAATCCTTCCTTTCTAACCAACCTTTCCTTTCTTCCATCCATCCATCCACCCATCCATCCATACCTTCTGCCACCCACCCATCCATCCATCTTCCTTTCTGCCACCAACCAACCAACCAACCAACCAACCAACCAACCAACCAACCAACCATCCAACCCATCCATAATGGCGATTCATTCTTTCTGCCTTACTCAACTATGACAAACTCATATAAAAGCAGTGGATGTGATCATCAGACTCTTTATGGAGATTTAAGAGCTCCCCTAAAGTGGCTGAAAGGATTCAAATGGGACATGCGTTTATGCATTTATGCTAATATATCTAGTTTCAAAGTGGTTCCACACTGGACCGGGCCGTGTGACAGTACCTTGGGTGGTGCGTCAGAGCCAGGGTACTCGCGCTGGTCCAGCTTGTTCCAGCGCTGCATGAGTTTAATAACCATGGGATTGCTGAAGTCCACCAGCTGAAAGCCTGTCACATTGGCTCCCCCATGCATGAAACGCTCCAGATTGATGTCTTTAAAACCCTGCCAGAGCAAAGAAGGGGAAATAGTAAGAAATACAGATAGAGAGAGAAAGAGAGAGAGAGAGAGAGAGAGAGAGAGAGGGAGGGAGGGAGGGAGGGAGAGAGAGGGGGAAAGATTATTAAAACGTAGTTGGCAATGCAGCGCTACGATAAGAGAAATTCCACAAACATTCATATCCAGCTCGCCTCTGTGAGCCAATTCCGTGCACAGCCAGAGAGCAAAGAGAGAGAGCATGCTCTGCAGCTCCCAGCATCATTAAAACACTGTCACCACCGCTCACTGGAATACGAATTAGTCTCTCAAATTGACGTATCTTGCTTAAAGAAAAGTGAGGATTAAGAAAGAAAAAGAATGAGGAAGGGCAGGAGACAGCGAGGCCAAGACAACTAGAGAGAGAGAGAGAGAGAGAGAGAGAGAGAGAGAGACCAGTAGAGTGGAGAGGAATATGTAGAAAGTATGACAAGCTGACAGGGAGAATAAGGCGATAAAGGAATACAATTTAACTCACCAAATTTGCCATGATGTAATGGTAGCCTTTGACATGCTTTCCAACACTCACAATCTGTGGAGATAAACCAGACATTGTAGTGAGGGGAAATTCCAACGGCAAATACATTTGTCAGCATTTACCCAGAATGAATGTATAGCAGAGCTGTAATCCGCTGGGAAAGCCGAATTCCACTGTTATTAATTATTTCTAATCAAACACGCTGCCTTTTCCAAAACCGCGCAGTAATTTGAGGAACATTAAGGCAAACACCAGCTAGAATATCGTAAATTGACTTTGACAGCTACAAAATGCTGCAAAAACAAAATATCAAGGGATCAGTTTGTATGGAATAAATAATATGCCTGTCTAATGTGTCATTTCCGCAACGGAATGTTCCCTCGGGACCTTGTGCATGTTTAATTCTCTTTAGTGAACTCTGATGCATAGTGTTCAGTTCAGTGTATGGACCTTTAAAAACATTTTTAACCATTTAGGGTATTTGACTCTTTCCCACAATTCAACAAAAGAAACATAAATATATTTCAAGTTATTTTACAATAATGCATGCATCAGAGGGCTAAACGGGACACTTTTTATATCAACCTGACAACATGCCCTTATCTCACCTGTTCCAGCATGTTGTTCAGTCTCTCTGCCTCCAGGTCTATGACAAACGTCTTTTCCTGCCTGCGGTCCAGGTCTTCCAGAAGCTGCCGATAACTGGCATCATTAAAGTTCTCGACACATATAGCGCTGACCTGCCAACCGTTCTGGCCTGCCTTTTCCATGATGGCCTGTAGTATCGAATAACCTATGACAAAAAAGGGACAGTGAGGCATTTGATCAGCGTGTGCATCAAACCACCGAAGGCTTGAACCATTGAGCCGCGGCTCCAATTTATTCAGAAAGAATGTGATTTGTGGCATTCTCAGTGAGTCATTCCTGCACCAGTGCGGTACTCTCATCTGCAACTGCAGGCCTGTGAGCGATCACATGGCACAGATCGTAGGGCGCTGATACGAACCTCCCGTCCTTCCACGAGGACTCATTTTAGGCCTCAATCCCCACCATGGAAGCTTACAGTCCCAGAAGCCTCAACAGTGCTCAGAGAAATGGACAAAAACACACTCTTCTTTTCAGTGCTTTAAACTAATCTCCTGCATCCCTAAAATAGAAGCCATCATCATGCAGGCGTGTCGGTAAAAATGGAAGTCAGAGAGAGCTGCTTTTTGTCACCTTCTCCAAGGTGTGATTGAGGCTTCCTGAGAGCTCCATTACAGTGCTTGCGATTCCAGCTACAGTCCTCAGTGCTGCTTGTACTAATCAGACAGGGATGGTGTTGGATATGTTAATCTAGCTGTTTGAAATAGGCACTCGGAGCCTCTGAGGCCCACTTGACTCCAAGATGAGCAGATGTCCCTGTAAAACGGACCCTTATGGTCACAATCAGAATTTGGCAACGTAGCTCTCTCGGTTCCACTATTTAATAGATTAACCTCTGCTTGATCTGGCATCTCTTTGGCTCAATCGGGTGCCGAGTCTGATTGCTACCTGTTTGTGCCCTAAACTGCCAAATGGGGAGGTATTTACGTTAGTGTATGGGTCTATCATAGATGGATGACAATAAAGAAAAAGATATTTTAAAGAAGCCACCCGGTAAAAATTATATATGCATCTTAAAGTGATAGTTCACCCAAAACTTTAAATTCTGTCATCATTTACTCACCCTCAACATTGTTTCAAACCTGTATGACTTTCCTTCTTCTGTGGAAAACAAAATAAGATCATTTGTAAAAGTCTTTTTCTTCAATTCAGTGTTGATTTGGGCCACACTGACTTTCATTGTATAGACAAAGACAGTTATATTTTATAATATCTTTGTTTTGCATTCTGCAGAAGAAAGAAAGAAAGAGGTACAGGTTAGGGATGGCATGAGGGGGAGTAAATGATGAGAGAATGAGTCATTATTTCCAAAAATAATATTTTTAAATATAATTTCTAAGGTAAAAAGTGTATTTGCAAATATTAGGAAATGCATGAGTTGCGTGACATTTTAACCTAACCTAAACTAACAAACAAATAAATATATTCAATTGATAAAAATATATATAATGTATATGTTTGTTTCAGAAATGAAAAACATGCATTTAAAAGAGAGGTAAGAAGACAAATCAATTAAAATCAAGATATTACAGACAGGCACTAGGGGTGTGTTAAAAGGGGTGTGTATTTAATCCATTCATGCAACTGGCAGACACTTTTTATCCATAGCATTTCAAGGTATGCGTTTTATCGGCATGTGTGAAAAACAAATCCACAACCCTGGTGTTGCAGCATCATGCTTGTACCAGTTGAGCTACAGGAACATTATGCATTAAATGCTGGTTGAGCAAGCACAGTGTTTACCAATGCCCTGATGCTCTTGGGATACATGAATATAAATAGCCATGAATTAACATATCAAAGAGCTGTACATTATGGCTGAAGTGGACATTTCAACATGTGTTAAACAAACAGCAAGCAGTCAAGTAGCCTGATTACATACACATTCACACTAAAACACACCAAACCTGCTCTACACTCTCAATATCTGCAGACACCTGCAGTATCGACCACTAACTCGGAGCTAAAATTCATCTGCCATCTATTTCAAATCTCAGCCTCTGCTGCTAATAATTCAAGCCCCCAGCTGAGAATCGAGCTCTGATTAATAGCTGATAAATCAGTAGCTAGGGGTGTCATGTGCATATGTGAATATCCATGTGTGTGGAAGAGCCAACGAAAACCAGAATCAGCTGCCAGCGTCCGCTACACCGCCACCCCCCCCATCTACTATCCAGCTCAGCAGGGGGATGCAGCCCTGTGTGTGCGTGCGTGCGTGCGTGTGTGTGTGTGTGTGTGTGTGTGTGTGTGTGCGTGCGCACACGTGCGTGTATGTGGGGTAGGCATAGATAGAGAGAGAAGGGATAGAGAACAGACCATGAAAATGCAGTGAAGTGCCAACCTATTACACTAAACCATTCATCATGTCCACATCCCGGTCAGATTGTATCAGAAGCTCTCACAGCAGGCTGAGTCTAAAGCAACTCAGCCAGTAATCTAAACAAGGACCATCAGGACAAAATCTGTGCTTTTCAAGACCACAAAAGCACTAATAATGGCCAACCGGTAGGACATATAAAATATATATGTTGAACTGAATGTCTTTTCTGACATTTGACGCAATCATTTCAGAAGTGACGGGGGCATAATGTTCACTGTAAGAGCTAACCACTGACCAAAGTTTTGTCATTTTCTCTGTTTTAAAGGAATAGTTTATCCCAAAAATAACCGCATAATCTGTATTACACTATATAATCACTCCAGTACTTTTCAAAACACCTTCATCTGTCATCTGTTGAGTTTATGCCTCACTCAAATGTACGCTAAGGATAGTTATCTGTCTCTAAATTATCACTGCATAAACTGTTATAAGCGGTTTTCAATGCTTATTTTTAAACATTAAAATTATAAATGATTATATTTCATTTATATGTATATATTTATAAATAATAATAATAAAAACAACAACAACAACAACATATAAGAATAACAAAAGTTGTTAATAATAATGTATAAAAATAAATAATTGTTGTTAATAATAATACTTATATAATACTACTATTCATAATAAACTTTTTTATATTATAATATAATAATACATAATACATAAATTGATAATTCTTGGAATAAAAAGTAGGCTGTATATTAATATAAATAACAGCCTACTTTTCATTCCAAGAATTATCAATTTATGTATTTATATATTTATTTATTTATAAATAGGAATAGTTATTATATTAATTATATTGTTATTATTAACAACAACAACAACAACAACAACAACAACAACAACAACAACAACAACAACAACAATAATAAAACCATTACATATTTTAAATGCACATTGTATATAATAAACACACTCCATATTAATACACTGCTTGGCAATCAACAGCCATTTTCTATTCAAATTATTAATTTGTGTGTACAAGTAATTATTTATAAAATAATAATACCAATAAGAATTTTTTTAAACAAATAAAAACAATGTATTAATAATAATCAAAATGTTTGCCTTCTTTTATAATATTGCCGTTGCTGCTGCAGTGCTGCTTAATACAAGCAATAATCCTCTCAAGGCTGTGCATTACAGTAAGCATTACCAATAACCTGTATGGAATGTATTTTTCCAGATGCCACAAAATCTATTTTAAACATGTTTTTGTTTTTTTTAAAGAAAAAAAAAAGTGTATGGATGTGCGGAGGAGGACATAAACTGCAATCTGCAGTTGGTTCATCTTCCAACTATGGATTTTACAGTGGTTACAGAAACAACATAAAAGTGAATGGGTAAACATCACCACGGCCTATCTGTAGAAAAATCACTGTAATGTGCAGTCTCTCTCGTGGATTTATTGCTTTATGTAAATAAAAAAAAGTCTTATTTATTGTATAAACACTTGATAAAGTAGATACAAGGATCTTGAACGCTCTGATTTTGCTAACATTTAAAAAAAGAAACTTGACTTAGCTCACCATATGGAAACTTTGCAAATAAGTGGCATATGGGATGTGAAAGAAAAAAAACATGCCTGTGGCAGATGTGAGAGGACCAATCATAGAAACTCCAAGAAATCCGCATGTCAGGAACATCCGTGATATGACAGAGCAGCGCGTCTTATACTTGCACGAGACAACACAGATCAGTTGTGTTATTTATAGGATATTTTGCAATGAGCCCTTATGAATTACAGTCTCAGATGACAGGAGGATATTGTGCTCATCTTTCAAAGGAAGTCGGTGCATGCATTTTAGAAGTGTGTCAGACCTAAAGCCACAGCTCACCTTCGGGACTCCTGGGATAGTCTCAGTCTAACACAGCAGAACAAGACGAGAAAAGAAAATACATTGATGGAGAGGATAGGGGAGAGAGACATGCAAGAAAAAAAGAGAGTGGCTGTTTCTGGCCAACAAACTGCTCATTAGAATAACTGGGAGTTTAAGACCTGGCCCCATCTCCAGAGAATAAGGCTCTCTTTTAATAACAAGCTCCCTGGAAATAAAATTCTGAGTGGCTCATCATTCCTGGTCACCTGACTCCATGAGACAACCAATAAAGTAGTAGTTATATTGATTTACTCCTCAACATAGCTGACAGTAATCAACTTCTACATTTACAGCGTACATTTACATTGTATATTCAATATGCTCAACCTCACACATTGATCTAAACCTGCATGACTTACTTTCTTCTGTGGAAAATAAAACGTTTTTGGTGAAAAAACATCACGTAAAATGGATTCGTATGACTTAAACACTAAAGTCCAAGTTCCCTTTCGTTCAGTCACTACGACGTAACGTTAGTGACTAACGAATGGGGGTTTCGCTTAGAAGCCTATCAACTTCGAGTTTTGAGAAAACGCCCAATGGCGTGCCAATGCCATGGGGCATGCGGAATTTGCATACGTAGCTCCGCCTCACTGCGTGAGTATATAAGGAAGTACGAGGCAATATCGCATTATGTTTCTGCTTTCGGAGCCAAGAGTACCTACCTCTTCACTCCTACAGCCTTCTGAGACTCTGTCAGCTTCTTCGAGACGAGCAGCTTTCCAGTCGGTGTTGGTGTGACGGCGCGTTCCAGTGATCGCATACTTCCTGCCTGCTGATCTGTGCAGTGGTCCGCCTGACAGCTGGTGTGTGTTTCCCTGGGCGCTTCGGCATCGACTGCAAGGTTTTCCTCTCACAAAAAGAGCTTGCGCGTGGCACGTCTTTTTCAAGACGGCTCGCCCGTGCACTTCCGGGTGCGATCGATTTTCCGCTGCTGTCTGAGGACGCATTCACTGCTCGAGCGTGTTTGGGCTTCAGCGCGCACGGGCAGTGTTTGCGGATGTGTCACGTTTCCATTGCGGGGGCGTGACCATCGCGATGTCACGGTCGAGACTCAATGATCTCCGTGAGGAGAGAGAGTCCCCTCTGCCACACCCCAATCTACCGTCCCCGAGTGAGATGGTACTTTGGCTGGTGGCCAGGGTGACCTGAGGGCGGTGCTGTGGTATTAAGAACCCCGACGTTCATTCCTCGGGCCACACCCCCCTCTCATACATCGCTTCCGCGAGTGTTGGATTGAATCTACGGCCCGTCTCTGACGCCCCGTTCGTTCAGTTCACGCTCCGGATAGCAGTGAGATGTCGATCGCCGCATCCCAAGGTGGGCTGGAGTCCTTTGGGGATGACGATTAGGTTGTGCTCCGCCTCCGGGTGTGTCAGCACTGCCTGATCTGACCTAAAGTTGACAGCCATGTTATCTCGGGCAGCCGCGAGTCTCGCGCTGGTGTGGAACTCCGCCCAGTCGCGGGTGCTCGTGGTTGCGCGATTGGTTTTTGGGGGCGGCACCCGACAGCTGTTGGGCCCCGCCCCCAATGCCTTTCGCTCCCGGGGTGCATGAGGAGATCACGCGGTCCCGGAAGTCCCCGTGCTTCTCGCGACCGTTTGGTGGCCTCCTCCGCCTTCTCTGCCCTTGATGGGGCCGCGGCCTAGGGTACACTGGGGCCCCCCCCCCCCCCCCACTGTTGAACTCTCTGTTGCGCACTACGGTGTCCACAGAGGGCTTTGACGTGGCGTGGTGTGGCTGTCCTAAGCACCCCCCCAAAGCCTGTGGGCTCGTCTACTTCGGTGGCGTGGTCCCGCAGTGCTACGGGCAGGCCGCCGCCCCTTTGCACATGCACAAGGGTGGAGCCGACCCAGGGCTCTTCATTGAGCTGCGTGCCGCAACTGACCCCGCCCCCGGGCGGTGAAGGTGGCCACACGCTCCCTGGGTCGGGCGATGTCCACAGCTGTGGTCCGGGAGAACACCAGGCCTTACCTGGTGATGTGGAGGACGTTGAGCGGGCCCGCCTCCTCAACTCACCCATATCCCAGGCTGGCCTCTTCGGCGGCGCGGCTGAGAACTGCGCCCAACAGTTCTCGGCCGCCCCAGAGCAGACTGAGGCTGCAACACGTACTGCCCCGGCGGCCAGCTGCTGCACCAGCCGCCGGCCCAGTCGCCTCAGTCCGCTCGCCGCCGAGGGCGCCCTCCCTCTTCCCGCCCGGCCCCAGCAGCAGCCTTCACCTGGGCCGCGCCGTGGAGGTGGTTGAGGATGTCGCCCAGTCCGCTCCCCAGACTGGTTAAACGCCAGGATGGAGGTGGACAACTCAGAGATGGGTTCCAGTTCTTCCCAGGGGATGGTAGCAGGGCCTCTCCTTCCCCCGGTGGAGGGCCGGGGGAAAATCCTTCCGCTGCTGGCCCCCGGGCTAGCAGCGCTTGGGAAGAACTCATGTTCCTGTCTCTGAGCACCCAGAGACCGGTGATGACAGTGCGCGCCACCCTCGGGTCTCGCCACTCGCATCCCTCTCTGTCGCCAGCCCCCTGGCAGAGCAGACCCCAGTGGAACGCGAGTCCTTCCCTGGTCTCCTCTGTCAGGGCGCAGCCGTTAACCGTGCTCCGACCCGGGGACGCCCAGCAGCCTCCCCTGTCCGCGCCGGTAACGCTGCCTCGCTGCCCCACCCAGGGTACGTCTGTCGTCCGGATGACCCCGTTGGTGCAGTCTCTGGAAGCCTGGCTTCAGCTTCCGGGGCTGTCCCGCTGGGCTGCCCGGACCATCAGGCTCGGCTACGCGATTCAGTTCGCGCAGGCTCCTCCCCGTTACAGGGGAGTCCGCTATACCATGACCGGGGCCCATGCCCCCGTCATGCGTGCGGAGATTGCCACTCTACTGGCGAAGGGTGCGATCGAGCCTGTCCCTCCAGCCGAAATGAGGTCGGGGTTCTACAGCCCCTACTTCATTGTACCCAAGAAAACCGGTGGGTTACGGCCAATCCTGGACCTTCGCATCTTGAACCGATCCCTTCACCGGCTTCCGTTCGAGATGTTGACTGCGAAACGCCTTTTCGAATGCGTTCGTCCGTACGATTGGTTTGCAGCGATTGACCTGAAGGACGCCTACTTCCATGTCTCCATCCTTCCTCGACACAGACCGTTCCTACGGTTTTGCTTTCGAGGGGCGGGCATACCAGTACGCAGTTCTCCCATTCGGGTTATCTCTGTCCCCTCGCGTCTTCACGAAGATCGCCGAGGCAGCCCTTGCGCCCCTTTGGCAGCACGGGGTCCGCATCCTGAACTACCTCGACGACTGGCTCATACTAGGCCACTCTCGAGAGCAGGTTTGCGGACACAGAGATCTGGTTCTCCACCACTTAACCCGTCTGGGCCTTCGGGTCAACTGGGAGAAGAGCAAACTTTGCCCCGTGCAGAGGATCTCTTTTCTCGGTATGGAGATCGACTCGGTCGCCATGTACGCGCAGCTTTCGAGCGAGCGCGCGCAGTCTCTGCTGACTTGCCTCCGACAAATCGAGAGCAAGAATGCGGTTCCACTGAAACTTTTTCAGAGGCTCCTGGGGCATATGGCATCTGCAGCCGCGGTAACGCCGCTCGGATTGCTTCATATGAGACCGCTTCAGCACTGGCTTCGCGATCGAGTCCCGAGATGGGCATGGCAGTCTGGCACGCTCCGGATCCAAGTGACTCGGGCCTGCTTACAGACACTCACCCCGTGGTCGAACCTCAGCTTTCTACGGGCCGGTGTGCCCTTAGAACGAGTTTCCAGGCATGTTGTCGTATCGACGGATGCTTCTGCCACGGGCTGGGGTGCCATGTGCAATGGACAAGCAGCCGCGGGCTCCTGGACAGGACCCCAGCGCCTCCTGCATGTCAATTGCCTCGAGTTGCTGGCAGTACGGTTCGCCCTGCACCGCTTCCGAGCGTTGCTGAAGGGTCAACATGTGCTTGTCCGGACAGACAACACGGCCGTAGTAGCGTACATCAACCACCAGGGCGGTCTACGCTCCCGCCGCATGTCTCAACTCGCCCGCCATCTCGTCTTATGGAGTCAGAAGCGCCTGAGGTCCCTTCGTGCTGTCCATATTCCGGGAGTCCTGAACCACGCAGCCGACGAGCTCTCGCGGTTTCAGCCTCTCCCGGGAGAATGGAGACTCCATCCCCGGACGGTTCAGCTGATTTGGGAACAGTTCGGCGACGCACAGGTAGACCTGTTTGCCTCCCACGACTCTTCCCACTGCAGCCTGTATTATTCCCTGACCGAGGGCACGCTCGGCACGGATGCACTGGCGCACAGCTGGCCGCGGGGCCTACGCAAATATGCGTTTCCCCCAGTGAGCCTACTCGCACAGCTTCTGTGCAAGATCAGGGAGGACAAGGAGCAGGTCCTTTTGGTCGCCCCGTACTGGCACGGCCGGACCTGGTTCTCCGAACTCATTCTCCTTGCGACAGCCCCTCCCTGGCCTATTCCTCTGAGACCGGACCTCCTTACTCAGAGACGGGGCACCCATTGGCACCCGCGTCCCGACCTTTGGAACCTCCACGTGTGGCTCCTAGACGGGACCCGGCAGGTTTGAGTGGCCTACCACCTATGGTGGTCGCCACCATCACTTCCGCTAGGGCAGAGTCCACTCGGCATGCCTATGCGTTGAAGTGGAACCTCTTCGTCACCTGGTGCTCTTCCCGCCAAGAAGACCCCTGGAAATGTCCGATCGGGTCCGTGCTTGAGTTTCTCCAAGAGGGGCTGGAGCGAAGGCTGTCTCCCTCCACCCTCAAGGTATATGTGGCCGCAATATCTGCCCACCACGATCTCTTGGAGAACAAAAAGGTAAGTCAGCACGACCTGGTCATCAGGTTCCTGAGGGGAGCTAGGAGACTGAATCCTCCTCGCTCTCCTCTCGTACCCTCTTGGGACCTCGCAGTAGTACTAACTGCTCTGCAGAGACCTCCCTTTGAGCCTTTGCGGTCGGTTGATATTAAGTTTCTGTCTATGAAGACGGCTCTGCTGACCGCATTGGCCTCAGTCAAGAGGGTCGGGGACCTGCAGGCATTTTCGGTTGACGAAGCGTGCCTGGAGTTCGGGCCGGCTAACTCTCACGTGATCCTGAGACCCCGGCCTTGATATGTGCCCAAGGTTCCCACCACTCCGTTCAAGGACCAGGTGGTGAACCTGCAAGCGCTGCCTTTGGAGGAGGCAGACCCAGCCTTGGCATTGCTCTGTCCAGTACGCGCTCTCCACGCCTACGTAGACATGACGCAGTGTTCAGGACCTCAGACCAGCTCTTTGTCTGTTATGGTGGAGAGCGGAAGGGAAGTGCTCTCTCAAAGCAAAGGCTGTCTCACTGGATAGTGGACACCATTGCTTTGGCTTACCAGCAGCAAGGCCGACCATGTCCCCTTGGTGTGAGGGCACACTCCACCCGGAGTGTGGCTTCCTCTTGGGCTCTAGCGCATGGCGCCTCGCTAGCAGACATCTGCAGAGCTGCAGGCTGGGCGACACCCAACACATTCGCCAGATTCTATAATCTCCGAGTGGAGCCAGTGTCCGACTATGTACTCGCCCCCCCGAGGGGCCGGTGTTGGGCCAGGCTCAGGTGTCTTCGCTTGCTCGCCACTCCACTCCACGGACTGGATACGTGCGATATTTTCCTCAGGTGAGCTCCCCGAGAGCCCTGAGCTCCTCCAGCACTGTCGACGCCGACATCAGTTCAGTCTGCCCTTTCGAGCCCAGACCCTCATGTCCGGCCAGGTGCCCCATGTGCATGGTTCCCTCCGGCGACCCCCACATGTGTATTTCACCGTAAGTCTCCGCAGTGAGCGGGTTTCTTCCCTTGGCGTGTCCCCGCCACCCCTAGGGTTAAAAATCCACCTTCGGCTGGTACCCTAGAGATCTTCCATATGCAACCCTCTCCGGGTCATATGTGTCTCTTAAGTCCTCCCCACGGGTAGGCATCTTGGCATTCCCTCACTGGGATATGCTTCCCAGTGTACCTTGGTAATCCTGTGTTAAGTGGGAGTCCTTCGTCCGTACTAGTCTTACGACAGGGTACTCACACTTACGCAGGGCACTGGAAGACAGCTGAGTGGCGGGATTATATTGGGACCCCCATTCGTTAGTCACTAACGTTACGTCGTAGTGACTGAACGAAAGGGAACGTCTCGGTTACGGATGTAACCCTCGTTCCCTGAGGAGGGAACGGAGACGTAACGTCCCCTTGCCACATCGAGCTGTGTTGCCTGGAACGCAGGAGTTCAGTCTTGGCTCCTCAAGCAGGTAACATAATGCGATATTGCCTCGTACTTCCTTATATACTCACGCAGTGAGGCGGAGCTACGTATGCAAATTCCGCATGCCCCATGGCATTGGCACGCCATTGGGCGTTTTCTCAAAACTCGAAGTTGATAGGCTTCTAAGCGAAACCCCCATTCGTTAGTCACTAACGTTACGTCTCCGTTCCCTCCTCAGGGAACGAGGGTTACATCCGTAACCGAGACGTTCTCTGAAGTCACATGACAGCTTTTTGTGAGGGAGCAGGCCAAATTTGTATTCTTTTTCTCTGAAAATCTTGCCCTAGATGTTTAAAGAAAGTCCAAAACAGTTTATTATAGAACTAGCAAGACTACTTTCAAGAAAAATCTTTTGAGTCATATCTTTTAATGAATCATTTACTCCAGTTCTGAATGACTCCTTCCCGATTAGGAATGATTCTGTTCTCAAATTCAACTTAACTGACTCACAGACACTTACTCACTTACCCGTTCGCAACAACTAACAGCCATTGGAGAGGAAGATTATCAGTAAATATTTACTTACATTTTGGTCTGTTCATCACACAAGTCATTGTATGGAATTAGATGAATTTGAATATAGTGCATGATTCATATGGACCACTTTTAGGATAACTTTACGATTCTTTTGTATCCTATTTAAAGCTTGAAATCTTCATTGTAACTGCATGAAAAAAAAGTGACCAGTTAGATTTGTAAACCAACTGGTTTAATAAAAAAAAAAACTAACTTAAAAGAATGAATTGTTCTCAAAAAACAGATTCGCCCCTCAAGTTTGGCTCACAAAAAAAAAAAAACTTGCATGGTGCTTTTTTTTTTACAGTGCTTTTTGTCTTTTTTGGAGCTTGACAAACGTGGTCACTATGAACTGCTGCTGTATGTAAGTTAGGTATGTGAATATTCTTTAAAATTTCAATTTCAAATGTAAAAAAAGTCATGCAAGATTGGAACAACATGAGATTAGCATTTTTTGGGAAAACTATTTTCCCCTACAGCATATTTATTCAAAGCCAGTATATACACCTATAAACACTGGCACTTAATTACATTTCTCTGATCTAACTAGCAATAGACACGTGTATGAGCATAAGTAGGTGTGTTTCTGAGCTTTTTATTGTCTTACCCCTGTCGGTATCGTAGAGAAAGACGAACCGATTCCAGTCGTAGTGGTCTAGCAGGCTGAGGAGGGCCCCTCGTATGGATGGCCGCAGCTGTAAGACAAACTGGCTCTCGCCCTCTGTGGGGAAACTGGGCGTGATGAGGGAGATGTGCAGTGCGCCGCAGAAGGATGTTAGCGTGTGAACCGACCTCTTGTCGTACAGTCCGAAAATGGCGAACACACCCCGCGAGTACTGCGAGCAGACTGCAAAGCACAACAACAAAGAGGAAGAGAGAGAGAGTTAGATGCTTAAAACATTAATTACACAAAACCTAAGGGAGTACTGAACATTTACCTGACTTCAGAGCATTAGGACGCAGCTTACATTAGTGTTCTAGTGTAGGGCTTTTCCGTAGGTGTTTGAAACATTAATGAAACAACCGGGGAGAACCTTCCACCACCTGAACAAGTACATTTATTCTCTATATGAATACTATTACCAGATCAGCTCATTTTTGCATCATAGTTTTGAATGATACACAGGAAGGGCTAATTAAGAAAACAAAATACAAAAGCCATTATTTAAAGGGGTACTTTAGCGCTGGGAAGATGAATGTGTATTTATGTAGTAGAAATGTGAAATTATTTTTGAATCTGGTGCCTTCTAGACTGAGAAAAGACAGAAAATGTATTTTTTGTCTCAAGTGGATGAAAGACAACAATTCCCAGAATGCACTTGCTTCGCTGCTCAACGAGGCCACTCCCAAAGCCACGGCTACTGGCACCATGACACCGCCCCCACCGTCGTTTTGATTTTCATAGTAATAAAATAATTTGGTTCAGTTAGAGAATAGACACCGCAATTAAAAACTGAACGTGTCTTTTCAATAACGTGTGAGTGAGCCGAACGAAAGTCACGGCACAAACGCAGCAGGAGTCAGATTTCATTCATCACGAGAGCGAAGAGCTGAGGTAAGCGCGGCAGTCATTCACGGCGCATGTCCAGTCTGGCGCGTTTTCAGATCATGCCTATGGAAGCTTAACTTTCATAGGAATTCATTGAAAAGTTGAAACACTCACTTTGCTCTGCACCGCTCCGTTATGAATACCCGAGCCGAGCGGCCGTGCGCATTTACATTCTGTGAGTGAGATCCCACCCCAGTGGGTGGGTTGAAAACATGTGGAACTAGCTCCTACTACTGGCTGTAGTCTCTAGCCTCTGGCCAAAAAAATCTCAGATGACGCAAAATGAAGATATTTGCGTCATCGGAGGATTTTTTCCAGAAATAAAATGCATAATTCTCTCGTCTCAGGGGGACATGAGGGGGGAAAGTACGATAATTTGAATATACTACCAGGTTTCTACTGATACAAAGCTTAATGCTAAATCGCTTAACACAAGGGGCCCTATTATACATATATATACTTTTACTATTATACTATTATAGTATATACAATTATATACTTTTGCTTGTTTAACGACAGAAAAACGGTCAGCACCCTAGGCGCATAGTCCATAAGGGTTGTATCTATTCTCTGAATGACATGGGTGTGTTTGGGGCGTAAGTGCAATAAACCAATCATCTCCCATTCCCTTTAAATGCCAGTTGCGCTTGCACCATGGTGTATTTGCCATTTACATGGCGGATCTTGCGAGCGGAAAGACTGAACACTTCTCCAGAGAAGAATCCTTTTATTTTTAATATGTAAAAATGTTTGTGTGCTGCTGTGCGTCCCTGTGTGTGTAATAAGCAGAGTGTACGCGTGTTGTGCACCCGCCTGTAGGCGCATATTACAAAGCGCCCTTTAAATAACACAAAAAATACTGTGATATTTTGAGGCAACTGAAAACAACTGTGCCATTGACCAAAAAGATCGTTTTCATCTGTCTCAAAATAGCAACACACCAACAATGCGCCTGAACACACCTTGTTTTCAGACCAGCACACCTATGCTGGACATGAAAATGACTGCGTTGGGCTGAAACTTGCAAAAAACACTTTTTTTTGTACTGCATTGCGTACAATAAGACCAAGGTTATTTTTGAGCCCATCACCTAAGTTATAAATATCATGCGAGTAATTACTCTGGGGTATATAATGACAACACTGAGTATATTAATTAGATATTAAAAACCTGGCCAATACAAAAACCCAATAATTATTTTCATGTTATGGCTGACAACCAATAACGACCAATATTCAAATTCCACACTTTTTAAATAAATACAATCAAAATTATTATGTGTATGCTTAAATAAAAACAATGTTTTTGCTACAAGTATATTTAGGCATCAAAACATTGTGATATAAAGTATATTTGCCTAATCTTCACGGTACTTTAGACCGCAGTGGAAACCCTGACAGTAGCAGGTCTGGGGTAAAAAAGTTCCAGTAAAAAAAGTTCCTGGTACAAATTGTTCCGGGTAATTTCGGTGGAAACGGGGCTAAAGACTAGTGTAATGGCTGCTGAAAAATCACAGGAATAAATTACATTTTAAAATAGCAGTTATTTTAAATTGTAATAATATTTCCCAAAATGACTACTTTACTGTATTTTTGATCAAACAAACCAATCCCATATTCTGTATGCTAACGGGACCATGCTAAACAGCTAAACCTTGCCCCTTGATTTAACATTGGAAAAGCTACAGGGTGCCTGCTTTCTAAATTGACTTTTCACGCACACAAAAAAAGAAAGAAAAATGGAAAATTGGATCAGTTCTGTGTGGACTTGCTCATTATTGAGTCGCTGCAGCTGTAAGTGGCAGCAGTTTCCAATATACACTTTATATGCTGTATGATAATGAGCTCCATGCTGCTTTTCCTTGTGTTTTTGCAATTCTGAGAAACTTAAGTCACTGCAGAACGCAACGTCTGATCTACTGCATCCGTCTGAAGAGAGTAGTTAAACAGGCCCGTCTCTGAAAATGTCTCTCATGTCTGACAGTCTTGCAGTTATTGTCAGTTTTCCCCTTTTCATATTTCTTTCTTGCATCAAGTCCGACTTTGCAGCTTTGAAGCTTAACTGCGTTACGCTAAATGGAAAAAATGCTTGGCTTTGATGATTTTTGCTTTCCTGTTTCTGTTCCGAACAAACAGCCAAAAAGACAACGGCATGTAAAAACTAACAACACGTATTGTACGCTCATGGCAATAAGGGCATTTTTGTCATTGTATAAGTAGGTTTGTCTAATCGATGGTATCATAATTACATATGGCTGAAGTGCTTTGTTGTAGTTAGTTATTTTTGTATGATTGGCACTAGCATGTGTATGAAAGTAATTGTGGATTATTAGCAGGATCTTATTGTGCCATAAGTATAGGCTCTTTGATCATGGATGTGCTAAAAGCACGATCTCTATGACTGCAGACTACATCTGCCTCGGATTGGGGGAAGGGAACGGAAAGACACCTGGATCTGTCGGTGGGGAGCATCATTCCCGCAGAGAAGCAGAGGCCAGTCTCTCTCTCTCACACACACACGGTTTCCATGTGTTATGGGTACTTTCCATAGACATGAGTATTATACCATACAAACGGTATATTATATCCCCTAAACAAAACACTTACAGAAAACATTCTGCGTTTTTAAGTTTTCCCAAAAAATAAAATAAAACAATATACAGAGCCAGACAAGAACATACAACGTTTCCGAACCTTTTTTGTGTTCTGCACATGTACAGCCTCATTATTAAGGCACAAGTACCTGACCAAAAAACAAAACAAAAAAAAACACAGTAATGTGTACATACGACACTATACTTGATATAATTTAGCATCGAGCCATCGACAATATTATTAAAAAGCAAAAAAAAAAAAAAAACGTATTAGCATAAGCACTATTGTTCAAAAGTTTAGGGTCTGTAATATTTTTTAAATGTTTTTGAAATAAGTCTGCAAAGCTGTATTTATTTGATAAAAAATGCAGTCAAGACAGTAATTTTATTACAATTTTTTTTTTTTTTAATACATTTTAAAATGTAATTTATTCCTGTGGTGGTAACGCCAAATGTTCAGCATCATCATTCCAGTCTTCAGTGTCACATGATCCTTCAGAAATCATTTAACCCTTAATCGCCCCTCAAGTAGGGTTTACGTTTGAGTCCCTTGGGGTCAGATAGACCCCAAACTTTTCCAGAGCGATTGCATAAGGAAATATAATTTTTTTACATGGAAAACTATATATCATTTTTTTTATTTACTTCTCAACTATACATTTATGCTGTGTTTTTGTGGGTATTTGGTAGTTTTTTTACCTATTTGCTGCACAAATACCTAACTATGTCATAAATTAGCTCATTAAAAATTTTTTTTTTATGAAAAAATCACTTGAATGATGATCTTAAATAAATATAAATAGTTTTTGGACATTGCTCTATGTGTTAGGGATAGAATACCGCCATCTGTAGGTTTGTGGAAAAACTTTAGGAATTATAGTTAAAGAGAAAGAGAGTGCAATGACCACATTATCCAGGTCCAGAGGTCCATAGGGAAGTTATGCAAGAGTTAAGCTGCCTTTCATCTTTCTTTTATTTG
The DNA here is from genome assembly GCF_949357685.1 of Gobio gobio. Classification (NCBI taxonomy): domain Eukaryota; kingdom Metazoa; phylum Chordata; class Actinopteri; order Cypriniformes; family Gobionidae; genus Gobio; species Gobio gobio. The sequence continues at coordinate 29,340,017 of NC_137107.1, forward strand.
CCCTTTTCCCTCTCTTTCTCATGATTGTTCCATGTTGCATTTGTGCTCTAGTATTTGTCCTTCATTTATGTATGGAATTTTTTCAGATTTATGCCAGTTTTGTTGATTTTATTTGCCAGTTTCTATAAAAATGCTCTCTGTTGCAGTCACACACATGTGTGTGTTTGTGTGTGTGCGTGTGTGTATGAGACAGAAAGTTCGTTCCACTTTGTGTTTATGCTCTAGGACCAGATCTTGATATAAATGTAGACATTTTCAGATTTATACTGGATTTAGTAAAAAAAATTTGACAAAAAAAGTGAAATTTTTTCATTTTTTACACTTTCCCATTCATTTTCAATGTGGGGTCAATCTGACCCCGAGGGACTTTTTTTTTACACACCCTTAGAACAACCAAATCAAGCCCAGATTTTTTGTGCATGTTTAGATAGATTATTTAGGAAAAGTCACCGAGTCTCATGGCCCTGAGATGAAGGGAACACTTTTAAAAAATGGAGGAAAAGTCCAGTGGGGTCAGCTGGACCCCAAGGGACGATTAAGGGTTAAATAGGCTGATTTGCTGCTCAAGAAACTTTTCTTATTTTTATCAATGTTGTAAACAGCCAGGCTGCATAATATTTTTTTGTGGAAATTGAAATGTATTCTGCCACAAATGCCATAAACACAAGTTTTAAAATACATTTGTACATTATTTTCTCTTTCCTAAAAAAAAAATCATGAAATTAATATTATTTTAATCTATTTCCATTCAGTTTTAAATAATTCAACCTATTATTTGTTAATTATATATTATTATTATTTCCCTGGTTGGGAATCATTGCATTAAGAACAGTGATGTTGGGTCTCCTTATTATATTTACCCACCAGTGTAAACCACACACACGCACACAACCAGCAGCTCAAAAAACTTCAACATCTGCACACCACTTGAACAATTTTGTCTGAGACCTGCATACCAAGTCACAACACCATAGGCTAGATGTTTATCCAATCAGGGAGAGAAATAAGATTGCAGCAGATTTTTCACACTGCAGTCGCTGATTTGCACAGTTCACCCTCTTTTGAATGCTGCTGAATACATTCTCTCACAGTGCATGTCACACCACATATCCCAAATGAATATCTGCCACAAAATTGAGCACAAAGAGAACAGTATTGTCAACTTTCCCTCTTTTACTGTCAGTTTCCTGTCTTCCTATAATCCACACAGCACTAGGACACACACAAAAAACGTTTTCCAACATTCACAACACTGAATTTAATTGATAGTTTTTAAAAATGTTTGATGCATAAGTCAACAATATTTCTGAAATTAAATATAGTTCTGTGGCCAATATATAATTGAAATGTCTTGTGTTATCTATGACTATTATGAATGTAGTACTGTATATAATACTGTCAGACTAGACTACAATACATCAACACAAAAATGTAGCACCATTGAAGCTTTAAATTAATGCTTGTCCACTGATCATGACATTACGTGCATTCAAAACAACGCAGAAACGCTGACAGATGCCGCACAGAATTGCTATAACACACATTTGAAATTGCTTATCTTTATTAGGACAATGCATATTTGCCATAAGACTAATTAATCTGAGGCTTGGAAAATTAGTAATTTTAATTACACTCTAAAAAGTGCTGTGTTAAAAATAACCCAAGTAGGGTTGAAAATGGACTAACCCAGCAATTGGGTTGTTTCAACCCAGCAATTGGGTTGTTTTAAGCAAACATTTAACCCAACCGCTGGGTTAAAACAACCCAAATGCTGGGTTAAACAAACCAATTGCTGGGTTAGTCCATTTCCAACCCAACTTGGGTTATTTTTAAAACAGCATTTTTTAGAGTGTATAATTGAATTAGATATTAAAATCCTGGACAATACAATACCTCCATTAATTATTTTCACATTATAGTAGATAAGCAATAAATGCAATGTATTAAAACTCTTTACTTTAAGAAATAAAATTACAATTATATGAATACTGAAAAAAAACAAAGTTCAATCAAATGTTTTAAATTAATTTAGGCATGAAAACATGAAAAAATTTGACATCCTGGATATTCTTTTTGACATTTGCTAAAGATTACATTTAACAGTGTTAATAAATTATTATTGTTTTCAAAGATTAAGAGTCCATTAGATGACAGCAAAATTATCTTAAATATCTAAATACAAAAAATATTAAAATTGTCTGATATTTATCAAATTCTGAAATGTTGTGATATTAGTCGATAATTGATATTGTAGCAATACATGCAAAATATACCTATTTATAAAACTAATGCTTAAACTAATCCTTACGTCTGAATGTCTGATGCATATGGGACACTTTTCTGGAAACACTTCAGGAGTTTCGAAGTCGTCATCTGATTGGTTGAATTCTACAGGATGTCCGCGTTGCGTATCTTTAACGGTCCGCTTGGAAACAAATGCTACGACTCCTCAAAAGTATGTGAAGTTAGCGGCTCCATTGTTGCAGTAAATTTGGACATCCTTCTTGAATGAATCATTTATAGAAGCACGTCGGTCTGTTATTGCAGAGACATAGACTTTACATTTTCAAGCCCCTAAACATGACATGGAACAAATCGAACTGTGATTGGTTGCGTTACATGTCAGTCAAATGTCCTCTTGGGCGATCCTCGACCAATGAAAGCTGCGAAAGAGTCCAGACCTTCTGCTGTCAGTCTGAAGGTCTGGTTTACGTGAGACTAATCGAGACATGAGCACGCATCCAAAACAAAGCATGACCTCTGCACTGAACTGCTATATAAAGCCACTAAATGCAATCAATAATAATAATCAAATAAAAAGATAAACTGAGCCTGGTAAATTATAAATAGGAGACCTTTTGTAGAATTATAGCCTAAAAAATACGAGCCTAATAGCCTGACATTTCCAAGGACAGCTCCAGCCAAGGGAAAGGCCACCAAAAATAGGGATGTCTGGTCATCCTAGTGTCAAATGCATCATCAACGACAATGGGAATTCAATGTTTTTGTAAAGTAGTAGCTTCGAGACCAGAATAGTCCTTTGGGGGAAACCACAGTTAGATTTTTGATCTCGTTTTGGTCTTGAGACTACATAAGTGTTACATGTCACACTTCCTCTGTCTGCAGGGCTGGATATCTTCTAAAGTCAACACATATATCCCTGGGGAGAAAGGAAGTGGGGGTAGGGTGGAGGTAGTTGCGCTAAAGGGGACATGGAGGCTGCTTGTAGCAATCAAGACCGCAATTACTTTAGCTAGATTCACACCAAACACTCCTCCAATCCAGCAACCCCCTCTAAACAACCCAAACTCCAGCTTAGTTGTTTTCTCTGTCAGCCCGACCTTTTTAAAGAGACCACGTCTGTTTAGGAAAACAACCCAAGGAAGGTTTTATTTGACATTTTCAAAAAGCCACAGCTCAGATGCCCTTTGTGTGTACTCAGGATACTGTAAACAGCGTTTCAAGCGGAGACGTATGTTTCCCCTTAGGAGTGAAAAGGAGGATTGGTTTTTAATCGGCTAGATTTTATCAACTGTTCTATTAGAGTTTCGTCAGCGATGACGCAGCTCAGGGATTGGCAGTTTCCCCACTGCAACGGTCCATTTTGCCACGGCCCACACTAACAATGACCCCTAAAGCGCCTCCACCAACATTCCACACAAATGAACAAGCAGGTCAGTGCAGTTATCCCACACTTCCATAATCGATGCATGTCTCTGTGTGTGGATCGCACAATCTACATTCTGTTTTATATAACATCAAGCACATTTAAAGGGGCGGTTCACCTAATAATCAAAATTCTGTCATTATTTTCTCACCTTCATGTCATTTGTCCACACAATTAAAGTCGATGGGGTCCAAAACATTATTGGACCCCATTGACTTATTGTATGAAAAAAAAAAATCAATTTTCAAAATTCTTTATATTCCACAGAAGAAAAAACACCATACAGGTTTAGAATGACATGAAGGTGATTAAATAATGACAGAATATTCATTTTTGGGTGAATTGTGACCTTGTCGCATTTTCAGCGCCCCAACCAGAAAAGGGCATTTACGACATGATGCTTAATTCTGTTCAGGCTTATAGCCAGACGCTTGACATCACCAATAGGTAGCTTGGATATTTTATAGGAGGGTTTCAGGTTAGCATCTGTGCATCTGCAAAATGAATGTTCCCCAAAGGCGAAATAAATCTGCTTTGCTCATATGATCTATACAGGATTCACAAACAAAGTAATTTATGATGCAATAACGGCTTGCAGGTCTTGCCTTCTGACCCCCGTAGTCAGACACCTAAAAAGCCTAGCATACGTAAGGGGGCGGTGGGGGGGAATAAGTGAGGCTCGACTGGCTCCTGATTCTATGTAAACCATGAACTGCAGAAAAACAGATCCCGCTTTCCGCTTCACGCATCACCGCCGCTGACAGCTTCACTCGCAGTGCGCTTGACTTCATCTCCCACAATGCCTCTGGGACAGAAAAGATGGATTAGTTGTCCCTGTCTGCCCGGCCTCTCTCCTTCAGACCAGAACCTTAAAGATTATGACAAAAAAATGTGGAAAAATAAGGCAAAAAATAAGCAATCATTCAATAATGGAGAAAACTGTAGTAGAAAGGCAAGGGAGGATTTTGATTTCATACCATTTTAAAGGCAGTTTAGTAGGGAGTTTGAGGGTGATGGCTCTTATTTCAGCGTGGGAGGCCATGGAGAGCATCCTTCAGTGAATGACTGCTTTATCAATACTAATAGCCTAACCCATCCTCTGGTCACATGAGGAAAACTAACCTTTCTAAGGGTTAAACTGCTGCCTGTCACTACACAAGAGATATAGATATTCCCACTACATAATCCCCCCCCCCCCCTTTATTTTATTGTTGGGTGACTGGGGAGTGATGTAACATGGGAGGAGTTGACATTACCAGTTTAACAAATTAAGTTGCCGTCACATTAGTGAAATTCTGTGGGCAAAAATGATCAATTGTCTGTTGTCAACAGCGTAGCAATGTATAAAGCAAAGCTCACACAGAAGTCACTTTAAAACCAAGCAGATTTCTGTTGATTTCATCGCAGTGAATCCGTGTGAACAACTTGAACCCAAAGCGAAATATGTATGATGACTGATTATGTATATTATTTACACTATATTGCCAAAAGTATTGGGACACCCCTCCAAATCACTGAATTTAGGTGTCACACTCATTTCCATGGCCACAGGTGTATAAAATCAAGCACCTAGGCATGAGAACGGGTCACTCTCAGGAGCTCAGTGAATTCAAGCGTTGTACCGTGATACGTTGCCATCTGTGCAATAAGTCAATTTGTGAAATTTCCTCACTACTAAATATTCTACGGTCAACTGTTAGTGGTATTATAACAAAGTGGAAGGAGTTGGGAACAACAGCAACTCAGCCTCAAAGTGGTAGGCCACATAAAATCACAGAGCGGGGGCAGAGCACGCTGAGGTGCACAGTGTGCAAAAGTCGCCAACTTTCTGCAGAGTCAATAGCTACAAACATCGTGTGGCCTTCAGATTAGCTCAAGAACAGTGCATAGAGAGCTTCATGGAATGGGTTACCATGGCCGAGCAGCTGCATCCAAGCCTTTCATCACCAAGTGCAATGCAAAACGTCGGATGCAGTGGTGTAAAGCACACCGCCACTGGACTCTAGAGCAGTGGAGACGTGTTCTCTGGAGTGTTGAATCATACTTTTCTGTCTGGCAATCCGATGGACGACTCTGGGTTTGGCGGTTGCCAGGAGAACGGTACTGACTGCATTGTGCCAAGTGAAAAGTTTGGTGGAGGGGGGATTATGGTGTGGGGTTGTTTTTTAGGGGTTGGGCTTGGCCCCTTAGTTCCAGTGAAAGGGCTCTTAATGCTTCAGCATACCAAGACATTTTGGACAATTTCATGTTCCCAATTTTGTGGGAAGAGTTTGGGGATGGCCCCTTCCTGTTCCAACATGACTGCGCACCAGTGCACAAAGCAAGGTCCATAAAGACATGGATGAGCGAGTTTGGTGTGGAGGATCTTGACTGGCCTGCACAGAGTCCTGACCTCAACCCGATACAGCATCTTTGGGATAGGACTGCAGCTATCGATTCTTTTTGTAATCGATTAATCTGGCACTTAATCGATCGATTAATTGATTAATCTGATAAAAAAATGTGTGTGTGGTTTTAAACAACCAAAACAAATAATGCAATTTAATTTATTAATATGCACAACAGGTTTCATGCTGTAATCTAGCCCTGACATCAAAGTAAATATCTGTTTTATGTAGATTTCAACACCTGCAGCATTTACCATTAGGCTACTAACAATTAATATATAATTTCTGGGGTGAGCCTATTTGCTATGGTAACCTAGCAACCTGTGTGTGTGTGTGTGTGTGTGTGCAATCGTGCCGTGCGTGAGGAAGAGTGATGCCCCAGTCAGACCAGTTGCTTCATTGCAGTTTGGTACGGCAGAAATACATACATTCATTTTCAATAGAACGCTGCATTTGGCTTGCATCACTTGCATTGCGGTGCATTTTAGGTGAAGCATCCATTCGAAAAATCGCGTCACAACACCACGTGCCGGTGTATACAGTGAATGCATGCTGAAATTATTGTTGCGTGGCAACATAAAAGTTTAAGCATATTTGATGCATTGCCGCGATTGGTCTGACTGACGCGTGAGAGAGTTGAGTTAAATTCCATAGGAATGTTAAATTCCATTAGTTCCATTATCGAAGTTTTTGCCTCGAGGAATTTTTGTAATCGAGTTAATCGAGAAACTCAAAGAATCGTTTCAGCCCTACTTTGGGATGAATTAGAGCGGAGACTGCGAGCTAGGCCTTCTCGTCCAACATCAGTGCCTGACCTCACAAATGCGCTTCTAGAAGAATAGTCAAAAATTCCCATAAACACACTCCTAAACTTTGTGGAAAGCCTTCCCAGAAGAGTTGAAGCTGTTATAGCTGCAAAGGGTGGGCCAACTCCATATTAAACCCTATGGATTAAGAATGGGATGTCATTCAAATTCATGTGTAAAGGCAGGGCAGGCGTCCTAAAACTTTAAGCAATATAGTGTGTGTTGTGTGAATTCCTATTGAAATTACTGCAAAAATTTACCAAACAACAGTAAATGTGAACGTACCTTTAGAAATTAGCTACAGGAGTGTAAACACAATGACAGTAGAAGGTGTAAATAAAAATGATGATGAAAGAAAAGTGTATATTCATGCTTATTGAATGAAAGTCATCTGAATGATAATAAGAGCCTCTTGTTTAATTTGATACAAAACATCCACATAAGCTTTTAATGTACAAGCTACAATTCCAAGTTGAATCAAAATCCTATCTTCTTTTACTTAGTTGAATCCACTTGATAAAACAGATTAAATTCCTCTCCTGAGACCGGCATGTTCGATATTTATAGAAAAATCACAGAGTGGCTGAATATGATTTTTTTTTTATGGGAGATGTTGAAGCACAACTGTACAGACAGAGACAAGAGAGAGTGTTGGCGTCACTCACGCACTCAAATGCGCACTGTGACTAATGCTGGGTGGCAAATGAATAAACTAACACTTGTCAGTGACATTTACAAAATTCGTCATCACAGGCATTAACGTTGAAAGGCGAAAGAGAGAGAAAACCTTTGTGGAGTCTCTTCTGGAAGCAACGGTAATCACATCAATGAAGCTTGAGATGTACACCTGTAACATTAAGCACTGCGGTTTATTCCCATGACCTCACATCCTGCTGATGTCACACTCACTGCTGCTATTTGTACAAACTACACAAAACACAAGTGCGAAGTTGCTATGCAAGATACCACGTTTTAGCCAAATTCTTAGGCAGCATTGCATTCTTAAAAAACACAATCCCTTGATGCAAGCTACAACCAATCAGTTGAACTTTATTATGTATGTATATTGGTCCTCATGTATATATCATCCTCATGGTCATGGACTATACCAGATTTGCCAGTTTTTGCTGTGTGATCATGTTACCCTAGATAGTCTGGCCACTCTCCATTGAGAAGCGTTAACTTCCTTGAAGGCGGGTACTCTGTTGTAGTTTAAAACTATTGGATCTGCCCAGAGCCACTCTGGATCTGCCATAACCAATCGCTAATGTTTGGTCGTGACGTATGTCATCTCAAACTAGCGCATGCCACTTCCTCTGTTCGCTGATTTGTTAAAAAAGGGACAAATGGTTACACTTGGTTTGACACTGCAAGGACGATTGGCTATCTTTCCCTTTTTCCTGTAGCAACGTCTTAGGCATCTTACATTACTGTTTATTGCTCTATTCACATCTACAGTCCTCATGCCCCCTGCACCAGGTCTTTGGCATGTTCACACAGGTGACCAGGGACCCTGGGCATCTATATAAATTAAATAAAGATTAATCCTTATTAAAGCTTCAAAAGTTCAGTGAGTAATTTTGTATTTTGTTCTTTGATTAACATTAATGACAGACATCACAGCAGCAAGTTTATTAGGCTGCTGTCACTTCAAGATCTAAAGCCCATGTCGCAGATCCGGATCTGACACGCATCCAATGTCCTCACAACTCTTTGCCTTCATTTAATACTTTTTAACTCATTTAAGACTGTGCTTACGAGGATACTCAAAGCAGGCATTTTGGCATACTTGTGTATTTTTGTCCATTCAAGCGAGAAAGAGAACTCAATGTGGCTGTGTCACACAGAGAAGAGATTCACAAACAGCGCACCAGTACAGAGTTCTTATTTTTGCATCTGATCACGCTTGAATGGCTTAATAGCACTGATGAATGATAGCGTGATTATATACTGTAGCGCAGCCAAAGGATGACAGAAAAAAAATGATGCTGCATTAATTAAATTAAATATTTTTAACGTGTTAAACTGAAAAATGACTTGCATGCGTTAACGCGCTAATTTTTAAGCCCTATAAAGAAATGAATACTTTATTCAGCAAGAATGCAATAAATTGTCATGAGAAATCATATTTGCCTTTATCTTTTGACATATAACAGGTCTTTGTATCATTAAAACATCCTGCAATTTCATAGCTTCAAATGCACTCCTTATGATAAACAAAGTATTTATTTAAAGGAACACGCCAACTTTTTGGGACTTTAGCTTATTCACCGTATCCCCCAGAGTTAGATAAGTCCAGACATACCATTCTCATCTCCGTGCGTGCCATAACTCTGTCTGACACACTCACTGCTAGCCTAGCTTAGCACAAAGACTGGAGGTAAATGGCTCCAGCTAGCCTACTGCTCAATAAGTGACAAAATAACGCCAACATTTTCCTATTTACATGTTGTGATGTGTATAGTTACATTGTGTACTAAGACCGACGGAAAATGAAAAGTTGCGATTTTCTAGACTGATATGGCTAGGAACTATACTATCATTCCTGTGTAATGATCAAGGAACTTTGAGCCATACCATGAGTGCAGCGGAGCAATGATATTATGCAGCACCTGATAATAGTCACCAGCGCTCTAACCTGTGCAAGCAGATTGTCACGTTGTGTAGCGGACCCTGTCCGAATGATGGCCAGACTTTACTGATGTTTCATAGAGTTTATTGAAACCGTTTGATCTCCAAAAAATCACTGTAAGAGCTGAACAAATAAAGCAAAGAAGTGCGCATTAACACCTCGTATACAAAGTCTCTCTCTTTATAGCATTATCATCAAAATACAGCGAAATACACAAAAATACTAATTACAGATGACAGTAAATAAAAGTACCTACTTATTAAGACCATAGACTGTAAAAAAATTTGGACGTAGTGTCCGTGACATCACCCATAGGATTCTGATGAGCCGTTCTGAAGCGCAAAGTATGGACGAGATGGCCGTTGCCATCTAGGCCGCCTGTCATCGCGCGTCACTCCCGGATAACAGAAAATGGGCAAAAAGGCGGGACGTGGGCGGAGCTTAAGTGACACAATGACTAACAGACAGCCGATAAATGGTTATCCACCTGTCACTCGAAGTGGCCACGCCCTTAATTATGCAGAACTTTAATGCTTTACATAATGTAAACGAATGAGATATAAAAAAATTCACCCCCCTCACAGTTGTCATGAAGGGCAAAATTAGCCGTATAGACCAAAACCACAATTTGTACCAAGCTGAAAACATGTTTTATTCTGCTGTAAAGTTGGCCATTTTAACTTGGGGCTCAATGAGATTCTGCTCCCTTCTGGAGTCTGTCCCTAGCGGACAGTCGATGAATTGCAGTTTAAGGCACTTCCGTATTGGCTTCAAGAGAAACTGCGGGAGGTTGCCGCTTGATTAAGACAGATAATGCAGACCTTAAACCTATTTAAACACACAGAAATGTCAAAACTCATGGTACGGCAGTACAATTCCTTGATCATTACGCAGGAATGATAGTATAGTTCCTAGTCATATCGGTCTAGAAAATCACAACTTTTAATTTTCCGTCAGTCTTCGTACACGATGTAACTATACACATCATAACATGTAAATAGGAAAATGTTGGCGTTATTTTGACAATTATTGAGCAGTAGGCTAGCTGGAGCCATTTACCTCTAGTCTTTGCTAAGCTAGGCTAGTGGTGTGTGTGTCAGACAGAGTTATGGTGAGAATGGTATGTATGGACTTATCTAACTCTGGGGGATATGGGGAATAAGATAAAGTCCCAAAAAGTCAGCGTGTCACATCAGCAACTCCAGAGCAAGACATCAACGAATAGTTATATATCATCGCACCATAGGCCACGCCCACTGGCATTCAGTTGCTTAATGGCTGACATTTGTCTACACCGAAGGTGAGCGGCACATCAAAAGCAAATAGATCCATTATAATCAATCACTGATGCTGTCTACACTGGATACTGTGAAGCGGGTTTAGTTTCTGACATGTTTCACGCACTGGAGTCTATCAACAACAGGACAAATGAAAGAGTGAAAGAATGTTTGCTTCGACAGGTCCAGTTTAAACAGCTCGTTTGCATCTCTATACAGACTTCAGAAGGATCCCAGCGCCGGAAACAAGTAGATGTTTTCTTTATGGCGTCCTGCATTGCATTGGAGGATTATATGTTTATTCAGAGTATTTTCTTTAGTCAGCGAGGTACAGTGTAATGGAGAGTTCGCAAAGAAACGTTTGTTGACAGATGAAGCAGCCAACTGGATCTGACAGCAGCTGCAATGACGGGTTTATATGGATAAAGTTTTCAATAAACTTACTCGTGTGGGGGCGTAGATACTATTTCCTATACAATGACGTTAGCCAATCATAACAGTGGCCATTAACTGACAAGCCTTAAAGGAGCCACCCACAAAACAGATAATTACAGACAGACGGTTAGAATGAAGGTTGAAAATAATTGTTTTTCCATTTATATATATATACACACACACACACACACACACACACACACACACACACACACACACACACACACACACACACACACACACACACACACACACACACACACACACACACACACACACACACACACACACACACACACACACACACACACACACACACACACACACACACACACACACACACACACACACACACACACACACCTAAAAGATTATTAGGAACACCATACTAATACTGTGTTTGACCCCCTTTCGCCTTCAGAACTGCCTTAATTCTACATGGCATTGATTCAACAAGGTGCTGAAAGCATTCTTTAGAAATGTTGGCCCATATTGATAGGATAGCATCTTGCAGTTGATGGAGATTTGTGGGATGCACATCCAGGGCACGAAGCTCCCGTTCCACCACATCCCAAAGATGCTCTATTGGGTTGAGATCTGGTGACTGTGGGGGCCATTTTAGTACAGTGAACTCATTGTCATGTTCAAGAAACCAATTTGAAATGATTCGAGCTTTGTGACATGGTGCATTATCCTGCAGGAAGTAGCCATCAGAGGATGGGTACATGGTGGTCATAAAGGGATGGACATGGTCAGAAACAATGCTCAGGTAGGCCATGGCATTTAAACGATGCCCAATTAGCACTAAGGGGCCTAAAGTGTGCCAAGAAAACATCCCCCACACCATTACACCACCACCACCAGCCTGCACAGTGGTAACAAGGCATGATGGATCCATGTTCTCATTCCGTTTACGCCAATATACACATATATATACACACCTAAAGGATTATTAGGAACACCTGTTCAATTCTTCTGAAGACTTCTGTTATATCGGTTATATGCTCTATCTCTCTATCTATCTTAGTTAGATACATTATAGATAATATATAAAACTGTAAAAGCCTAAAATACAATTCAGCAATCATCTACTAAAAGAGATACTGTCTGTCCCATAATTCAGTCTGCTTTATGGTAGGATACACAAGTAAAACACCACTGTGAATACTTAAAAATGATGTGCTTGTGCTGCACAATGAAGTTCTTCCTCTGTTCCGCCAGATCCAGACATCAGTAAATCATCGGCACGCTGATGTTTATCTAAGCAATCAGACGATACATATTCATATCCTTGCAATGATGACATAACACAAGCAAAAGTGCCTGAGATGAGGTTGGCATTTACATATCACAGCGTATTCCTAAAAGTCACTTCCTGTACCGAGTCACCGTCTCTCTGAGATGTGTCGTCTCTCTGTCTCTTTTCCTTGACACTGCACAGACGCTGTTTCCTCAGTTCTTGACAAATACAGTTCTCTCTCTTTCAACATTTCTCCTGCTCTCCTCTACGGCTGAATGCCAGGGTGTGCCTTGCAGGGGAGAGCTGGCCCATTTCTCTCTCTCTTTTTTCCCCTTCTTCTATCCCTCGCTCTGGTCTCCGTGGTTTGTGGTTGACGCATCTCTTGTTCCTTCTGTTGCCTGTCTTGTGTCTCTATCCTTCACTCCTTTTCTTTTGTTGTAACTCTCTGTATCCTTTGTGACTGTATTTTTCATCTGCTATCTTTGTGTTCTTTCTGTCTTTTCTTTTGTGCCCGCTCTCCCCGACTGCTCCTCCTCCTCCTCTCCCTTTCTCGCTCTCACTCTCTCATGTTCGCATTCACATGCACTTCCTCAGAGAATTCTTATTTATTTACACATTCGTACAGCCTTAAACTGCACGCTGAGCTCAAGAGAGAGAAAAGCGGTTGACAAAAAGATTCCAACCTAGTCTAGCGTCTATTTAAACCTGAAGTCCATTTATAGACTCAGAGCACAATATCACCTAAACCAGATGCAGAGTTATCTGTCAATGAATGAAAGAAGTGAGAAAAACCAGAAAAGACCAGAGCAGATACTGTTATAATGAAAGAGAAAACATTTCCCCAGATAATCCTACTTTTCTAGAAGCAGGTAAAAGCAAAAGTTGGTAGTTGATGCATAAAGTCCATGGAGATGTTATGCATCAGCTACTTAACACGGACTTAACTTAGTAATGTGATATGCATTAAATATTAAAATTGAAATTAAAAATGGATTTATGTTCAATTTAAATTTAGATTAAAAATTAAATGTATAAATAAAAGTTAAATTCCTAATCAGAGGTATTTGGAAAGATTTCAATTAGCTTAATTCTCTCTATAAAACAGATTTAAAAAAAAGTGCCCCTATTATGCTATTTTAACTCTTTCTCCGACAAACACAGAATTTTCCATTATTTGTGAGAAAACACTTCCCTGGCAAACACAGAGTTTTCCGGCTATCTGTGTTTTCACTGTTATATGTTACGCCTGAGAATAGACAGGGAGAATAAATCACGAGAGATTGAGTGATGTTTTCTCAGTGATGGCATTTACTCGTACATTTCATATTGAACACACATCTCATTCACATACAGATTGGTCACAGTAATATATATATATATTATACATACATATATACGTCTCCTTTTTGTTGTGAAATATAAACGTATTACCATACGCAAAGAGTTCTCAAACAACATCTCATTTGTCACCTTTAGAGACTAACACATGAATACAGCTGTGTATCTTCTTACAAAAACTGGTAACAATTACCAAGATAAACAGTATGAAACATACTCCAAAATATATAAATGCCCTTGAACTTTTCCAGGTGGTAAAACCCATTTAAAGGGTTAGTTCACCCAAAAATGAAAATTCTGTCATTAATTACTTACCCTCATGTCGTTCGACACCCGTCAGACCTCGGTTCATCTTCGGAACAGAAATTAAGATATTTTAGTTGAAATCTGATGCCTCTGAAAGTCCTCCATTGGCTCAATGGTACTCTACACTCTCAAGACCCTTAAAAGGTACTAAAGACGTCGTTACAAAGTCCATCTCACTACAGTGGTTCTACAATAACTTTATGAATCGGCGACAATAGTTTTTGTGCGTAAAAAACCCCTAAATAACGACTTACATAGTGATGACGATTTCAAAACAAAGCATCATGAAGCTTCGAAGCGTTATGAATCACTGAGTCGATTCAGCAGTTTGAATCGCCAAATTTCAGCAGTTTGGCGGTTTGACATGCGATCCGAATCATCATTCGGCTCAGTGATTCATAACGCTTCGAAGCTTCATGATGCTTTGTTTTGAAATCGTCATCACTATGTAAGTCGTTATTTAGGTTTTTTTTGCGCACAAAAACTATTGTCGCCGATCCATAAAGTTATTTTAGAACCACTGTAGTGAGATGGACTTTGTAACGACGTCTTTAGTAGCTTTTAAGGGTCTTGAGAGTGTAGAGTACCATTGAGCCAATGGAGGCCTTTCAGAGCCATCAGATTTCAACTAAAATATCTTAATTTCTGTTCCGAAGATGGACGGAGGTCTGACAGGTGTCGAACGACATGAGGGTAAGTAATTAATGACAGAATTTTCATTTTTGGGTGAACTAACCCTTTAACGTTACTCGTTAGCCCCGGCTGCCATGTGCTCCACATGTATATGTAACGTACTAACATCATACAATAAAACTTCCATTCTCTATCAACTATATATATCCATACATGTCTTCAACATTTAAACTCATTTTTTAAATGCACTATAATCACTTCAGTGATCCGTTACCTGAGAATAGACAGGGAGAATAAATCACGAGAGATTGAGTGATGTTTTCTCAGTGATGGCATTTACTCGTATGAGGCGCCTCTCGCGATGACGCGATCTCACCTGAGAACATTATAGCGCAATTCTCGCGATACAGCGAGACATGAGCAATGTAGCGTATAGCGCGACTCTCGCGATACAGCGAGACATGAGCAATGGAGCCAAGCCTAACGGATCTACTATGCTATAACATTTTAACCCTTAACATAAACATGACCAAATAAAAACAAGGAAACTCATTAATTAATTATTTCCCATTTCCATCTCCTTTAACCATAAACAATGATAAACTAGAATTATATATTGAACAAAACTCTGACTATTATATATTGAACAAAACTCTGACTGCTACTGTGAACTACCCATTACATATACGCAATAACGCATCTTCTGAATGAGTACAGAATCTCCTGATCAAAACACAGGAGAAGAAGACGCAAAAAAACAAGCGATCGTATGCAAGCAGATGCATATGTAAAATAACGTGCATCATCAACATTAAACATCATATAAATCAAAACTGCCTAATGTTACTGAAAGAAATGCCAACCCAGAACAAGCTATAGGACTGTGCAAGCAGTAGGGGTGTTGATGGACTCAATCTACTCCATCTGTGCTCTGAATCTGATCTGTTTTTTTTTTGTTTAAAAGCAGATGGTCTGCTCTTTATTTTTGATATGTTGCATGCTCAGATATTCATACAACAAAATATTCTATGGGCCATTACATTTTTGAGAAAATGATCAAATACCCTGGCGGTGTTTTTTTAAAGGGGTGGTAAAACACATTCTTTTGAAGGCTTGACTGTGTTTGTGGGGTGCATTGTAACATGTGTTCATGCTTCGTTTAAAAAAAAATTGCCTTATTTTTCATATATTTGACCTTTATTCTACACTGCTCTGTCCCTCCTTGTAAAACGGTCTGATGCTTTCCGGGTTGTATGAAGCCAGTCCCTCAAAAATACGCAGTGGGCTCAGATTGGTTAGCTGGCCCAGTGTGTTGTGATTCGCTAACCGCAGTGCACGTCGGAAACGTCACGCCCCTTACCGGAGGCTGTTCAGTATTATGCTGCCTTCACGTGCTATCGGAAATTTGATAATTCAGATTTCTGAAGTCGTGATTACGAGCTCATAGCATTCAAGATTCAAAATGTGAGGGCGTTCATGTGCAATGTTTACCTAGGAAACTCGTATTTACAATAAATCCGAGAGCACGTGAAAGCAGCATTAGAAACAACGGCGTCAATAAAACCACACCAATCTGAACCCAGAACATTTGAATGAAGATGATCGAGCAGAACCTGCTCAGTCCTCGAGAGTAAAGACTGCGGATCTATAATGATCGCTACTGAATGGCACTTTAACTTTTGTATTTTTAGAACGATTATAGCCAAATATCTGTCGCAAGAACTGACCCTAAACGAACACTAAACACTGGCTTTAACTAGTAAGTTAGCCAAATCACACACAGAACCATGTTTAGCATGCCTGTAGATAAACAATACATAAAAGCTCTAATCAAAGAATCATTTACACTAATGCCAAGTTCGCTGTTGAGATTTTAACGTTAGTGTTTGTAACGTTAGGTGTTCGTCGTATAACGTTACGTATGAATGAGCATTTAACAGACTGGTTTGCAGAACAGCGTTGTCATCTGTTTACTTCCTTGCTACAACCTATTACAGGAAAACATATCGATGAAAAATAAATCAGACTTACAGGTTGTGGCCCGTGAACAGCTTCTGTTTGTAAATCCAG
This sequence comes from Gobio gobio, assembly GCF_949357685.1. NCBI lineage: Eukaryota > Metazoa > Chordata > Actinopteri > Cypriniformes > Gobionidae > Gobio > Gobio gobio. The sequence continues at coordinate 29,356,808 of NC_137107.1, forward strand.
CTTTCAGGACAAGCCGTTGTGCATATCCTGCATTGAACTCGCGAAGTTTGTGGAAGATCGTGTTGTCCTCCGTGAAATGTGCAGCGCGCGCGTCGTGCATCCACGCACCGGCAGTGTTTTTTTCACGCAGCTGACGTTGTGCAAATCTGGCATTGAAATCGCGAAGACGGTGGATGTTTTCCTCTGTTAGATGTGCTGCAGGGAGCCCTGCGCGCGCCTGATTCCCCGCTGACTCCAACACACGTGCATATAACATGCTGTATGTTAAACGCTCTGCAACGCACCCCCGTCCCAAGGAAGGCTGAACAGAGCAAGTACCCCAGACCTGCAATCCGGATGAAAATAACAGCGTTTCCTCGGCATCGCGGCAACAACACTCCAGCCTACTATACCACAACAACGCCGCGATACAAAATGGCCTCACCCCCCCTTATTTAATATTCTCGGAGGAGGGGTTTATGTAAATATTGAGCCTGTTGATGTCACCAACCCTGGAGGAATGTCTGTAGTCGCCTGCTGGCCGTTTGCTGTAGTTCTTAGAAACTGATTTCTTTAAAAGCAGATATCTCCCTTTGCTTTAAACTTTGAACGTTGAAACTTTGCAGATGTTGTTTATGCTCAAGCAGCAACATTACACGTTAGCTAAAGTTAGAATAGTGAAATCGTGGTTTACCACCCCTTTAAAACGCTGGTGGGGAAAGTGTTTCCTAATTTGGGTTTGGAGGTCTCCTACAATAGGTTTGCATGCAGGTCAAAAACACTTTAATTTTCTCATAATATGCATTGCACATGACCTATTTCTCAAAGAGTTTGACAATGGTTCGTTTGAAGATTCAGCAGGCACGTGCAGAGGGGGGGGGCTTTGGGTGCTCGAGCCCCTGCCCTTTTTCAAAATGCATCAAAAGTGCCCCTCTCAGACAAATATCAATGATAATATCGTGGTCAATAAAACTAAATAAATGTGATTATAATAACATGACAATGTATACAATAGTAACGAACGGCTCAAAAGTCGGACAATTTCTATTGAGGCGTTGCCATAACGCGTTGCTATGGGTTGCGTGCGTTTTGATTGACCGCTGATTTTCCACTGCTCGGAAACGGCTCTCGAGCCAAATATGGTCCTTTCAGAGAGTGTGTGGCCTTACGGGAAAAAAGTAAACCAATATTTTTTTTTTCATCCATAATCAGAGCTAATGTGTTGATTTAATTACAAATCTATATATTATATAAGTATTACACAATTCACCAATGCCCGTTTGTCATATGTTACACCAACCAATCATGATCTGGCAAAGCAAGTTCAAATTCCATTGGGCGATGTAAAGTGGAGCGGTAATTTTCTGTTCTTATTCATAAATCGGTTGAAAATTACATGGACAGACTAACTAACTATTATTTCCTGTGGTTTGTGTCATATTTTACATTCCATCACTAACTAAATGGATTTTAACTGACAACAAACAAATCCCTGCACAAAACCACAGCAGCAAAAGTCGCATTAATGGTAAGTAGTGTTAAATTCACTTGTATTTATGTATATTGATACACCGTTTACTATTTCATGAAACTATCAAAGTTAACAAAACCCAAGTGCCGCCGGCACCTACAGGCCTATTATATGAAGTGTAGGCTGGCGAAATGGTGACGTGAAAGGACTTTATTATATTAACTTACCATTTTTGAATATTATGCAGCATTATAAGTCTCTTATGTTCATCAAGCCTGCATTTATTTAATAAAAAACAGCAATATTGTGAAATATTACTAAAATAATGGTTTTCTATTTTAAAATAATTTAAAATATAATTTATTCCTGTGATCACAGCTGGATTTTCAGCATCATTACTCCACTCTTCAGTGTCACATGATCATTCAGAAATCATTCTAATATGAGGATTTAATGTCAATGATGGAAACTGTGATACTCTTTTCAAGATTCTTTGATTAATAAAAAGTTAAAAAGAACATAATGTAATAATATTTCACAATATTAGGATACTGTTTTTTCTGTATTTTTGATTTGATTTTTTGATATATATATATGCCCCTTTTTTACATTTGAGCCCCTGCCCCTGAAGAACTCTCTGCACGGCCCTGAGATTCAGTCTCTCTAAACCCCTCCATTCCGAGAGCCTACTCTGCTCTGATTGGTCAGATGGCCCAGTCTGTTGTGATTGGTCTTACCACTTACAGCACAAGATGGTAATGAAAGGCTTATTACCATATCTGAATTTTCACTCTGGAGGCTTTCCTTGGTGCTATAGTGATATGAACATGAATAATGGCGTTGATTTTTCTGTATCAATTCTAGCACAAGTCCTCATGCTTTTGAGATGAATGCAAAGTGGATTTGCAGAACTGAAATTGGCATCTTCGGAACATTTTGACAACACAAACCGAACTTTTCCAGTCTCAGCTACAACTACAGTGTTTGAGGGCGGGTCAAAGTAGACGTTGTTTGCAGGCAGCCAATGAAGACCATAAGCTGGCATTATGCAAATATCTTACATTGTTATGTAGGTTTGTAACAGGAATTGCAGACGACTTGTTTCAGCAGTTCAGAATTGATTCTTTCTTTTAGGAGACATTAACTTTATTTGTCATGCACTTTGATCTTTAAAACTTTGCACACCTTTTACATTCACAGCTATATTACACACTACATGAAAGGTAATATTTGAAAAAGCATAATAGGTAATCCTGAATAATCTCATTATTTATTTTTTATTGTTTTATTTAAGAAAATAAAGCAAAACATTTGCATAATGTACATAAATAGAAATTAAAGTGACATTAATAATATTGTTTCGTTGCCTGATGACAGTGGTCATGGACACTGCCAGCTCGCGCAATAGCACGTTTGGGTACTGACGCCATTGTAGAAATCTTTGATTTGTCACTCACAAATAATTTAATCCACAACTGAAATTGTCAGAGTGGTCCTGCAATGTAACAAACTAAATTTTACAAATACAATTATTCCATGAAATAAAGCTGCATGCATAATAATTATAGAAAAAAAAAAAGAAAAAAAAAACACAAAATGCTTTCACAAACGTGTGCTCAAAATGTACCATGGCTTATCAGTTCCAGTTAAATCACAAAAAACAAAAAGCAAACAAATGTGAGATATAAATCCACTGACATGGAGAGTAAATTCTGAATTATTTCAATTATTATAAGTGAAAACTATGATGTTAACTTCTCAATATTAACTACGCAGCTCCTTAAAAAGGGTAGTGTTTGGCAAGACACAGGAGTGATGTAAAAGAACACCATATGATGCATATTGGTGAGTAAATATGAGAAAGGCTCTCAGGATGCCCTGCGCGCCTTTGGGACGTTAGTAATTCAACCCACTCTTAAATCAAATCAGCACAAAAGAGAGGAGGAGGAGGATGTTAGTCTGCAATGCTCTGGGATTTGGGTCTAGACACACACACACACACACACACACACACACTAGCTCTGTCCGAGGACGAAGGGATTTTACAACACAAACTGTCAGACCCATTCACCCTCAAGGTGCAACTCCTCTTACACACACACTTTCCCAGAGCACTGTGGGAGAAACATCTCCATATAAAACATCACAGTCAAACTATAACTCATATAAAGCTCCTAAACTATTAGCGCATATGAATTAATATACATATGTTGGTTTTCAACTAATTTCCAGTTTATTTGCCTTAGAGATTAGCATATACTGTATATGTTATCATACTGCTGATATTTTATTGTTAGTGTTCCTAAACAGCTAAAGTGACAATCAAAATGGAATAGATGGTTTAAGTATAACCATTCAATTACACCAGCCGTATCTACTGCAGTATAAGCTGCTGCTTTTTCAGAAGAAACAAGGAGAGGTTAAGGCTTCAGTGGCACAAATCAGATCTAATATGATACTCTTTTAACCTATACACAGGCAGCTTTCCTTGGCAGCTATCAGAGTGAGAAGAACAAATTATACCAGCCATTATGATTCACAGCCCTCCTCCGCCGGCCAATCACTTACCCTCATTCCCCTGAGTCACACACACCGTCATTCTTTTCAACCTGTCAATCAGAACTGGAGTCTGACACTGCATATCCAGTAAGGACCTTGTTATTTTATAGAAGCAAACGTAAAACACGCAGACATGTTTATGCGCTTTCAGAGACCCAACTAAAGACATTTTGGTGCACAAATATAAAACTAGTATTTAGGTGGGTATATAGGTTATAAAAAAATAAACTGCAACCAAAGACGTCAACATAAGTGATGCATGTCTTAAAAAGAAAGAAAACATGCCACATCTTAAAGCAAGAAATGTTCCTCTGGTGAGCCACAAACTCATGATCAGGAAGGGGACTGAAAATATTCAGATATTGCAAAATATAAAATATTGCAAATTATAATGTTGTAATAAGCAAGTATAATACAAATTCAATCTTTGTTTGATTCAATTTGTGTAAACGTCTGTGCAAAACCTTACTACGTAACAAGAAAAATGAATGTTTTAGGATTATTTCAGTCATTAAATAAAAAAACAGCAGGTTATGTCTCACCCATTTTTAATCGTGAATAGCAATGCAAGATTCATTTGCGCTTGTGTCACTAATTCAAATAAATCCACGATTTTCTATTTCAATCCTGGCTAATTACAGTCAGAGTAATTAGCTCGGAATACAAACAGTACAAGGCTGCGATATTTACAAAGCCACAGAAAGGAGAACAAAGGGACGCATGGCATTTTTTGACACTGGCACACAGCCACGCTTCTTTCCTCAGCTATCAGGATGAATTTCTGGCCTATTTCTGTCCAGTCTGCTAGTCTTCCATAAAGCATGTATGAGACTGTATATATTTCTTTTCACATCTATCTGTGTGCTTCCTCTTGGCCTTGCCTCCCTCAATATTCCTTTTTTTCTGTCATATTTTCCCTTTCGGCACTCTGCTGCCTCTCTTGTTTTCCATTTCTGCCTCTCAAGTTTAGATAAACGTGACAATTCATGTCAGCACTCGCCATCAACCCTCTTATAAACCATTCAATGATCCTCTGTTGTACTCGCTCTCAGAGAGAACATCGTAATGGCAGTGGAAACAGAGAGATCCAGGCCTGTCTCGCTCCGTGTGGATCATTAGGGCCCCATTGACACACACCATCCCAACCGACTGATGTACAGAGCCACACAGGCACTCAACGCAGTCGTTCGCACTTAGCTTGATTAGAACTGCCTGTTCTAATTAGCGCAGGAAGAGGGGCAGCGATACACCTCCTGCCTCAGTTTATCCAGCTCAAATTGTAAACTGTGATGCGTCACAATCAAGTGCCAGGGATTACACGACTGATCCAGATATTATTTAGCAGGAGTTAACTGTCACTGTACTGTGCCAACACTTACAGATATATATGAGAGTTTTGAGTCATTCACAAACGGATTTCAATTGAGTAAGCAAACAAGACAACAGCAGAATTAACATGAGATGCAAATCGAAGAAATTCACATAACTGCTGTATGTCATTTGTAACTAGAAAAGAGTTTGAGTCTCAATAATATCTGAGAGTTTACAGATATTTACAGTAAAAAGTCGAAGTATAGCCTATGCCTTGCATACAGAGCGATCAAACACACGGTTGTCGAGGCTGGCATGTTATAGAGCCGTTGAGGGAGATGGCTCAGGGCTGCGTTTCCCAAAAGCATTGTAACAATAGCCACCAACGGTCTCTACGATCAACCTAGGTGTATAATACTTTTGGGAGACGCAGTCCTGGTCTAATATTGTCGTGTTCAGGTAATGTAACGCGGACAGCCACGCAATTATTTTAAAGTCCGTTTACACTGAAATGCAACCCCAGAGTTTTCAAACTAAAACGGGGTCTGCAGTATTTTCAGAAGTGTCCGTTTTCGAGGTTCGAAAACGCTGGAGTAGTGTAGACGACAGGCGTAACCGTAACAAAAGGAAAACGCACTAGTGCAAACGGGGCCTTACAGAATTACAGGCACTGAGGGTGCTTTCACACCTGCCTCATTTAGTTCGGTTGAATCGTACTAGAGTTACTTTTCCCCTTTGGTGCGGTTCGTTTGGTCAGGTGTGAAAGCAGCAATCGCACTCGGGTGCGCACCAAAAGCGGACCAAACAAACGTACCCTTGAAGAGGTGGTATCGGTACGCTTTCAAACGAACTCTGGAGCGGTTCGTTTGTGGTGAGAACATGATCCGACCTCGAACAGACCCAACAGCAAAAATACTGATCATTTTTGGACTAAACCAGCTACCGTAGTCAGCTGCGCTGTGCATTATGTGATGAGGAAGTGTTTGTTGACAGTTTGCACTTTAGCATGGCAGCTCCATAGAGAGTAAAAGAAATGGACAGAGCGACCCCATAGACTTCAAAGGAGAAAACTGAAGTCAGATAGGAGCACTCACTTCCTGATGGCTGAGCGTACTGCGCAGCCTCGGACTGAGCTTGATGACGTAGATGTGACGTGAGCAAGTTGTCTGACAGTTCTAAGACTTCTACACTCTAAAAAATTATTCCGTGGCTTAGTAAATATCACAGTAATAATTAACTTTATTAACTTAATAAAATCTCTAAATATCATTTACTTGAATTTAGTGTTCGAATAACCAATTATTTATTTAAAATATACTTAATATATTTGTGAAATTTCCATCAAAATATTTGAGAAAGGATAATTAAATCGATCTGTTTTAAGAACCATAAATATTACTTAATTAAAATCAAGATTATTAATCTTTAACACACACTGAAGAAATTGAGTAACTTTACTCGATTATAACACTGCACCCCTCCCCCGCCCCTTGACATGATGACGGCTCGACGGTTGAGTGAGCGCGCAGGCTGTTTGAATTCTCTTCAGTCTCCAGAGCAGTTCCTTCTTCTCAGCGTTGCAGAATTGGTGCATTTCCTCTGTGAAATTCAGGTTTGTGTGTTTTATTTTATATATAAAATCATTACTGTGCTTAAAATTATTTTATTTAAGGCAAAACAACATACAGGGACGCAATGTGAGTCACCTAAACAGGTGTGGCATCTGTCTTTGAAGCCAAAGCACACAACTTTATTCCTTAAGATAATGAATATAATTAATTTGGATGATAAAATGTTCTTAAAACTGTACTTTGTTTGTTTATTGGCAGGTTATGGAGTCAGGCGCATTGCAGCATCTTTGAGCTACGAGTGAAACGCAGGAGCGGTCTGAAGGTCAAAGTCCACCCGCAGAGCGCGAGTCCATCTCAGGCTCGAGAAGCAGCGCTGATAAGGTGGAAATTGGTTAACAGACAGGTTGATTACACTTGAATTACTTTTAAATGTTTAATTTTTACTTCTAAAATGTTTGTTACATGAGCTTAAATGTTGTAAATATGTTGTAAAATATTGTATACATGTCAAAACTGTAATATATGCTGTATTGCTTTACTCGTCGACAATAAAGGCCAATGTCATGTATAAGTGTGGTGTGGAGTATTTAACAAAGGTTTAGAGGAAATTAAAGTTAATATTAAAGTTATACTATAAGAGTTAATATTACTCATAAATAAAAACAGTTAATTTTACTCATAAATATTGGTTTTTAAATTTTTCCCCCCAATTTTTTCTACTCAATTTTATTTGTAAATGTACCAAATGTAGTTACACAGATCTACTTAATTTTTTTACTTGCAAGCCTCATAGAAATTTGGTCTGATGACCATATTTGGTCCCAACTTTCAAAAACTCACAAGAACAGCGCGATCTTCGCTTGAAGTGACGAGTGATGCGCGCTGGCTGTTTGCAGTGCATTAGAACGTTGTTTTCAAACCGCATCCGCGCTTCATTATAGAAATGTATTGTTTGCATATTGTGGTGTATACAAACAATGTAATAGATTATGGCCAGGGACAAAACAAGCCCGCGCAGTTGCAGTTTAGGAAACACACCATGGCCAATGAGTGATGTGGATGTTGTCATGTGACTGCATTTTGGTTCGTTTCAACTGGTTCGGACCAAAGCAATCAGTGTGGTGTGAAATGCTACAATGTATAATTGTTTGCCCTTGGTTCGAACCAAATGAAACAAACTAGAGATGTGAAAGGACCCTGATAGAATGAATGACAGACAGACAGACTGATTGAACAAGTCAGATAGACAGACAGACAGATAGATAGTTATACTGATAGAACGAGACAGACAGATAGATAGATATATAGATAGATAGAACGAAAGAAAGAAAGAATGATTGATAGAATCAAAAGAATGATAGAACCATATATACATAGAACGAAACATAGAACATTAGATAGAATGAAAGATAGAACAATAGAACCATTGAACGTTAGATAGAATAGATAGAACAAGATAGATAGAACTAACCCTACAATAAAACAAATGAACGACAGAACATAAGATAAGACCATAGATATAAGAATGATAGATAGCACAATAGATTAAACAATAGACAGAATGATAAAATTATGGAACTATAAAACAATAGATATGTTAGAAAGAATGCTATAACAATATAACAGATTTAAAGATAAAGAACGATATAACGTTTTAGACAGATAGATAGACAGATAGAAAGACAGACACAAGGTCATTTGTCAAAATAAAAGCAGTAACGAGCAACAGAGAACCAATGTTAGAAGGAAACACAAATATAAACTTGGAAATCTCAATACAGTTTAACAATCAGATACTGATGATTTTTATTTTTATTTTCTAGCAGAAACAGTAAATAAGCAAAAAATAATAAAAATTATAAAAATGAATGGATAACGGAATTGCAAATTTAGACCAATCAAATCACTCAGTATAGGGGCTAGCTATAGTTTGATACCAAATGGTGGTTTGCAGTTATTGATCAGTTTGATTGGGCATCAAATTTGATCAATGAGCTTGTAATATTTAAAGAAACTAGAAAGGGACTAAATAATGTTCCATCTTGGTGTCAAAATTTAACGTAATGGGAAATATCATGTATTTAGTTAAAAGAAGCTATTTGTATGCATTAAAAGTATATTTAAATATTAAATGAATGAGTAAATAAATACATTTCTGATGTGGGGAGAAAGAAGACCTGATGTTTGGTGGACCTGATGGAGCTAGTCGCATTGGACTGAGCCCAGTGACTAAAGAACTGTGACCACAGCCTGACACCGGCACTCAGATACTGCACAGACATTAGTGCTACTGACTGAACAGACTCCCACATCATTTGATCCAAGTCAGCGAGAGAACGCTGAATGAAGCCTATTGACTGAGCATGGCCAATAATACATTGTACACAGACACGAGAGAGAGAGAGAGAGAGAGAGAGAGAGCTGCATCCCTTGACAGCTCTCTTTCTGATTCATATGAGCCTTTGTAGAACAATATGCACTCCTGCATTCACCAGATTACCACATTAGACAGAGGCATTGTTGAGGATGTTTTGAATGCATTTAAAGCAGAAAACCCCTCTGTGTTCCGATAAAGAGCTCAACAGGCTCTAATCTCTGACATTTCCTCTTTTTGACTTGATGTCTGATTCAATGCCTGACTCCAGTATGTTATGCTCTCTAAAATTGGTAAAGGAACAACAAAATGTTACAGAAAGATATGGATGTGTCACGTTTGTTATTACATCAATGCGGACGAGGGAGCTTTTCTCAGTCAGTGCCACGAGTTTCGGTTACACTCAAGGTTTGTAGAGGAAAAGAAAGCTTTGAATGACTAACTAGACAAGAGTGCATGATTTATGAGATGAATCTGGATTTCTTGCCCTGTTAACACAGTCACCTGCCACTTTAATAGGTACAACCTTGCTAGTTACGTTTTTTTTAGTTACAGTTTAGGTTTTGGTTTCCAACGATTATGAAAACGTGATAATCGAGATAATATGATCATTGTGCCGCATGCCGTTCCTTTCCTTTCAAGAGGTATGCTCTAACCCCTCATTAAATACTGCGGGACATGCTTTATTTTAAAAAGAGTGCATTAAACTTTTTCAGGCAGGGGCATAAATGGTCAAATATACACAAAAATATGTAAAAATGTTCATCAAAAATCTTGGTGAGTATTTACTTAAAGACAGTCAGTTAGGCTATGTCTTAAGTGAATAAACAGTTAGGAGAGAAATCGGATGTGTCATTATATTAGATCCATGCACTTATGCAAATGTGCTGTTTGTGTTATTAATGTAAAAAAAATGACAATCACTCACTGCTCTTGACTAAATATCTTTAGTAGGTTTTATTAAGATTCAATGTATATTTAAAGGGGGGTGAAATGCAGTTTCATGCATACTTTTTACACTGTTAAAGACTTGGATTCCCATCCTAAACATGGACAAAGTTTTAAAAAAAATTCTGTGCCAAAAATACTCCTTCCGGTTTCTCATAAGTTTCGGAAAGTTTTTTTCTAGTATGGGTATATGTGACGTCAGATGGGGCGGAATGTCCTTGTTTGGGCTCCTCTCCAGAAAGGCTTTAGGGAAGCCGGCTGCTCTGCAGTCACAGGACTTCACGGAATCAACAATGTCACCAAAGCAAGACAACCCTGCACAGCTTCCCAAAGAACCCAGCGTTAATGGGACAGTGGATGGAGTTTGTTTTTCCGGAGCAGGAGTTGTGCAAGTGTTTGTTTCCCTGAATTTTATAAACAAGGTACAGTTCAACTCCGGATTTGTAGCTCGTCTAAAGCTGAAAGATGAAGCAATCCCAGCGATTAAGGTTCACGATCGTGTGTTAGTATACAGCAGGCAGAGAGTAAAACTGCTTCAAATGTCTATCTGTTGTTAGCTATCAATTCCATTGTTTTTCCATGTAAACATGCCTAGCTCAACGCATTAGCAGCGCGCGCTCGTCATTCTTTAGCTCCGCCCGAACGATACGCCCCCAGCCGCTCAGCTTTTTTCGGAAAGACTCGGTACAGCGTATCTTTCTTTTATAAATATAATAAAACTAAAGACTTTTCGAAGATATGAAAGACGCATTACTACTCTATAGGTACTCAAGATTGACATGAGATTGACTAAAAATGAGTGTTTCACCCCCGCCTTTAATTCATACAGTGAAGACTATGCAGTGTTTTAAGGTTTAATTACTATTTTGACAACTCTCTGATTGTTTAATGCAATACTGTGTATTAAATTGTCCATAGGCTAGTTCCAGTCTGGATATTCTCGATAGTACATCTCAAAACTCAAATCAGCTAGCCTAGAAATCTAGGCGCACCCTAGCGGCAGAAAATGTATTTTGCCGCGAATGTAGTCTAGCAACTCTCGATAGACCTGAGAGCTGGAAAAACCAAACTCTGGTCAGGCCAATCACAGCGTGTGTAGAGTCGGTGGGCGGGCTTATCATAATGACGGCACGTCACGGCAGAGTTGCGGAGGTTCTGCATGCTACTCGTAAACAAAGAAGCTGAGGAACAGCAGTCTTTTGAATCGGATTTAGCCGCGACTCTGGAAGACTTGGACTTAAGCTTTTCTTTGAGAAAAGAACAAAGAACGGAACTGAAGTCATTCTTAAGAAAAGAAGATATGTTGGAAGTTTTGCCAACTGGATACGGCGAAAGTCTATCAACTAACGTTAGCTCAGCTTCACCTTCTTCTTTGGTTGGTTGAGGCGCTCATGGCGCTATCCAATTGCGTGCAGAGGGAATTTGAAAGACAACCGTTTATCCCGCCCCTCGGATTGAGCCCTGTCAATGGTGAGTTTCCAGACCCAACATCTTGATGTGGGTCTGGCTTGTCAGGCTACAAATAAGCTCAAACCAGTCTGGCCATTCACAACAAGGCATTTTCACCCAAAGAACTACCGCTCACTGGATATTTTCTCTTTATAGGACCATTCTCTATAAACCCTAGAAACAGTTGTGTGGGAAATTCCCAGTAGATAAGCAATTTCGGAATACTCAGACCAGCCAGTATGGCACCAAACACCATGCCGCATTCATATTAAATCACCTTTCTTCCCCATTCTGATGCTCAGTTTGAAATTTAGCAGATCATCTTAATCATATGCCTAAATACATTGCTGCCATGTGATTGGCTGATGAGTATATATTTTTGTTAAACATTTGGTTTTCTGTGCTGGAAAAACTCATCAAAAGTCACAATTTCAAGAATTTTATTTTTCATTTATAGCCATATACACTCACCTAAAGAATTATTAGGAACACCATACTAATACTGTGTTTGACCCCCTTTCGCTTTCAGAACTGCCTTAATTCTACATGCCATTGATTCAACAAGATGCTGAAAGCATTCTTTAGAAATGTTGGCCCATATTGATAGGATAGCATCTTGCAGTTGATGGAGATTTGTGGGATGCACATCCAGGGCATGAAGCTCCCGTTCCACCACATCCCAAATATGCTCTATTGGGTTGAGATCTGGTGACTGTGGGGGCCATTTTAGTACAGTGAACTCATTGTCATGTTCAAGAAACCAATTTGAAATGATTCGAGCTTTGTGACATGGTGCATTATCCTGCTGGAAGTAGCCATCAGAGGATGGGTACATGGTGGTCATAAAGGGATGGACATGGTCAGAAACAATGCTCAGGTAGGCCGTGGCATTTAAACGATGCCCAATTGGCACTAAGGGGCCTAAAGTGTGCCAAGAAAACATCCCCCACACCATTACACCACCACCACCACCAGCCTGCACAGTGGTAACAAGGCATGATGGATCCATGTTCTCATTCAGTTTACGCCAAATTCTGACTCTACCATCTGAATGTCTCAACAGAAATCGAGACTCATCAGACCAGGCAACAATTTTCCAGTCTTCAACTGTCCAACTTTGGTGAGCTTGTGCAAATTGTAGCCTCTTTTTCCTATTTGTAGTGGAGATGAGTGGTACCCGGTGGGGTCTTCTGCTGTTGCAGCCCATCCGCCTCAAGGTTGTGCGTGTTGTGGCTTAACAAATGCTTTGCTGCATACCTCGGTGTTAATGAGTGGTTATTTCAGTCAAAGTTGCTCTTCTATCAACTTGAATCAGTCGGCCCATTCTCCTCTGACCTCTAGCATCAACAAGGCATTTTCACCCATATGACTGCCGCATACTGGATGTTTTTCCCTTTTCACGCCATTCTTTGTAAACCCTAGAAATGGTTGTGCGTGAAAATCCCAGTAACTGAGCAGATTGTGAAATACTCAGACCAGCCCGTCTGGCACCAACAACCATGCCACGCTCAACATTGCTTAAATCACCTTTCTTTCCCATTCTGACATTCAGTTTGGAGTCCAGGAGATTGTCTTGACCAGGACCACACCCCTAAATGCATTGAAGCAACTGCCATGTGATTGGTTGATTAGATAATTGCATTAATGAGAAATTGAACAGGTGTTCCTAATAATCCTTTAGGTGAGTGTGTATGTTAGCAATTTCAGCAAAAACATAGCCAGCCAATTTACCTTGAAAACAAGTTTAAATCAGCAGAATTTGTAACAAAAATATTCAATACATCACAGAAACTGTTTAAGGCATAAAGACATACGTTTTTATAAATATAAACAGGGCAAGTGACCATCAACTGGCCTAAAACATCCTCAAACTGGCCTGGTAACCATTCGTACAGTTTTGTCTTAATAAATAATTAGTGGTGTATTGGACTCTATCAGTCCATATACTAAAATAAATATCTCCTAAACACATGGATTTAAACTCAAATAATCATTGCCCTGATTGTTCCTCTCATCATTCAGTTAAACACACTGCATGTGTGTCTAATTAGCTACATGATCTCCACAGGATTTAATTATGTAGCAGCTCTGCAAGAGAAAACAGAGATATTTTGTTTGTCTGTGGCACCACAGCATAACTAAAGTTGATGTGTGGCTCCTAGCTACCGGCACTCTGAGCCGAAGAATGAGAATAAACCAGGTGTGTCTGGAACACCAAATTAGGCCACTGCAATGACCTAATGAGAACAACATCTCCCAAAAACAGTTTGTTTCATTGTTTCTCTTTTTAAAATAAGAAGCCCTCATGGGCTAGTGTCTTCTGCATATTAGTATTTGCTTATATGTGTGTATTGTGCACTGTGTGTAAATAACAGGCTGTGTAGTACACTCGTGTGTGTGCGAGTCTGAGGATATGGCATTAATATGATTGATTCGACCACGCGCCAACAGGTTTGCCCCATGGGTGAATAACTATGTGTGTTTCCTCCTGCTGATCTTGGCTCTGTGTGTAGTACATGTGCGGGAGAAGGTGGGGAGCTGCAGCATCTCCTGGCAGTGTACACTGCTGATCACCTCTAAAAAGAAGCGCTCAGGGCATTTCCTACATAAAACAAAGCATTTGCACAAACATGAATACGTCCCACTGCAAAATGTCTGAGAAGGAAATCATGCTGGCTTGACGTTACATTTAATCCTGCAGCTTTTATTTCAAGCATAATAAGGCAAAGCTATTCATCTTATAGGATCCAATAATATTAGCAGAAACGAAAGAATACACACGAGAAATGCAAAAGCTAGAGCAGAGCATATTTCTGTCAAATAGCAGCTACAAAGCCGTATTTACCATATTTACAATTGGTAGTTGAAAGGGAAGAGTTCAAGGGATAGTTCACCCAAAAAGGAAAATTAGCCCATGATTTACTCACCCTCAAGAAGGAGGGTCAAAGAAGGTGTATATGACATTCTTCTTTCAGACGGATACAATCGGAGTTATATGAAAATGTCCTGGTTCTCAAAGCTTTATAATGGCAGTGAATGGCTGTTTCTGTTTTGAAGTCCATAAAAGTGCATGTATCCATCATAAAACCTCCAGGGGGTTAATAAAGGCCTTCTGAAGCGATGCGTTTGTGTAAGAAAAATATCCCTATTTAAAACTTAACTAACTGTAATCTCTAACTTTCGCTAACTGCCGCACGCGCGTTCACGAGAGACTGGAGTGAACTATCCCTTTAAGGATGTTCAACAGAAACTAAAAAGACACTGGGCTGGCTACTGAGAAGCTGTTCAAATACTTGTGACAGATTTCATGCGGACACATTGTTCCATCACATCTTCTGTGTGTCACAGCTGAGGACTGAACCTTGTGCAGGTTCTGTACAGAGCACTGGCTGAAAAGATTTCATGGTCAAGGACAGCTGTCTCAACTGAACATACTGCTCTTAAGCACAATTCTCAGGAAACAGCAGTGGCAGACACTTTCCACGAATAGGGTACAAAATAGGGCCTGAAACATTTTTTCCCTTCAAATGTCAGTGAAAGGAGGCTGTTAACCTTCAGAAAATCTTGATCATCAACCACAGGAGGTCAAACTAAATATTACATGAGCTGTTTTCTATTAATTTTATATGATGTTTGCAATTTCTGAAATCTTGATACTAAGATTTGTGAGATATTTCTACATACAGATTCTAATTTAAAATGAAAAAGACAAAAGTTATGCATTATATATATATATATATATATATATATATATATATATATATATATATATATATATATATATATATATATATATATATATATATATATATATATTGACCTATATCTATTATATATTATATTTGAACAATATTTAGTTCAAAATCTTGAGGTCAGTCGCATTTTTTCTGCAAAGAAATTAATACTTTTATTCAGCTAGGCACATTAATCAAATGTAACAGTAAAGTTCTCTATTTCATATAAATTCCATTGTTTTAAACTTTCTATTTATTCGAAATACTGAAAAAAAGGGACACTTTTTCGCAGCAAAATGGTTTTCAACATTAAAAATAATGAGAAATGTTATTATTTCAGCATATTAGAATGATTTCTGAAGGATCATGTGACACTGAAGACTGGAGTAATGATGCTGCACAGGATAAAAATACTTTACGTAGAAAACAATTATTTTCCATTGTAATATTTTTGACAATATTACAGTTTTTTATCTTAACTTTATTTTTAATCAAATAGATGCAGCCTGAGTGAGCAGAAGAGTCTTCTTTTAAAAACATGTAAATTATATAAATTAATTTATTAATGTTCAAAAAAAACAGTTGGTTATTTTTTTATTAGCTAATATCTTACATGATTCTTAAAAAAATAAAACAAATTGTGATTTGTGCCTCTAATGCTTTTTTTTCAACACTAATTTGTACCCTTTTCATGGAAAGTGCCAGCAATAGCATACGAGTACGATTCCAGCGAAAGCAGCAGGGCGCCCAGCATGTCACTTCCTGTGTCCAGCGGTGGCAGTGCTGCACAGCGCGGGCCCGGATACAGAGGGACTCCAATGAGTCACAGGCTCTATAAATCTTTATCAGGGCCAGACAGTGCGCCTGTGACCTCATTATGGACTGTAACGAGTATTATCGACACCGTTTGGGCCTAGAATTTATCTCTCTCTGTACCGCTGGCCTAAGCTCATAAACACACACAACGCCAGGGCTTTACAAAGACTGAGGAGTGTAAGTCAGCCTTTACTGGAACTCCACTGAGCCAGTAAAGCACTATGTCAACCCCTAACTGTGCGACAACCATTCACGGACCCAGCACAATGAGACTAGCCCTGCTGTTGCCTATTCTTTTGTCTGTGACTAATGATAAAAAACCCATTTATCCGAATGGCCTTTTCTCTTTCGAAAACCGAGAGAGCTGGGCTAAAAATAAACATTGATTGCATGAAGCATGGCGAGACTCCTGCCGCTCTGAAATGGAAGAAACGGGAGGCTACACGCAGCACGTCCACTTCCCCTTAGTTTTGAGACGTGCTTTAAGACGACTGGCGTTCAAAGAAGACAAGAAAGAGTGAAAATAGCATTCATACGGAGATGCAATACTTAGGGATCCTCTTGTGTTAACACCTGCACTTTACCCCCACAGGCTGGCGAGAGGTGACCAGCTCAAACTATTAGCGTTCTCCTCCCTCTTTGGTCCTGACGGGATGACCCCATCACCATGGAAACACTCTTTACGGCTCTAAAAGGAGCGCTTTTTGTACCTGTAATTGCCCCGTGTGTATGCGCCCCACAGCACACACAAACACAGATTCACACGTGCACACTCGCATCATTATTCACGTTCAGCTGCTCTCTCTCACACATACACATAACACTGTCTTAATATAGAAAAATCACTCTCCTTGCCATGCGTCTTCCACCACATTTTTTGCCAAATGAGCTCTTACATGCACATCTAACAAGAAGCAACATATGTGTAGCTAAGGCTGAGTTTGAATAATTAAGAGAAGCAGGCAATGATCTTTGTTCTGAAAAATATGCAAGAATAGATCAGTGTAATTGTTTGGAATTATTTTATGTAAGAAAACCTGTCATGAAAAACATAACATTGCGATCTGTCATATAATGATATCTTCTTCCCTTAAATTTAAAGGGATTGTTCCTTGCTGTGATCCACGGGTCAGCACTTACAAGCAGAAGAATGACTGAGTCATATAGCGATCTGTCAGGGTCATTTTTCCCACAGGTCGAGTTTTTTTCTACAAATGTGTGTCAGGGAGGCTTTGATTGACAGCTCTTTTCTAAAGGCAGAATGGAATAGAATACTGAAATAGAAAGAAGCCTGATTATGACCTCACTGTGTTCTGAGTAACCAGAAGCGTCATGGCCATTCAAATTGAAGGATGTGAACCACATGCTCCCACAGATTTCTGAGACAAATACCTTTTGAAAGCAAATGTACTTTTTCAAAAGTGTCTTTGATAATTATGCTTAATTTAGCTCAATTATAGTAGTTTAAATGGCGTTTTCTAAAATGTTGCGACCAGTGGTGGGACGTTCTCTGCTGGCCTAATCCCTATCAGAATCTCGGACTTAAATTTTAATATATTTTTTTCCATGAATGTGTGTTAAATTATTCCCAATAGTTTCTTAATTTCGTAGCTTTTCTCTTGGTTGCGCTGCTTCCAGTAGTGTTTACTTATGTTAGAGCTTTTATCCAATGATATTACAGGCATTGTGTGTTCCCAGGGTCAAATAAATCTGCCTTGAGGCCTTCAGAATCAATATTGCGGGCGCCTCTAGGTTAAAAAGAATGGCAATGAAACTGTGTGCTTTAACCAATCAGATAATCACTCCGATTTAAACAGCCAATCAGATTTCGAGTTGGCGTGACCGGGCCATCTAGCAGGCATAAAATAACGTTGGCATTTTCACGTCCTTTGATTTGATGGTTAGAGAGCATACTGTAACTAGTGGCCTAGTCAGAATAACTAGCAAGCCGCACAAGATAAAACATCTGTAGTTTTAATAGCGTTTTTTTCAAACCCCAGTGGCTGACAGAGGAGAAGAAATTAATGTATTAATTAACATACTTACAAAGCCATTTTCAAAATCCCTGCATACAGCCTTCTCCAGTTTATCGCACAGTCACGGAACCCTATTAGATCTGTCCCAGCTAAAAATGAACTAATTGCCATCACTGATTTTGAAGTCCCGCGGATCTCCTTGATTTATTTGAGAGCATGGATCAGCTGCACACATTGGCATGTTTGTGTACAAATAATCATAGCCTATTTTGGTGAGTAAGGTATAATGCATTTTATTTAAATTTGTTATATCCTACAGTCAACCCTGGGCTGGCTAATCCGTGCCCCATTTTTTCTGTGATGAATGTGATTTATTTTTTTCTTGTACATTTATGATCAATTTTTTTTAATTATTTTTGTTATTAATAAATTATTTTCAACATTTTCATACTGTTAAAATTGCGAGTTTTGTGGGTTTAAATCAATTTTAATGAAAAAATTTGTAAAACTTTGTTGAAATAAATGTCATACTGTGGGTAAGATTTTTCAAGAACCATTTAGGCTGTTGTGTTTTCTTTCCTGTAGAAATTGCACAAAAAACGCACAATTTGGGAGAAGTCAAAAGGTAGCCTACTACAAAAATGCACGGAAAACCCGGAGTGGATCGATGCTTCTGTTAGATATGATGTATGTGGCTGCAGTGAAAGGAGACTTGTTCAATTGTGTCAATTGGGTTTCCTGCGTTAATAATTCTTAAATGATTGAATAATTTAATAATTAATTCTCACTTCATGAGAGACGCAACGCCCTGTTATACTGTGTTTCTGTATAATATTAATGGTTTCTATAGCTGTGGCGTCATGATGATTTTATTAAGAGGTGAATTAATTCAGGTAGGATACCACTGAAGGCCTAGGTGTGAAATGCACGGCCCGCCACTGGTTACGACAGAAATCACGTTCATGTGTTTAAATTTGGCTAGTTAAGTTATTGAGTTGTCCCATATAGCAACCATCTGATGGTCCAAAACTGTATGACCCAAATACGATATTTTTTTAAAGGTCCTGTTCTTCGTGATCCCATTTTTCAAACTTTAGTTAGTGTGTAATGTTGCTGTTAGAGCATATATAATACCTGTAAAATTATAAAGCTCAAAGTTCAATGCCAAGCGAGATATTTTATTTAACAGAAGTTAAATTATTTTATTTAAAAAGTTAAAAAGAAAAAGTTTTTTTTTTTTTAAATATTATAATTAATGTTAAAATATTTATAAATTAACGTAAAAATGTATCATGTTTCCAAAAAAGTATTAGGCAGCACAAACGTTTTCAGCATTGATAATAATAGGAAATGTATCAAATAAATGTAGACTTGGTGAGCATAAGACACTTCTTTCAAAAACATTTTTAAAAAATCCTACCATACCGTTACTTTTGAGCATATATTTAATATATACTGTATAAAATATATTTTATATACAAGGTCAGAAAGTAATCTGGGTCCCCTTACATGCAAAACAAAATACTGTATATATGCTGATCAAGCATAACATTATGACAGGTTAAGTGAATAACACTGATTATCTCTTCATCACGGCACCTGTTAGTGGGTGGGATATATTAGGCAGTAATGTGTGTTAGAAACAGGAAAAATGGGCAAGCGTAAAAGGATTTGAGCGAGTTTGACAAGGGCCAAATTGTGATGGCTAGACAACTGGGTCAAAGCATCTCCAAAACTGCAGCTCTTGTGGGGTGTTCCCGGTCTGCAGTGGTCAGTATCTATCAAAAGTGGTCCAAGGAAGGAACAGTGGTGAACCGGCGACAGGGTCATGGGTGGCCAAGGCTCATTGATGCACGTGGGAAGCAAAGATGTTACTTTGACATGTACAACCTAAGCATTGTTGCAGACCATGTACACCCTTTCATGGAAACGGTATTCCCTGGTGGCTTTGGCCTCTTTCAGCAGGATAATGTGCCCTGTCACAAAGCAAAAATGGTTCAGGAATGGTTTGAGGAGCACAACGACTTTGAGGTGTTGACTTGGCCTCCAAATTCCCCAGATCTCAATCCAACCGAGCAGCTGTGGGATGTGCTGAACAAACAAGCCCGATCCATGGAGACCCCACCTCACAATTTACAGGACTTAAAGGATCTGCTGCTTACATCTTGGTTCCAGATGCCACAGCACACCTTCAGGGGTCTAGTGGAGTCCATGCCTCGACGGGTCAGGGCTGTCTTGGCAGTAAAAGGGGGACCAACACAACATTAGGTCAATGTTATGCCTGATCGGTTTATATAACAAGTGACTATAAACACAACAAAGCGATTTATCTCACCTAGTGCACAAAATACATTAAAAAAAGTATGAGGACTCCACAAGTAACCTTTTAATTCAGACAGAACGAGTAACCAGTACCAAGTCGACTTTTGAAATCCATTAAAACCATCGGATTAGATCTCCTGTCAGTTTCTCCTTTCATAGGATGCTGGGAGCAAGAACCTTGTGTTAAACGAATCAATAAGCACTCTATAAAGTTTCTCCCTAGACAGGCTAACAAACCTCAGTAGAGAATCATAACGGCTTTAAAATTCTCGAACCATCATTTGACACATACACTTCATTAGCTGAGAGAGTGATTTATTACACAGAGTTATTCCTGATGTTAAACATATCCTTATAAAGCCAGTTGTGTGATCGGTCATGGCACCCTCACATACAAGCCTGTGTGTGGGCTAAAACGTAAGCGTGTCTGCGTATTCGGCCGCAGCTCATTCACTTTGCAGCCGAGCCCTGCCGTGTAATTGGAAAGCACCCATCTCCACAGAGCCTGGCGCCCTGCCCACGGCCCATATAATTGAAAGTGTGCTGTGCGTCGTAAGTCCAGCATGGCTATGGAACACAGGCCTCTCTCAGCAGCTGTTCGTCTGCCTGCACCGTAATGACAAAGCACTGTGGGCCTGGAGCGCGTGGAGGCCGTTCCTCTTCTTTTTGATGTGTGGACTCAAACTCAGCAGTCCAGAGTCATACACAGACACACACATACATATACATATATATATATATATGTGTGTGTGTGTATAGAGAGAGAGAGTGAGAGTGAGAGAGTGAGAGTGTGTGTGTGTGAGAGAGAGAGAGAGAGAGAGAGAGAGAGAGAGAGAGAGAGAGAGAGAGAGAGAGAGAGAGAGAGAGAGAGAGAGAGAGAGAGAGAGAGAGAGAGAGAGAGAGAGAGAGAGCGAGTATAACTTGGCTTTGGCGGAGACATACATGGTAGTAGATCTATAGCACAGTCACAGGGATGATATATATATATAATATATATATATATATATAGTTCTGCCGTATGTACACACATTACATAAGTATAAAGATAATGAGCCTTCATAACACTACCTATTAAACAGACCATAGAAACAAGGCATCATTTACAAAGTGATGTAATTGTTTAAAAGCCCTAATTATCTGATAACAAATGTAGCTTAATTATGAGATCCAGATTAATTGTTGAAATTGCTTTTATCAATATTTGCTTATATTGCTTAAAAAAAGCCTAAACATGAAGATAATTCAAAGCCATTATTTGATTGTGACAGATGAAAAAATACATCACAAATATTATAATATAAAATATTAAATTCTCTTTTCCACTTTCCAGTCAAGTTTGCAGTATATTTTTTAACTGTTGCATTGCATTTTTGTTTTTCAGCATCTCATTTCATAAGTGCCATATTTTTAAGATGCTGTGTGATATTTTTATTTCACCACATTTCAAATATTTTTTTTGCATTACATTTTAGCCCTGAAGAACCACCAATGATTAATGAGTTGTAATAAAAGGCCAAGGGTAGAAAACGGCTGCACAGGGACCGAGGTCAAAGTTCAGACCTCACACTCTCCCTTTACAACAGTGCCTCTATTTATTGGCTGGATTAAGTGAGAGAAGGACACTTGGGATGGCAGCCGGCCACTGAAGAAATCCCGTCAGTCATTTGGAATGTTATGAGATAAAACCATAGACTGTGGTCGTTTATCAAAGTAGCGCGATGATTTAGGAGTGCAATTTGTGCGATCTTCAAAAGAACAAATGAATTCATATCGCTCAATAAAAGGACATACCACAATGACCGCAGAGTGTATAAGGAAACATTTGAGTTGTCCACTGCAGAAGTTTTAAGAGAAATCATAAATAAAAGAGACAGATGATCCCTTAATATGCTTATATTTAGGATTGCTTATGCAGCATTATAACAGACATGATTACCGTGCAGAAGAGACACCTGGGTGCTTTGTGTACAGGATGATGCAGCAAATCAAGCATCTCCCCTGATAGCTCATTTAGCCAACTCTTGAGCGTAGGCAATAAATGTCCATTCTCCTAAGGTCTATTTGAGCTAATCTAGTGTATTTTAAGTCATAATAAGCCACGGTGGTTAATTAGAAACCACACTGCTCTGAAGCCGCCAGAGGAATAACCCTGGCTGGCCTTAAAATGTCTACAGGGTGTGTATACTGTATTAATGCCTTGATCAATACAGCCAAAGCTTGGATAAAAGACAACTTGGGGGATGGACTGAAATCACTATATTATAATGTCCTCAAACCCAAATCAATTAGCTATTTTTAAGCAATATGATATTGCTTTTATATAACAGTTAACAATAAACAAGAAGTTAATTCTGACTTGAGGCCTATTCAGCTAATACTCTACAGAAATTGAAAGTTATTCAGTCAAGAGCAGTGAGTGACTTTCTCTTAGTTTTTTAAATATATTTTTTTTAATTAACATTAGCCCCTTTCGCACAGAAATACTGGTAAATTATCGCTTTTGTTTACATGAGTGGAGTCAGTGTATGCAATGGCGGACGTAGCTTTTAATAACTCTGAAAAATAATTGTATACAGATACATGCGCAGTTATCTCATTGTATTGCAGAACAGAGGCACCAGAATGCAATAATACAACATAGTAAGGTAAGCGTGTGAAGCTTCAGTCCACTTCACTGAGTCCAAAGTAAACTTGCAGAAGGGTTTCACTAAGCCCATGGCATCCCTCAGTGCATCTGTGCCGTGGATGGGACCCATGTGGAAATCATAGTGAGTTTTACCTTTTCATGTGGACAGAGATTTTTTTAAAACCATGCTTGTGTGGACGCGATTGTTTTTTAAAACGGAGGAGGAAAAACTCCAGTTATAAAAATACCCGTGTACGTGTGGACTAGGCCTGAGATAAAGTAACACTGCGTGTCCACTGGCGTAGAGCGAGTTGAGCAAACCAAGCGTTTTCAGTTCATTATGGAAGTCGAGCTTCACGCTTACACGCGTGTCCATTAAACTCACACCAAAAGCGCATGCATCACTGATCTACATAAGTGGCGCTCTCATAAAGCTGCCTCTCAAACAGCTTGCGAGTACCAAATTGACTTCTTTTTCATGGCTTATTTTCCTTAAATGATCAAATATATACAAAATTATGTAAAAATGCCCGTCTTGGCGAGTATTCAGGTGAATAGTAATAGAGTCAGATTTGGAACGTAAATAGATGACAAAAGAAAACGCATGTTGTGTACTAGTATATTGAGTCTGTGCACTTAAACTCTTAAAGTGACAGCAGTCTAACATTCCTGTTGCTGTTTGCCATGTTAATCAAAGAACAAAATACAAAGAGAAAATCACTTACTGCTCTTGACTAAATAACTTTTGTAACTTTAATTGTAAGCATTAAGAATTTAATTTTTACAATGAAGACTATCCAGTGTTATTTTATATTTGATTACTTTCATTTTCTGTAGCCCATTTCTTACCTGAATACTACTGTTAGACCCACCAGAAAAACTTAAAGCCATCTTTATTTCATTTGTTATTCTATTTTATTCTATTCTATTCATTACAGTATGTAACGTACAGACAAGTGGAGAGAGACAAACAGTGAAACATCCCCAGTGCTGTTATATTGTTATATCAGATCTTTTGGAAAGATGCTCAACCAATCAGATTCGAGGACTGGAACTAACAGTTGTATGCTAAATGATGTATAGAGAACAGACAGGAACAGGAAATTCTGTTTAGCCTGATCTGTGTATACGAAAATTCACTTACAGCATCGCTGATCAAATCCCAGCTTGCATCTCTATTGCTACGCTCCTTTCAATTAAAAGCTCCAAATTATGTGTCAACCTCTTTGTATCCCCTTTTAAATTACGGTTTCATTGCATCTTCCTATCTAATTTTAGTCAAGAAATGATGCTGCCAAAGGAGAAGAAAAAAAAGAAAGAAAGAGAAACGGCAATGAGAAAGATTGGGGCAGTACACAAGAGAGGCTTCGAGTCTAGTCTAACTATCCAAGTAATTAACAGTAAGCAACAGAGTTCACACAAGTCCTCCTTCCGTCTACACCTCCCCCATTAAGAGTGTCAAGGGAAAGGGTAGTTACATAACCAACTCAACAAGGTGGGATAAAATACAGCATAAAAAAATAAATAAATCAAACACTTCTCCCATAAAAAACACAGAGTGGATCTTATGCAATCAGTTTAACATTTATTCAAAATACCTAAAAATGGGAAAGTCAAAATTGGAGATAAAATGGTTAATAGAAGCAGAGAGAAGCGCACAGGCAAACGCAATCGATAAAATGGGAAAGAAAACAGCGGAGACCTGGCAATTTTGAAAACTAGACAATATGCAAATTATATGGTTTTCAAAAATTAAAGAAGAAAAAAACAATTATTTAATGTGAAAGGGTATTCAAATCTTTTTTTAATCACACTCCCGTAAGTCTTACAATATTACAATATAAACATTAGATGGAAAAACGTTACAATGCGTGTTGTCTTGTCAACTAACTGAAATAAGTTGAACTACTAAAGTTACTAAAACTAAAGCTGAAATGAAACAAATAAATGAATGTATTTTCTTTGTGACCCAATATACATATGTTGTATTTTTAAATACTTTAAATATGATAGAAGAACAAAACATTAAACTTTTTTATGGTGTTGATCTGACAAAATTATTTGGGAAAAAAAGGGGTAAACTACAGCTACAGGTTTTATTTTATTATGCTAAACAAATGCATAGGAAAAACAAAAAGTTCACAGGAAAAAGCATACATTGACTACAACATTTTTTACAACATTACAACATAATTTATTTCTGTGACAGCCATGTCTGGACATTTTGGCGTTTCATTGCGTCATCACAATTGACTCCAAGTGCAACTACACAACATGCTTACACATTTTTTAAATAATTTGAAATAAGGGTGAAGATGTCAATTTTCCTAGGCCAGACATCACTTTTGGCCACTACTGTAAGACATGAGGGTGAGTACATAAAATTTTTGAGTGAATTATACCTTATAAATACAGTAAGCTGAGCCATGGATCAAACTAATATTGCAAATCATATTAGAATGTAAATTGCTGTAAATAGCCGACACAGAGCGTTACGACGTCTCCCATTCACTTTTCTACATTTTCTCCTCCCATACTTTCACTCATAAGAAGTCAATATCACATCATTGTTTGTTGTTACTCTTTGTTGGTCAAGTTCAAAGGGAAAATATTAAAATTCCAGTGTACAAAACAGGGAAATCCAAACGATGCCTGGAATAATAAACCTGTCTGGTCTTGTACTCTGTGCCATTCCTCACCACCAGGCACTTCTTCATCTTTTCTCCCGTGTCAGCTCTTTGTTGCATTATCCATCCTTCCATCCATAGCTTTTCATTTCGCTGTCTACACCTCTCCATCATTCTGACTCGCTCATACGCAGAGGTGGCTGACTGCCTCATATCAAGATGGAGGTGTGTAGTGCTGATACAGTCATTGCAGACGAGGATGGGGCTACAGGCCATGACCGATCAAACGTTTTGGCTGTGCCATATGGCAAATGACAGATCTAACAAACAAATAAAACTGATCTTACTTCGTAGCAAAAAATGGCTGCATACTGTATGTATCTCATTACCCAAGAAATGTGATTCAGCAATAAAAAAATAAAAATCATCAGATATGATGCATATCATCTTACTTATCAATTGCTGCTATCAGAAGCACAGGGCAAATCAGGACAGCTGTGAATAAGGAGATCATATTATTTTCCCTAATCCTCTAAAGAAAAGTGACTCAAGTGGAAATAAGCCAGCAGAGGTCATATTTTGTAGAAATACTTTGTGACTCCATCTTGTTCAAAGTCATCTTTCGCCATGGAAAATGTCTTCGCAATCAGGATTCTTAATTGCACTGATGATGACAATCCAGAGACCTCATCAAACATGACTTTACCAATCTCGTTGTACTGATTCTGCCAAGCTAATGACGAAGGACTTTGGCAACTTTTCTCCCGCGCCACCAAAATTACACTTTATATTGTGTTGTATGATTCCATAGCTTACAAAGGCCTGTTGACACTAAGGATGTTAACTGTAACTATAATGTTTTAAAGGGGGTTATTTCATGCTTCCTGACTTATTTACACTGTTAAAGAGTTGGATTCTCATGCTAAACATGGCCAAAATTTCAAAAATGAGTTGTACGTATGACGAGTATTTCTGTGCCAAATACACTCCTTCAGGATTCGAACAAGTTTCGGAAAGTTTTTTTTCGAGTATGGCCATGTATAAGGCCAAAAAGGGTGGGATTCCTTGTATGGGCACTTCTCCCGGATGAGTGCATGTGCTTATCAATGTGCTTCATTCGAGTTACTGGAGCGTATATATCTTTTATCAATATGATAAAACTAAAGACTCTTCGGAGATATGCAATACTATATAGGTACTCAATATTAACATGAGATTGGCAGAAACTGTGTGTTATGACCCCTTTAATAATCGTTATAATTGTACGAGTCCACACTAAAGCTATCCACCTTATTTTTAACGTAAGAGTGGGTACAGACATTTCTAAATTAAATGTGCAAGGCTTCCTGTGTCAGAAGCTTTCAGTTATTTTAGCTGTACAAAAACAGTCTGTAATGCTTCTTGATATTATTAGGGCCCAAGTCCTGGAAGGGCAAAGGTATGAAACTCGGTACACACAGAGCTCATCGGGCCGAACAACTTTCATGCTCTTAGTTATACGTCAGCCCAACAGGAAGTGAGCTCACTATGCTTATTATGCTTATTATGGGTTGTTCGGAAAACGCATGCTCTGGAATTTTATATACTTGGCGATTCACCCGATCAGTGCCAAACTCAGTCAGCATGGAGTCAAGGCATTGCTAAATTGCGAGCAGATTTTTGATATCTCAAACGGTTTGGCCGTGGCGAGGAGACAAATTTATGGCGAGAAAAGGGAAACAGGAAGTGTGCTATAAATTCTGCATACATTGACTGATTTTGATTAAACTTCAGCTGTGTGTTCATGGGTGTCACTATTGTGAGTCAAAGTTATAGCGCCACCAACTGGCAGCAGGAAGTGTGTCGCTTTCAAAATGCTTTGAAATCATCTTATTTTTACCCGATTTACTTCAAACTTCATCAGTATGATGTCAAAACATAGCAAATGTAAACCTGGTAAGCACTTCTTGATATTGTAAATATTGTTGCCATGGCAACACATCAAACTATAATATTATTTTTCTATGCTTTTGAGACTCTTACAATGCTTCAAATTACATGAAACTCGACACACACATCAGACATGCTGTCCAATAGATATGGGCAAAGACAAAATGGCAAAAGTGGGGGAAACATGCTGTGGACAAAAACATGCTGTTTTATCTACGGTCACCAAACTCGGTATATATATTGTTCTCCTTGAGCTGGACAACTTTCTAATTTACAGTCATTAGCACCGACCAACAGGAAATCAGTTATTTAGGGCCCGAGGTATGAGGACCCTATTGTAATTGCTCAGCCTATCATTCTTCTTCTCCCAAATGAATTGCATTTTTGAGGGCCTAAACATGCTCAAAAACTCATGAAACTTTGCAGACGCATCAGAAGTGGTGAAAATTTACATTTTCAGAATTAGGCATGGCAAAATGGTTCGATAGCGCCACCTACGAATTTTCAATTAAGCGCCATTCACGCTTCGTTTCATGTATGAGTATGAAAATTCGGTAGACGCATTCAACAGCCCAATACCTACAAAAAAGTCAAAAAGTGCCAAATCTGAAAAACCAACAGGAAGTGATATATTTTGAATTTTCTTTGCTTAATTGTTGCAGTTTTTGCCATTGCTAGACGTTGTACTTTAACAAACTCCTCCTAGAGATTTAATCAGATCAACATCATATTTGGTCAGTCTAATCTAAAGGCCTTTGCGATGTTAAATTGTGAAGATCTTGAGTTTTCCCTGAAGGGCGTGTCCGTGGCGGCCTCACAAAGTTCAATGTTTCACCATGAAACAGGAAGTTGTTGTAACTCGGCCATACAATGTCCGATCTCCCCCAAAATTCACATGTTTGATAAGATTCCTGGCCTGAAGACATCTACATGCCAATATTCAGTCAAAGTTACAGCGCCACCAACTGGCAGCAGGAAGTGTGTCACTTTCAAAAATGCTTCGAATCACCGCCTTTCATCTGATTTACTTCAAACCTCACCAGTATAATGTCAAAACATGGATGAGTTTAAAATGAATGTACTAATTTTCAGATCAATATATTTATTTCTAAAATATTTCTTCTAAATCTGACTCTCTCTCTCTCTCTCTCTCTCTCTCTCTCTCTCTCTCTCTGTCTGCCCTGCCCTCTATCACCAAAAGGTGACAGTGTTGTGTTATTTTTGAAACTCTCTCTTTCTCTCTGCCTCTGTGTTTGTGTGTGTGTGTGTGTGTGTGGAGGGGGGATGGGCTGATGTCAGCTGCCTGCAGCATACTACAGCATTCTAATGGTGTAAAGTTTAACTCATACCTTTGTAGGCGTAAATGTGGCATATTCAGATGACTTTGATATAGTTATTTTTACATTTAACGGGTTTAAATTCATATTGCAGCAAATGATAACTTCACATTTGAAATTAAACTATGGCACTATATCACTATTCAGACAGGACTAATTTTCTAAATGACTGTAGTAAACGTTGCTTGTACGGGAAGAAGGAGGCGGGAACATTTAATCAAAATAAAATGGCGGCGACAGCCCCTCACGGTCGACTGCCGCCTACATACAAACAAACACAAAATGAAAATAAAAAGCTGCAGCCCCTCACGGACGACTGCAGCGAACACAAAATAAAACATAACACAAAATCCAGGCCTGGTCCTCTCTCGACCCTCACTGTCGTCGCTCCTCCTTTATACTCCCTCACTCCTCCGCAAGGGCCGAGATCGCTGCGGCTCGCAGCTGGCGCTCATCCTCTCTGATGAGCGCCGCCTCGTCCCGCCCTCACGGTCCCTCGGCCTCGCTGCTCGCCACATACCCCCAACGCCCTTCGCAGGCCGGGGGGCACTCCCGAGTCTGCGCTCTACTCCTACTCGGCCCATCATCGCTGATTGCAGCTTTAATATTAATTAGTTATCGTAATCATAAACACACAGGTTTGTAGTGGAAATAGTTTTACTGTTGTTTACTGCAGTTTTTACTAAAGTTTTAAATATGGACATTTTTCTTACACAAACCCATTGATTCATTTCAGAAGGCCTTTATTAACCCCCCTGGAGCAGTATGGATTACTCTTATAATGGAGGGATGCACTTTTTTGGGCTTCAAATTTTGGGCTGCCATTTACTGCCATTATAATGCTTGGATAAGCCAGGATATTTTTTAATATAACTCAGATTGAATTTCATCTGAAAGAAGAAAGTCATATACACCTAGGATGGCTTGAGGGTGAGTAAATTATGGGATAATTTTCATTTTTGGATGGAACTATCCCTTTAAGATATACTACCATTGGCTCTAGACAAAAATATCTATACTAGTATATCAGTAACATAAACACAATAAAATATTCTGAACCATTTCCACGCAAATTTTTGCATTCAAACATGTGATTTTAAGGTTTTGCCAGAATTCTCTTAACTGAATTGGGAATGCCACAAATGGGATGTTTTGTTGGTTTAGGATAAAATATTTCCCTCATGAGACAGTATATCTAACTGCAGAACCGCAGAACCACACATCACAGAAGTCTGAGGACAGCAGCTCCTGGCCAGCAGCGTCAGACCGGAAGTTAATCACATATTCCGCTTCAACCACTAACCCTACCCTTAATGACGCTATAAGCTCCACCCCAACAATGGTCTGAGACTGGCGCTGCTGTCCTCAGACTGCTGTGACATATGGCTCTGCAGTTCTGCAGTTGGTTATTATTGCTGCCATGGCCCCTCCTAACATCCACAATCACGTCCAAGGGGACCATGCATCTGTGTTTCCCCTGTAGCGGTGGTCTGATCCACTGGCAAAAAATTATGAAAGGAGGCTGACAAAGCACTGGACCTGCCAGAGGAGAGTTGAGGGACAGCCACCCCTTCCCCAGCATCAGCCCATCCCTCCCTGCCTGTCGTCCTTGTGCGTGGGTCTAAGGTGATCCATCATTCCAGCCCCGTCGTGTTTCTGAAGCACAGCTTGAAGGACAGATGATGCCAAAGGTAAGAATCCCATGGGGGAGAGAAAGGGACTTTGAAAGAGGTTCAGAGGGTTTCCAATCTATCGGCTCTACCTGGCCTCGACGGAGACAGTTGCTCAGTGAAGCGAACACTTTGAGGCAGATACAAAGGCTTTAATCTGTGGAGATATTGGCGCAGCGTTAAGATAGATGCAGCAGAGCCCACTGAAAAGAATCCATAGAAAATATCTGGCCTCGACACTAGTTAAAGAATTTCTCGAGAATGCTTTGGGGGACAACAAAGCTTTTTTTAAACATGAAGAAAATTGAATTTTGATAAAAGCGATTGATCTGTGAGATCTGAATACAAAAAAAGGACTAATAATAGTATAAATGTGAAGACATAGGCCTAATGTCCAATTCATTTTTTGAATCAGTGCTGAGTTGTACCACCTATCTCATTTCATACACTACCGTTCAAAAGTTTGGTGTGGGTTAGATTTTCAAGTACAGTAAAAGCAGTAATACTGTGAAAAATTATTACAATATAAAAGTTTTCATATAAAAGAAAGACGAAGTGGTCCCAGCGATAAAAGATGACGGTCATGAGTCAAACCGAAGGTGGTGAGTAAACCTGCATCAAATGTTTTGGCAATCGGTGCGCAAGTGCATATAATGTAAACATCACAAACGTATAATGAATCAAAAGTTATCCAGGGATATTGTGATGATGTATTGTGTGTGTGTGTGTGTGTGTGTGTGACTCTAGCTCTGCCCACGGCACGCCTCCAGGAGCTCGACTGTTTTAGGAAAAAATCGGTACAGTGTAGATTGCCAGAAACTGTGTGTGTTATGTGCCCTTTAAAATCTTTACTGTCACTTTTGAACTGATTAAATGTCTCCTTGCTGAATAAAAGCATTCATTTCTTTCCATAGTAGTTTATATAGAGCTGAGAAGTCCTATTAACTGTACTGAACCAGTTAATTAGCATAGTTTGTGCAAATTAATGACTCACCGATCTAAACAATTTACTGATCAAATAAATGATTCACTGACTCATTTCCTTGCACCTTCTCTTTGACAAAATTTTTTAATTGTTTTTGAGTGTTCTAGTTTCATTGCATTTTGTAATACATTTAGAAAATACCCTTATTTAATCACAAAATCCTCATAAATAAATATTTAAAAAATATTGTGCCATTAAATAGCTGGTTCATGTTTTGGACATCCCTATGTTATCTCTGCACTGTCCAGCCATATTAACGTCTTGTTTGAGGAAACCCTTTACCGCTGCACACCCCTCCTTCCTCTCCGACATTCCCAGTAGCCCAAACAATCGCCTCCATCCCTTCATTATTTACAGATCCTCACCAGAACTCATTCAGATGGACGCCAGAGCCCACTGAAGCAGGAGGATCGAACCTAACCCAAAAATACTTCCCAAAATCCTCAGAGAGCCAGCCGCCAGAGACTTTCAATCAAAAGGTGAATCCCAACCACTCAAAGGGAGTCCAGAGCCCTACCTCCAGGGAAGAAGAGAGGAAATGGCTCAGCAGAGTGCAAAAAGACATTGTACCACGCATTTACTAAAACATGTCGGCACACTGCAGACTTTTGATGAAGAAAAAACAAGTAATGAATATACAATGTAGATATTCTGTCTAAACAACAACATGGACCAGAGGTTTTCAAACTGGAGTCCGGAACCCCCCAGGGGGCAGTCAATGGGTACAAAACGGATACATTTATTTTATTTATAAATTTTTTTTCTCTGAAAAAGTTTGCATTGTAAAATTACATCAAATTTGACATTATGTTTTCTAATGGTTGGATATCATGAGGTTAAATATGTTTTTCTACTGACAGCAAAAATGTTCAGGTTTATTCATGTACTCTAATGGTGGTTATTATAATAAAAAGTAAATATTTTTCAGATAATATTGTTCAGATTTATAATATGAAATGCTAAAATATTCATAAACACATACTTTGATAGTATATGGGCCTTTATACACACGCCTTTATATTTTAGGAAAGAGGTTCCTCACTAGGGGTGTGAATCATCAGTGGTCTCATGATTCAATTTGATTACGATCATCATGTCAACAATTCAATTCCATCACGATATTCAATATTACTGCACATGGCTACATTTTTCTCAATGAATACAAGCAGTCAAATATATGAACTCCATTTTTGTTTTATGTGCTCCTTAATGTAGCAAACATCAAACACAACTTAAGTCTGAACACAGCAGATGACAGGAGCATTTACATCTAACAAACACTAATAAATACTAAACGTGCATGAAACTGTAGTGTACTTAAGTTACAATAACATTAAAACACTTGCACGCACAAACACACGCTGTAGATGTTAAAATAGCGGTGCATTTTGCGTTTCGCCTTCCTCCGCCATTTTACGCTAGCGCGAATGTGACGAATGATGTCAGAGAAATGTCAGTAAGCTATAATTGATTATGGTCTATTACTGCATTGTTGCAGAATCGTACACATCCGCATCGCGATACATCAATTCAAGGAACACTCCACTTTTTTTGAAAATAGGCTCATTTTACAAGTCTACTAGAGTTAAATAGTTAAGTTTTACTGTTTTTGAATCCATTCAGCCGATCTTTGTATCTGGCGGTAGCACTTTTAGCATAGCTTAGCATACATCATTGATTCTGATCAGTCCATTAGCATCTCATTCAAAAAATGACCAAAGACACTTTCAATATTTTTCCTATTTAAAACTTGACTCTTCTACAGTTACATCATGAAAATGAAAAGTTGCGATTTTCTACACCTAGATGGCTAGGAACTACGTTCTCATTCCTGCGTAATAGTCGCGGATCTTCGCGGCCGTACCATGGCTGCAGCAGCGCAATGATTCGTTGGTATTCTGTGAAACATGGTGGTAGTATACACCTTCGACTTACTATCACAGCCCTTTACAACACACAAAACCATGGCTAATCACACAGGTAAATCCACAACACAATTTGTCGGCTGAAGCCTGAAGCTTTCTCTGCATCTATACGAACTTAGTGCCGGTCACATTGAAAGTTACCTAGCTGGGGGCTCCTTTCAGGCGCTGTAATATCATTGCGCTGCTACAGCCATGGTACTGCCGCAAAGATCCGCGACTATTACGCAGGAATGAGAAAATAGTTCCTAGCCATATAGGTGTAGAAAATCGCAACTTTTCATTTTCAGTTGGTCTTAGCACACGATCTAACTGTAGAAGAGTCAAGTTTTAAATAGGACAAATATTGAAAGTGTCTTTGGTAATTTTTTGAATGAGATGCTAATGGACTGATCAGAATCAATGATGTATGCTAAGCTATGCTAAAAGTGCTACCGCCAGATACAAAGATCGGCTGAATGGATTCAAAAACGGTCAAACTCAACTATTTAACTCTAGGGGACTTGTAAAATGAGCCTATTTTTAAAAAAGTGGAGTGTTCCTTTAATTTCAAAACCCCAATCCCTCACAAGGAGATACTCATATATTTGAGGCTCCGTATCATTAAAAAATGTGAAAATCCATGATATTCTTATTTTGACACAGCTTCAAATTATTGACAAATCTTTGTCAAAACAGATATCATGCCGTCAATAAAAGGAGAATTGGAGTTGCAAGTAGGAAGCATGACTCTCCATCAAACAACTTGAGATCACTGGAGATTTTCACCCCCTTTTCACTCGCACTGCAGATGGCTGCAGGAAACAACTATTGATTCAGGAATTACAGTGAGACTTATGCAAACATCAGACCCACGCATTAATGAGTAAGTTGGAGGAAAGACAGACAAAAAGTTTCCATGTTGTTGAAATACTCTATCCATGAGACAGAAAGAGTGAGGCAGAGGGAGAAACAGTGATATGGGATAGATTCTGTTCACAGAGGGATCCAATCTGGAGAAACAGTCCCTACAAGCCCCTGGCTATTTTCGTCACCGTTTGGCTTGTGTGGTTTTCTCTCCATTTTTTTTTCTTTTTCTTTTTGGATAGCCAAACCCCTTGGAAGAGAAAGCCTTCTGAGAGAATGATGGGGACAGAAGGACACTGTGGCTTTAAACACACATATGGACACAGCCCTATCTGTTTGCCACATAATCTTCTCTGTTGACAGACCAAACAAAGCAAAGAGACTCTTGCGGTGTTCATAGGGGCTTGATTGAAAGCTTCATACATTTTAAAACCAGATGGAACGGAACAAAGGCAACTAGCTGAAGACATTATTTTGCACACTGTTTCCATACAGCATAATATCCTCTAACAATCTGTTCAGAGCATCCTGTCTCTGTGCTAATAAAAAGAAAGAGTGCAATAAAATAAAAGAGCATAAGCTTGAACACAGTATTTTAAAGGTGCATTGTGCCACTAGCGGCACCAAACAGAACTGCAAATATAATATATAGAGTATATGCTTCGCAAAAGGGCAAATCAACAGCACACAGTCGGCTGTCAAGGGAAACTGAAAAATACTGTCCCATAGTTCTAACCCTAAAACACTGGATGAGCCAGAGTCATAAGCCAAAACCATAAGAGTTTGGTTAGCTTCAAAATATTAATTGAGATATTTTTAATGAAACCTGAGAGGTTTCTGTCCCTAGGGGCCAGATTTACTGAACAGGGCAAATTAGCGTGATAGCGCAATTCCTTAAAAGCGCCAATGGGAGTGGACAGTTCTGCGTGTAATCTACAGAAGACACACAAATTAAAGGACACAGACGCAACCGGATAATTTCCATAATGATCAACGCAATCTACCCATTAGCGTCTGGTTTAAGACATGCTTTTTTTGGGCGGTAAATAATGGCACAAAATTTACGAGCGCAAACCTTTGTAAATCACCTTGCGTGGTTCATTTAAATACTCTCCTCTCATAAATTTTGCGCCTGAAAGGGAAACTCCAACAAATACATATGCAATAATGTCAGCCGCAAAAATAACTGTGTCCACGCCTTTTCAGCGTTAATTTATTACTGCGCATCTTAGACAGTAGTTTTTTAATGCCAAAAGAAGGTTTGCATTGGTGCAAGCTGTTAGTAAATCTGGCCCCAGGTAACCAAAACTTAAAAGATAAAAAAATATCATAAAGGTGTTGTAAAATGAATCCATATGAATTAAGCGGTTTGGGCTGCACAATTAAATAGCAATTAACCTTAAACCGATTTGGCTTATTGCGATTATAAATTAAATTTCTTGTCAGTAGTAAATGCTGCTCCGTCTGAAAGCACTGCGAGTTTGAGTCGCTTATAACGTGCATTTGAAAAAGCAACATTTTACCAAACATGAGAAGCATTTATGAACCTCTTGACCAACAAAAGACAACATTTAATAATATGTTTTTACTCAAGACTTACTTCATAACTTAGTTGAGCATCTCTTCTGTGAGATGATGTGGCACACAACATATTATTTAATAGTATTCTATCCACCTTATTTTGCAACGCGGACGTAAATACGATGTCGTACTTCCTTCTACTGTGTTAGACTTCCGTTTCGCTAGCCGGTAGGTAAGGAGTGATGTAGTGGGAGCATGCACAAAACACTATCAAAGACAGTGATAGTAAATATTTACCACAATATATTTACCACACCCGTGGTTTATAACACCGTGAGAGGAGGAAATTAAGAAGTGCCCTGACATGAGGACATTTTCATTTATTTTGTGTTGTCGCTCAGAGACGGGTCTACAGGAGCTCGGTTAACAAACGCCATCTCTGCATATTTTTTGTAGCATTTGTGACCATTTTACTCCAAGCCCTGCTCTAGTGGCACAATAATATTTCCGATATCTGATATAACAAGAGGCTCTCTGGGGCTAATAACTGGAAAAGTAAACATCACAAATGTTTTCCTTGCTGACCTCTTCATAAATGAATTAAAAGCACCAAAAACCCTTCATCCAGCTGCCGTGCTCATATTATAAAGCAGCGTTCACTCATGTGGCGCTGTGAGTAAATAGGTTGAGCGTAGCTCTGTGGAGAGGGGCATATGCCCATGTGGTGATGCTATCATGCACACTGATACGACAGTAGGAAACAAACTTGTCTCGACTATGACTGAATTACACAAAAAGAGGCTTGTATCAGCAATATGCTGCAGAGTTGACATACCCACTGCTGAGAAGCTGAAAACATGCCCAATTGCACGGCTGTCCTAGAGGTCACATAAATCCCTACTATGCAAAATTGCCCCTCACCCTCCCCAAAAACACGCATTTGTCATTCCCCGCTTAATTTAACCATTGACTGTGTAAAATAACACTGGAGAACTGAGAGGATGGAGAGAAAGAAACAAGCGGCTGAAGGCAGAAAGATCATTGGGAGGGAATAATCTGTCCTTTACTCATCCTCTCGTGGCAGCGATGGCTCCCCAGCGAGGAATAAAAGCCATCATGTGCAACACACTGCAAACAGAGCTGCAGACAGCCACAGAGGAAGGAAAGGAAAGGATGAGATGCCGAGGATGTGGCACACCACGTCAGATTGCTGGTAGTCTGACTACTATACAAGCAGAGCTGCCGCTCCTCTGCAGTGATTTACACTGCACTCAAAATGGCGAGTGACGGACCGGGCGATTAATCTGTTTAACTGAAACCAATTGTTCATACACAGTAATAGGACAGGAACTTATCAGGCTGGCTCAAATTACCACCAGGACGATGCTGTGTTAATCTGCTGAGAAGGTTAAACGGGCTATATAAATTTCAGACAAATTCATCATCCTTCAATGGGCCAACTCTATCATCAGAGACAGGTCTCACAGTGTAGACAACACAGCCTGTTATGATTCCAGATGAGGAGTATAAGGGTACATTTACACGACAACGCTGTACTAAAAACTGAAAAGTTCTTCCTTTGCGTTATTCGCGTAAAGATAACAACAATGTCAAAAGAAAACGATCCCCGTTCACACGGATCTACGAAAACGACTAGAAGCGCTGTATTATGCCATGTCACAGGGGTCAGCATGGGCACCCTGACTGGTCTGTGGCTATGCAGCCCCATACGCAACAAACTGCGATGCACTGTGTATTCTGACACCTTTCAATCAGAACCAGTATTAACTTCTTTTTTTGTAGTAATTTGAGCTATAGTAGCTCGTCTGTTTGATCGGACCAAACGGGCCAGCCTTCGCTCCCCACGTGCATCAATGAGCCTTGGCCGCCATGACCCTGTTGCCGGTTCACCACTGTTCCTTCTTTGGACCACTTTTTATAGATACTGACCACTGCAGACCGGGAACACCCCACAAGAGCTGCAGTTTGGAGATGCTCTGACCCAGTCGTCTAGCCATCACAATTTGGCCCTTGTCAAACTTGCTCAAACACATTCTAACACATTAACTTTGAGGACAAAATGTTCACTTGCTGCCTAATATATCCCACCCACTAACAAGTGCCGTGATGAAGAGATAATCAGTGTTATTCACTTCACCATCACAATGTAAATATATATATATAGCAATATATTTGTATATTTTCTAGAAATAATTTCATCACAATAAAAGACAAAGAAAATTGACTAAAAAGTGTAATTTTTTTTTACTTATATATGCTAGAAAATTTACTAAAATTGACATTTAAAAAAAAAATTTACAAAAAGAAAATTGTACAGCAAAAACCCCATTTTCATATTTTACTTTAACTTCATATTCAACTTTAAATTCATATTCGTATTCAACTGAAACAGTGGCATACAGTGCAAAACACTTCTGACACCCTTATCGTTGAGCTCTGCAGGTGATATTAGAGGGACGGTCATTTTTTTTCTAGAGAGAATTTAATTGGACAAAAGCTGTGTAGCGCAATAGGAGACATCAAAACATTCCTCCAATTTCCCTGGAAGAGACTGCCAATTTTAAATGTGTGTACCTGCTTCATTCAGTCGTACACTAGATGGCTTTAAAAGTAACAGGAGAGCTGCAATTCTCCTATTTTGATTTCATGGGGTTTATGATGCTGTCTCTGCAAGAATTTAAAGAAAAACATTTCTTGTGTAGCATATTTTTAAACTTTCCACAAAGCACAACTACCTGGGAAGCACAGATCATCACATCGCTTTATATCACAGTAGATAAGGAACTAGAAAATAAGGAACACTGTATGCTGTGGTTAGAGCCAAACACTGAAAATTACGTGAAGGAAATAGCAAGTGAACTGCATGGGAGAAGGAGGAAGAACTATAAGTCCAGGCACAACCGTGGCTGATCTACACGATTACCCTCTGACCCCATGTCAAAAAATACTGAGCATGATCCAACTCTCTACAGACACACTGAAGCTCGAGTCGCTATTGGCTAGTCATTTTCTTTTTTTTTTACTCAAGGCATGCAAGTGAATGCAAATGAAAAAAATCTACATACATCTACATAAATATAAAATATAATTTTCAAACACTATTAAAGACAAGTAAACAGTCTAATAAAATACCACAAATAAACACAATAGAACAAACATACAAATTAACTTTTGCTTTTCAGGTTTTTCAGGTAGATCTAACAGTAGTTAGATACAGATTAAGTACAGAAATTGAAAAAAAAATTATAAATGTAAAAACAAAACAAACACTGCATATTCTTCACTGCATAAATTAAATATACATGAATCCTTATTAAAGTTACAAAAGATTTTCGGTTAAGAGCATTGAGAGTTTTTTTTTTGCAGCGAGACTTTTGTTGTTTGATTTACATTGAAAACTTGGACATCAGCAGGAATATTAGGATGCTGTCACTTTAAGACAATGCAAATGCACAGATCCAATATACTGATACACATGTGTTTTCTATCTCGATTGTTCACGTTCACTTAAGACATAACCAACTATGTTTACTAGGATACTCGCCACGGCGGGCATTTTGACATCATTTTGTGTGAAATTGTCCAGTCAAGCACAAGAAGACGTGAAAGTACTCAACTCAGTATTCGCATCCTGTCAGACGTGGCTTTCTGGGCTTTCCGTCAGACGCACCCAAATTATATTTTGCGTCTTTGCAAGGCTAAAAAACGTGCAAATAATAAACTTTCATGATGATGCAACACTGGCGCAATCGGGACAGTGACAGTTCTGTCAACTCTTGGCTATCGGGCAGCCCTGTCGTCGAGCCCTGCATTTAGATCTAGCGCGTCAATTCTCTTAACATGGCATGTGTAAAAGCCTCTCTCTTTATCTCACATTGAGTGTGCTCTGCATGTGTGAGAGAAAGTGACAGAAGGCACTCTGAGCCAAGCGACGGTGCATAAAGCTCAGCAGGCAATGAAATTATATCTGCGCTAAACTTATTTTTTGCATCGAACTCAATCCCAAGCAATTGAAATCGTACAATTTACTAGCCATCGGCTAATTAAAAAGACATTAATCTAGTCACCTAGCAACCCTATACAACCCTATGTATAATTATTATATGTATATAAATATGCACACATACATGTATTTATTAAAGAAATGTTTTTATATTGATATATAACATAAATATATACTAGAGATGCACCGATTGCAATTTTCTTGGCCGATTCAGATTTTTTGTTCATGAGATCGGCCGATGCCGATTTTTGCAGATTCCGATTTTATGTCTAAGAACTATAATTGACAGCATATACAAACAAAAATCCACTTTTTCTTCAAAGCTAATTTTTTTTTATTCTAAAATAAATTAGATCAAGTGAAAAATAATTAACCATTTAAGCATAATGATTACTAGTAGTAGAGACGTATTATTATTACATAGAGCCACCGCTAAATCTACAGTAGGCTACAACAGTAGCCTAAAATATTCTGTCAATTAATTTTTTTAAACCAAACTTTTATTTTGACGGGTTGCCGTGAAGACGGGTTGCCGTTGACCTTGAGTGTCTGTGTTCATGATTTGACCGTTCTCTCAAATGAAACTGTAAATTCTCATGAAGTGACGGTTTATGCGTTCGTCTCATCATCCAGCGCCATGAAGTCCATCATTTCTTTGTAATTGCTTTGGTCTTTTCGCTGCTTATACCAAGGAAAGATAGGAGAGGCTGCAGACCTGTGGCTGGCTCTGAGCTCTGGCCAGCTTTAGCCGTTTTACCTTTACTAACGTTACCTTCTTCAAACTGAGCATGTTCCGCGGGGTGATGGAGTTTTAAGTGTCTAATTAGGTTTGTCGTGTTGTGCGCTTTCCTGGTGGTTCCCCCGCAGGTTATTTTAACCTTACAAGTTTTACAAATGGCATAATTAGTGTCTTCTAGTGTTTGCATGCGGCTGTGAGCGCGAGTGTGGCTCTGATGTCAACGTCGCGGCAGCGCTCATGCTCACAGCCGCATGTAGACGGATCGGCTCAAAATCGGAGACGTGAGAATGATCGGCCAATCACCGATCAGGCCGATCATGCAGAAAATTGGCCAATTCCGATCCCTGGCCGATCAATCGGTGCATCTCTAATATATACAGTATATACATGCAAATATTTCTTAAATATACATGTACGTGTGTGTATTCCAAAATTCATAATAATTATACACAGTATACACACACACACACACACACATATTATGTAAACAAACTTTTATAAATCGCGATTAATCGTTTGACAGCCTTGATATTTTAATTGAATTGAGGACTGGTGGTGGTGTTTAAGATATTGTTGGTCATTCAGTGTTTCTGTAAAAAAATTCAATAGATAATAGTAATTATTATTAAGATAATACTACTACTAATTCCTCTACCAATAACAATATACAACACACTAAGGATTGATGAGCTGCTGGGTTCATGAATGTTAATCACGTTGTCTGCGTTCGCTCGAACTGATTTGCTGAAATCAAAACAGGGACAGTAATAGATGAGCACCAGCCAATGAGATAGCCGTTTGCGCATTAGTTCCGCCCACTACCTGAGAAACCAGCATATCTTCTGCTTGTTCTTAAAAGCTGAATAATTCCAAATGAACTATTTTGACAGTCCATTCTGCATGGTATGCAAGACTCTCTCTCTGTCTCTCTCTTTGCATGTGTGTGAAACACAGCTAGCGCTCTCAGCAATGTGACGGCGAGTTGTGCGCCTTCAACACTAGAGTTTACGGTACGTCAATTACAGGGATGCTGCGCATTTGTTGAGCTAAACTGAAATAGACAGATCGCATGATGGAGCGAGTGAAAATATATCTATGCTAAACTTATTCTTAGCCTCTAACACACACACTGGCGAGTAAAATCTAAGCATTTATTAGCCAATGGCTAATGATAGATATTATTTAGTTGCCCAGAGTGAAGATTTACTCGCACTGTAAAGGGTTGTCTAGCATGACATTTGGTCGCATATGCAAGTGATATACTCGCATTGTAGAGGGTTGTGATTGGAAGTGACAAAAATATTTGACATAATCACCTTATTGTGATCGGCTTAAAGGCCCGTTCACACCTAGGATGATAACTATAAAGATAACGATAAAGATATAGTTCTAAAAAATCGTTCTCGATATTAATGACTAGCAGAGTTCACGCCACAGCTATAACGATAATGGCACAGAGAAACTATATCATTGGATTTTTCCAGGTGATGAACGATAAAAACAATGACAGCCAATCAGAATCCATCCAGCTGTAACAAACTTAAGCATTTAAAGCGGCAGACAAGAACCCGCTTAGAATTAACTAAATGAGATCATCCACAGGTGTGGACGCTAATATAGTTATCTTTAAAGCTATCGCTCTTGGTGTGAATGGGTCCTGAAGCACAACCACCATTCTGAACATGGGACCACACAGGAGAAACACCAGAAGGGGATCATAAACAAACTTTGGCAGATCTAGACTGCCATAGAGATTTGTATTATTGCAAAATCCAAACACAAACACAATTTATGCAATGCCAGCACATATGTCAGCAGAATGCACGCAAATGCATTCAAACATTC
Source organism: Gobio gobio (assembly GCF_949357685.1). Lineage (NCBI taxonomy): Eukaryota > Metazoa > Chordata > Actinopteri > Cypriniformes > Gobionidae > Gobio > Gobio gobio. The sequence goes on from NC_137107.1 coordinate 29,399,389, forward strand.
ACACACATGAACACACAGTGAGAATACCCGGCTCAGGGCATTGGGGGAAGGGTGCATACACAAATATATTGTATACTTGCTACATGCACTTAGCCTGTATTTGTGCCAGTTGAGAGCCGGAGGACAGATTTCACAAAGACACACCAGTGCTGACTGGATGGAAGGTCTTTAGTGCTTCTGTTCAGTTCGTGTAGCCAGTATGATTCTCATTAGCCTAAATTGTTTTTACTATTCACATTGGAAGTGGGACTTGATCTGAACCAACTATTTCCTACAATATCACCTGCTATCCTCTCAAACCCTATTTCTCTAGCTAATTAAACAGCATTAATGTAAATAGCCATTATAAGCAGGTTAAACTCACAGGCATTGGTCACGGCAAAGCTGTTGGCTGTTTCAATGTTGTCCACGTGGGGTACCAGGTTAAAGGGGGCCTCGGATGCATTAGGGCTTGTGTTGTGAAGAAAAATGGCCAACCGAAAGGCAGTGTACTCCTGATCTGTGTTCCTGATGAACAGCCCGCCTGCAGGAAAGAGGGAGAGCCGTAGCGAGAAAGAAAGAAGTGAGGAGGAGAAAAATAACACATTGCACCAAAGACGTCAAATAGGAAACCGGCTATTTGATTAAGAGGAAAAAGAGATATATGGGTAAAAAAATACACATGGTTCGAGGATATTGAAATTCAAGTAACATGCCACATCAGGTGAGTCAAGTGCACACTCTAGTGAGCTTTCACAGGCGAATAACACCATTATGCACATATATGGCTTCTCTCTGGAATATTAAAATGTATGTTGCACTATAAACATGTTTGTAATTTTAACAGAAGAAATAAAAATAGCACAGGAAAAATCTGGTTAACCTTACCATATTGATCAGCCTTACCAAATATAGTGAAAATCATATATATATATGCACGAGAGAACTTTATATTAAACGATTTCAATGGGTTAATAAACAGGTTGTTGTGGCAAGTATACTTTGGCAGGTGAGTGTTCTGCAACTTGAGTTTTCTTCCCCAGCGCATAACTTGCCTTTTGCGGTTTATTCTTTTCTGTAGATGTCAGATTCAGATAATAAAATGCGTATTTCCGTTTTACTTGTCCTGAGAGCAAGCAAGACGCCGTTAAACTTCAGGCTTCTCAGCGCGAGCACGCAAAAACGTGCGCATGCGCATAAACCAGATGGCGTGCAACAAGACGAATTTAAATCCTACATGTAATGTAACACAAGTAATTATATTTTTATGAGAACAGTAACTTTAATGGGATTATAACATGTAATGTGTAATTAAATCTCAAAAAGTCCCTTTATTACATTTACAGGAAAATGGTTAGAGCGTTACACAGCTCAGAGGAGGGACTGTGTGAGTTCCTGCAGCAAGTAAAACTAACCATGTCTTTGGGGGGACCAATTCAAAATGTTTATAAAGCATAAAGAAACAGAACAGTGAATATAATTCTAGTTGGGAAATAATAATTTTGGGACTATTTACAAATAATATTTGCATTAATTCACATCAAATAGAAGTCCCGAGATTCTTCTACAATTCATTTGGCTTCCTCAGTGGTCTGGGGGTAGAATTTTTGTAACCAGTGTCAAATGTTACGGGTTCTAATCAACCCTCATATAGGTTTTTTCCCTCATTAAAATCAAATATGTTCATCAATGAGTGTATATTAATAGCAAAGAAGCAGTTTTGTGATTTCACCGGAAAGAGAGTCTCCGCAACGGCATTATGCAATAGATTGACCCGCTCATCTGTGTCAAGACGGTGTACGAGCCAAAAGAAAATTTCATAGTAACATACAGAAGTGCTGCGTAATGAAGTGCAGCAGAGCAGTGCAAGAATTTCAAATATTGAGGGGGGACAAAATTTGGCCATTTCTAATTATTGGGGAGGGACTTGTCCCCCTCAATGTCTATGGTGGTTACGGCTCTGTCCTGCAGAACATTCTACCTTTTTTAGCAGTCCTTTATAAAAAATGATAAAAGACTGCTAATTTATTTAGAATATACTGTTCTGCTTTTAAACTGTGAATACGCAGTAGTTGTTTTGTAGTATGTTGTTTATATTTTAAAGCTTTTTATAATATGCAACATAGCCAACATTGGAAAATAAAATCAAGCTAATATGGGGACATTCTAAAACGCCACATGTAAAAATGTGTTACCCTGATGGTATGTTTTATACATACATACATATATGCACTGTTTCTACATGTTTCAATGTGGAAAGGCCAACTTTGATTTATTTGACTTTCTGTTGACGTATATATAGTTTCTGGTGGTTATCAATAGGCCTATATTAAAATAAATGTTTTAGCTATTCAACATTTGTGGGTTTCTCTAGTGGGCGGAGAGTGTGAAATGTAAAACCCAGAGTGGAGCTGGAGCCGAGTGCTTACAGAATGCTTTGAGCATATCTATTGCTCCATTCCACCATATTCAGTTCCATTCTGGATTTCAATCTGTGCATTGCTTGGTGACACGCAAAACTTGACACTTTGGCTACTTTTGAACTATTTTTGTTGGCTATTTTCTTTCCAAGCTTCTTAATATTAATAATTACATAGTTTTAAATAATAAACTTAATAATAAAGCCTATGCAAAATGTAACAGGGCAACAAAACGCCTCCCTTTAATGCTAGAAACGTACACCATATTGAATTCCACAAAATCACAGCTGCTAGGTTTTTTTTTTTTTTAGATGTTTTAAATTTTATGGATTTTTTTACAGTGTGATTAAGGCATTACATTCCTTAGAAAACAGTACACTTTACATAATTTCTGTAAAAGAATAGGCTAAGAGAGATCATGTATCTCACAGGCACCAGGAGTCTCAGAGCTCATGACACAGGGCTTGATGCAGTATTGGAATAAATTAAGCCACTTTCTATTCACGAGGTGGTGAATTAATATTTAAGTCGCTTTGTGATCATTTATCCGTACTATTTTGATTTCACAAAGCATTCATTAATAAATAAATAAACTTTAATTGCGTTTGTGCCCTTGTTGAGAATGATTCATCTTCAGAACAACATCCCGTTAGAGCCACGGAGAGCACTGCAGTGGTGCCATAACCAAAACGTGGCACGCTGATCTGGTTGACAGCTAATAACAAACAATCAAAAAGTATCCAACAAAATAACAGTTTGCCTCTAAAATAACCCTTTGCTGTCATACAACAAATCTACTTCCAACCGCATTATTTGCGCACTGACATTCGCAGTTGACCCCCACTGCAGACGGTCTTATTTTTGTCATTCATTTGACACTGTTTACGGCACTTAACGTGAAGCTCGTGCCTTTGAGAAGCATCGCCGTACTTACCGATTTGAACGCTGCTCGGAAAAGCACCCATAGTGAGTCCCCAAACGCAAGAGAATAGCAGTAAAAGCTGATTACAAGAAATCCTCATTTTGTTAGTTCAAATTTGTGAGAGACATTGAGGATGACGTCAGTTGGGTAAAGGACAGAAAGGAGAAACGTTGTTAGAAATCCATTCTTGCCGGGTTTTTCCCCTGCAGTGGCACGAACCCTGGTGCGACTCCGTCCGGCGGTAGACGGTCCACATGCAAGATGGGGGGAGCGCGACAGCGGTGGGCAGTGTCTGCATACACACACACACACTCATCACACATGCGCCTTCTCTACACCATCACACACACTCATTCTAGCTGGGGTTCGTGTGTTCTTTCTCTTCCAATGCCAACACAGCATACTTCTCCTGAGCCGAGCGAAAGCTCATTAATAACGCGACCACCCTGTCGATTGGACTATCCCATTGAAACAAAAGCTAAGTTGGACTAGTTAGAACATCGACTATTGTGGTGCATACAGGTGAATGATACGTGCTGTTTTGTGCAGTCCAGAATATTTTATGCAGGCAGCATAGGTTATGTGCATTATTGTACAAATAAGTGTCATATCTAACAGCATATAGGCTATGAGAAAAACACCACCAGTTAACAAATTACTGTGGTAAGAAAGTACAATTTCACATTGATTTGCTATCATGTTAATGGATGTTGTTAAATGTAAGAACTGGAATTAGGAGGTTCTTTTTCGTTTTGATATCCCAACATCCACACAAGCTTTACATGAAAAACTAGAAACATCATGGCTGACCATAAAGGAGGGTTGTGACACTTTTTTTCCAGTGTATTTCTACTGGACAGTATATCAAGGTTTGAGGCACAAATCCTAAATTTAGACACTGAAACAAAATGTTAGAGGGCAGAAAGCAAATGGCAGACATGAGTCTTTGAAAGAGACTAAAGACATTTAACACATTCTGTTGACATTTAATGAATGACCGCTGAGCTTTCATTTTCTGGTCTTTAACTCCCTATTCTATTCCGGCCCATAAATCATACTTTTCATCGCAATCTCAATTTCCTCCTTTTCTACATCACTCTTACTGCTTCAGTATAGGAATGCTGTCTGTGAAAAATGAGCAGATATTTGGTTTTGTACATTGATTGTCTAATGCCACAACTTGTTAAGTTCTATGGTTCTTTAGAGAACTATGTATTTACTGGTGCTTTAGAGAACCCAACCCAGAAGCCAGTACCCAGCTAGAAATAGCCGTCATTTTACCGTCTCGGTTAACTGTGAGTTACCCACTTTTAGCCCAAATAACCTTGAATTTGGTTTGCTAAAATAATTTAATCATGTATGCAAAGTCAACAGCGATTACAAGCTGTTTGGTTTCATTTCTTTGACATGTTCATGTTCTAGAGTTCTAGATGACTAGTCTATTTTTGGACTATGGTTAGACGTGTATTACATTTTCACTGACAGCCCACGTTTTGCCTTGTTTAAGCCTAGACGCAAGGGCTGTGTTTGGACGGCTATTAGACGTCTTTTAAGTGCAAAATTGCTTGCTGATTTGGAGAACAAAAATAATTTTTTACAGGTGAATGTTGTAAGACCCTTTGCCTGTACTCTCTCAAATACTCTTTATGATGGCTTTAAATGAGTAAATACTTGCAAAGTGACTTTTAAATGTCACTTTGTCGTTTGTCCTCCATCAGATTTGAATGGCTGAATCAATTACGCAGCTTTAACCAACCATGGCATTCACTGTGCGTGAACAGACATTCTGTATAGTGGCGTCAACTGCAGTGTCTCTGTCCAAGGTCCTGAATCTACGCAGCCCCATTGAAATTCAGAACAGAGCATGTGCAAAACATATTCACTTCAACCTCTATTTTATATCTATAAAGAAGTTTACTTGTTTACATTTTTGACACGCTTTTATGTTTTAAAACCAAAGCTGTGGTTTCATGTGTATATGCTCTAATAACATTTCACAACATTTAATGTGCAATTATGGAGCGACTCAACTGGAGCACAGCAAAACAGGGCATATCATTAACAGACACACATTTTCCTAAACAGGAAAAATATATACACACACACACACACACACACACACACACACACACACACACACACACACACACACACACACACACACACACACACACACATATACTATATATATATATGTGTATGTATGTATTGTGACTTCATTCCCCGCAGGTCATCATAATATTTTTTCCCATGATAGGTTATATTAAACTTGTTCGCAGTTAAAGATCATGGACATAACATTCCTTCTTTATCAGACTGGTGGTAAATGAGGTGTCCAAAATCATTAGTCTCTCTGCCTTTTTCATATACCCAGATGCTGGTCTCTCAGCAACTCTCAAGAAGTCAATTGCGTCGCCTGTTTGGTTGAAGCACAAAATTAAATTGGCTCGACTGGGTTGTGAGATTGGGTCAATGCAACTTCACAGAGACTGCTGAAGGTTCATATTATATTCCTCGGTTTTGTTGACTAACTGGCCTCCCATTGGCTTCCTCGGACTGAGGATTCTGCTTCATTTTGGAGCTATTCGTATTGATACAGTTCATTATCTTTTTGGTCTGTGATGGCATAGCGTCACGATTCTGTTTGATGTCAACACTGACTCTTGCACGAAAGCTGCTCTGCGACTCAGAGACAAGAATCCAAACAATTGATGTATTATGAATCACAGTTTTTAAGGACTTGAACAACCTGAAAATCCAGGTATTTAGAGTGCAACGCTAAGAGAGATAAAGTGACAGCGAGCGCAGTGAGTCTTCCTATCTTGAACGTCCTCATATTCATAATATTTAGCCTGCGGACAAACCCAGAACTGAAATGAGATCAGTCAGTTTGCACTGAGAAGGATGGATCAATGATTAATTGAATTTCCTTGCATTTTTGAGGAATGTCTTTAAAAATTCAGGGGTAATTCTATTGACGGCACCCTATCGTGAATGCATGATCGGTTGGGAGCTTGTTATGGGCGTATGTGCAATGTCAAGTATGCTTTAGTCTGAAACAAGGACTTTTGGTGCTGAAGGGGGAATGGAAAAATCTGCCCGCTCGATCTCAAATAAATCCTTTTGCTGCAGAAAGTATTGATGCAGAAATAGTTACCGCACAACAGAAGGCACAAGCCTTCTGGACTCGAGATGGGTCGAGATGGATAATACAAATTGATTTGTACCAACTGACAGGTGCAAAATAAAAAATGTAATGTTAGTGTGCTGATGTAAACTCATATCCGTCAACAGATTCATTGGGATTACAGTAGATCAATGATTGATGTGGGCCTCGTGAGGTTTTTCTCAGTGCAGATGGTGTGAATGAAAAATGCTGCGGTAGGTCTATGGCACGGCCCCTCGGGGGCCTGTGGGGGAGCGAGGGGCTTTTGATCAGCTATCGGTGCTCAGGGGTCTTCTCTCGGACATAGGGCAGATTAATATAGGGAAAAGGGCAAACACTCTAATTTCATGCATTGATCCACTGTAGCCCACTAGTGATTCTCACAGACAGGGTCAAAAATTAACTTTTTGCTACAGCTGCCAATGAGAAACATTTTCGGCCATCAGTTTTATTTTAAAAAAATTTTCCTGCATCATATGCCATAAGCCAGTATGTAAATGTATATGCATGTGGGTGTGATCACGTCTGCTCTTTATGCAAAATTACTTATAAACAATAACTCCACATATCCTTCTGTTTAGAGAGCCAACAGCATTTCAAACACTTCCCTTTTCCCTGGGAATGTGTAATTGTACCAATGTCGTCACTCTTCCATTTTCTCGCTGGTTACTCCAAGGGACGAGCTGAGTCAGATGAGGTAAGGGGAGGGATTGGGGGGGGGGGGGGTATTTTTAGATGGCATTTACCATTTACCCACCCCCCTCAGGGATCAGCACCTGCATTGGAAATGCAAACAGTGATGTATATGAAAGGAGGAGCAGTAATCAGTAAAATAACAAAGAAAGGAATAATGTGCAGGCAAGTGTAAAGAATAACACAATGAATAATTGGGTGGGATGGAAGGTGCAGAGGACAATTAAAGGCCTTATTGAACAGCTATGCAAGTCATACATTGAGAACAATAATTTAGTACATTATCTCTGAAAACGAGACGAGGACATTGGGGCGATCTGTTTATCTTATAAGAGACGCAAGTGATCGCCACCTCATGAACCCTACACACATTTTGGTCTTGTACACTTGTACACTGTACAAGTATTTACAATAAGTCGCACTGTAAAAAAAAATCAGGTCTCCAATTGGAAATGTTCTAGTGACTGATCACATATTTTTTTTTTAGTTGGCCTAATTGAATTTCTGTGAATTAAATTGCATCAATTCATAGAAATTCAATTTGGCCAACTGAAAAATGTAGATGTGATCAGTCACTAAAAAATGTTTTTCAATTGGAGACCTAAATTTTTTTTACAGTGCATGGCAACATGTTTTATCGTTACTTTACCTCATCGAAATAAATGAGGTAAATTTCAACCTTTTGAAAGTTAGACGAGATTAAAATAGTTGAAAATGTACAGCCAATACTTACAAATTTAAGGCAGCAGCTGAATTTAAACTTTAGTTTTTACAGTCATTGTATGTATATGTATATATATATATATATATATATATATATATATATATATATATATATATATATATATATATATATATATATATTGGGAATCAAAAAGTTTTATTATTTCTTAAAAGGAAATACAAATACATGTATAAATAATATTCACCAATAAACAGTTAATCATAATTTTATATAATTTCTTAAATAATAAAATGTATGTATTTTATATCATAAATACAAAAATATTTTTTACATACATTTTTAAAAATATCACAATATTTTATATAATGAATATTGCATAGTGTATATAAGTAACTATTTATTTATGTAATTATTAAATAAAATACATAAATAATGTTTCAGGTAAAAACATTATAAAATGAAATCATTGAAAATATAGGTAACAATATTTTACAGTGTCCTTGTTACACATTACATGTAGTTACTGTAGTAATAACTATAAATTATGCAATTATAATGACATCCAACTAAACCATCCTGTATTCCTACCCATAACCCTATAGTAAGTACATGTAGTTACTTAATATTACTCGGTACTTAAATGTATAATTACACTGTAACAATGACACTACCATATATTAAAGCGATCTCTTTTTTTTAAGCTAAAATAATTTTGACATGCCTAAATTAATTTCTTCTCAGCAGAAACATCATAGAGCTAAACATTTTTTGTCAGCATGAAACATCTCGTCCATCTTCATTGTCCTGATGTCTGACCCCTTCTCATCTCTGGATCTCTGAGTCAGTGTATGAGGAGAGTTAACGTAGCACTTGCTTGGCACACTTAACGATTTATTGACTGACTGATTGATTGCTTCAGTCTCACACACACAGGCTAACACCTGCTATACAGGGAGTGTGTTTCTGTGAAGCGTAACATTTTAATTGAAGTCTTAGTGTGTGTCTTTTAGACTCTTGCACTCCCTTTCTCACACTAACACACAGGAAGCCAAGGCTGTCCATCAGCCCTGCAGTAAGCAGTGAGTGAGTTCCTCATTCACATTTACAGATTTCCATTTCCGCACGAATCTGTGGCCTTGTTTTTACAATGAAAGGAAATAAGGCCTTACCTTTGCTGTCTGTCAGAGAAGCTTACTAGCTTTGTCGCCTCTGAAGACAGGAGATAATGCGCAAGAGAAAATTAGGCAGTCGTGTGTCAAAACGCAGCAGAGGCGCATTAACCTCTGCAAGTCACAGGCGCAGCAAAGGCAAGCCTTGTTTCCCTCTCCCTCTCCTTGTCACTTTTTCTCTTATTTCCTTTCTTTCTCTCTGATAACAGATCAGCACTTCTTGCAAGACTAAAGAGCATCCCCATTGGCACACTGCAGTACTGTATAATTCCGAAATGACCTTCAAAGGGTGAGAAAACATATTCAGCAAGCATGGGCAGGCCGGTGTTTCACATGATGTGATTCTCGAATCAGGTCTTTCAAACCTCGCTTTTTGTTCCCATATCTCCCAAGACTGCCAGCAGGGTGGATGAAGATGAGAATAATCATGAGATCTGCTGGCACTACTTCACTTCCATGTTTTTCTCTATGAGTTTTTCTTATCAGCGGACAGCTGGCTCGCCGACGCTCTGCTGCCAGGTTAGACAGTTCAGTGGGGGTTTCTGTTCACCTCATCCTACATTGTGAGCCTTGTGTGTTTTCTTTGACAACCTATTTTGGATACAGCGGTTTGCTAACCAGTGACAGACTGGGCAAAAAAATTTATAAAGTGCCTTGAAAAATAAAGGAAACTGATGGAAAATGGACAGAGATTGTTCATGATTATTTTTTATTGATTTAATTAAGGCCATTTTTCGATTTCATACAAAAAAAACAAGCATATCACTATTGATTACACAGCTATCTAGAATACTTGATTCTCATTGCTCAATTGTGTCATCCTAGCTTGACAAGCCAGACCCACATCAAGATGTTGGGTCTGGGAACTCACCATTGCCGAGGGGCGGGATAAACGGTTGTCTCTCAAAGAAGAAGGTGAAGCGGAGCTAGTTGATAGATTAAACTTTTGCCGTATCCGGTCGGCAAAACTCCGACCACATCTTCCTTTCTTAAGAATGACTTCAGTGCCGTTCTTTGTTCTTTTCTCAAAGAAAAGCTTAACTCCAAGTCTTCCAGAGTCACGGACTAAAGCCGATTCGAAAGACCGCTGTTTGCCAGCTTCTTGGTTTACAAGTAGCACGTGGAACCGCCGCAACTTTGCCGTCATTATGTTAAGCCCGCCCACCGACTCTATACACGATGTGATTGGCCTGACCAGAGTTTGTTTTTTCCAGCTCGCAAGCCAACAGAGAGTTGCTAAACTACCCTGGCTGCAAATTAGATTTGAGGGTGTGTCTAGATTTCTAGGCTAGTGTCATCCATCTGTCTGAAAATGTATTACTCACCGTCATCCATGGCAACACTAGCATGTATATCATCCAAGCTTAAATTGGTGATGTAGCAACAGATCTTTTCTTCCACATTGATGTAGATTTGAGGAAAATGGATTATCAAAAAAGAAAAAAAAAGTAGGGCAGGGAGTTGGTTCTATCCATCTACCCGCTTGTTAAGTCACGCCCACGGACCGCTGGCTGAATGTCTGATGCATATGGCACGCTTATCTGGAAACACTTCAGGAGTTTCGAAGTTGTCATCTGATTGGTTGAATTCTACAGGATGTTACCAGGATCAACTAAACGCTGAATTGTCAAAAGTATGTGAAGTTCGCGGCTGCATTGTTGCAGTAAACGTGCACAACGTTCTTGAATGAATAATTTATAGATGCACGCCGAACTGTTATTGCAGAGACATCGAATTTACATGATCACGCTCCTATACGTGACGCGGGAAAAAAAACATGGTTGCGTTACATGTCAGTCAAATGTCCTCTTGGGCTGTCCTTGACCAATGAAAGCTGCGATGGATTCCAGACCTTCTGGCATACACTAGCTTGATGTAGATTCGAGGGAAATGGATTATCAAAAAAGTAGGGCGGGGAGTTTGTTCTATCCATCTACCCGCTTGTTAAGTCTGATGTAACACGTCACAGTTTCCGGGTCCAAACACTAATATATACTACTGAAAAACCATGATCCTAACCAGTGCTGGGGTAGTCTCACGTAGACAGACCTTCTGACTTACGCCAGAAGGTCTGGAATCCATTGCAGCTTTCATTGGTCAAGGACAGCCCAAGAGGACGTTTGACTGACATGTAACGCAACCATGTTTTTTTTCCGCGTCACATATAGGAGCGTGATCATGTAAATTCGATGTCTCTGCAATAACAGTTCGGCGTCTGAGGCTGAGACTAGTGCTGGGGAAACTAATTGTGTTACTTAGGCCTAGTCCACACGTACACGGGTATTTTTATAACCAGGCTTTTTCCTCCTCTGTTTTAAAAAATAATCGCGTCCACACAAGCACGGTTTAAAAAAAATCTCTGTCCACATGAAAAAGCAAAACCACGCCATGATTGGCTGCCTGATTTCCACATGGGTCCCATCCACGGTACGATGCACTGAGGGCTGCCATGGGCTCAGTGAAACCCTTCTACAAGTTTACTTTGGACTCATGTGACAGGTAACTGTACACGGGGGCAGGGCCCAAGTGGACTGAAGCTTCACACACTTGCCTTACTATGTTATATTATTGCATTCTGGCACCTCTGTTCTGCAATACAATGAGATAACTGCGCATGTATGTATCTGTATACATGTGATATGCGCTGTTAGCAGAGTTATTAAAAGCTACGTCCGCCATTGCATAGCCTCGACTCATGTAAACAAAAGCGATAACGGCTCACAATCTGACGTCAAACAAAGGAGAGAACGGCGCACACTTCGAGTTAACAAGCCGAAATCTCCGGTTTCACCATCTACACGACAACGCTGTAACCGGAGTTTCTAAAAATCTTCACCCTGGTCGGCGTTTTCAAAAAAGTCCGGTTTCAGTAACCGGATACTGCGTTGGCGTGTGGACAAACAGCCAAACCGCGTAGAAAAAGGTGCGGTTTTGAAAATACCGGTGTTCGTGTGGACAGGGCCTTAGTTACTTTTAATGGAAAGTAATGTGTTACTTTTTTGTCACCTGGACTGGGCTTTCTTTTATTTTTTTAATAACAACATTAAATAATTTTTAATTCACACCAAGGCTGTATACTAATTCAAAGGCTACATCCTTCAAAAGACTTAAAAAGCCATGCCTTCGAAGGCTGCGAAGGTCAGACTAAACGTTGTTAAAAGGGACTAGCCTACAGAGGTTCATGTCGCCTAGCAACTGTGACATGTGCCGTTGATGAGTGACAGTAACGTTTGTACTGGACTTTTTTGAAAGTTATTTTAAACTGTCTGAAAACAAAACCGAGTTCACGAACTGTCTAAATATATTCACCATGGTCCATTTCTGTATATAATAAAGAGTTTAAACTAAATATAAATGCATCTTAGTAAGATTTAAGTTTTATTATTTTTTTTATTTTTTACAATTTCTGGATCACAGGAGATTAGGAAAAACAAAACACAAATGTGATGTTTGGTTCAATTTTGCTTATTGGTATGGTTGAATTGGATCATCGAATGTGAGCAGCAAAGACATAAATATATTTGTATTATTTAACATATTTAATTATTGCAGGTTTGCATAATAATCTGAGTTTGCATTTTACTGTTTTTATTCTTTTCAAAGGAATACTGAATCTGTTTTTGTGCATACAGCACTCACAACGCCTCTGCACGTCACTCCTGATTTCTATCAACGTGAGCGCAGGACAGGTGTCAGTCAATAAATGGGAAATAAAAGTAACTTGCATTTGAAAAAGTAGCTCAGATATTTTGTTGTAAATTTAAAACTAATGCATTACTTTACTAGTTACTTGAAAAACGAATCATATTACATAACTCGCATTACTTGTAATGCGGTTCTCCCAACACTGATCCTAACCTTTATCACCATAGTCTATACCGAAATGCTAGAGGGCCAGACAGAGATTCATCTTTTGTGAATCGTTTGGTGTCCACGGACACTGTGAGCCCAGACACAGTAGTGTACACCATATAAAAAAGCTTACCTTAAAGCTTACCTGTGCTATGAATCAACATAAATGGCTGTTGAGATAGTATTCTCACTTAAAATGAGTGGAGGCTTGGACCCGGATATGGTATTCCTTACTTAAGTGAATTGCTGATTAGATGGAGGAAGATCTAATAAAGGGGTGGGTTTAAAGATGCAGTAAATGATTTTTGAAAAACACTGAGAGTGGATCGGACCGAGCACCACGACAAACTTGTAGCCAATAAGCAGTAGGTGGTGTGTCCACTCATGATGGGGAGGAGAGTGAGCTGAGCAAGAGGGAGATTTGAAAAATGATTGTTGAAAGAGAGATTGCTGAGAGAGACATTACAGATATTAGCTCAGCGGGATATCACTGGGAAAAGAAGGGTTATGTTCAGGCAAGAGCTTTAGGACCCACGTTAATATTAGAAACGCTTTCCAGCGCTGGAGAGACAATGAACTCTTGCTTGTAAATACTTGTGTGTACTGTTTTCATTTTTTTTTTTTGTGCCTTGTTATTACTTCAGTATTTTTACTTCGCTTCTGCTATGATAAAAAGAAACACTCTTGGATTGCATGTTCGTGCATTTTGTAGGCGGAGCAGTGAAGGGAGGGGTGTGTTTGTTTGGGTTGATTGCAAATATCAACAATGTTCAACAAAGATTTTGAAAAATCACATACTGCACCTTTAAGTGAACTAAATGACTGGAGAATTCCCTCATGCATCACCAGAAAGAAGTCTGTTTCATTGGACGATCCAGTTATGACATTTACAAGGTCAAGATATAAGTAAAAATGAATCGTTTACAATAAGATCTGTAATATACATTTAGAAAATAGGATGACATTTTCCAACCTGATCTCATGAGAAAACGTAACTATTTTACAAGGTGGCGATTTCGTATGAATTCCTATGATTTGATTTGACCCCTCCATAGACAGCTATTTAATGAACATTTTCAATTAATTAACACTTTCAAACACTTTTAATTAACACACAGTTTACGTTGGCCAGCTCCTGCGTCAGCATCACACGCGTGTGTCGCTCAAGTGAACAGCATCAGCCAATAGTAAGCCGCCGTGCTGGCGTAGCTGGAAGCGCTGTACTGTACCGCCATCATGCGTCTCAATTAGGCCTATTGTATGTATTAAAAATTACCTCAGAGGACTTTGGTAATGATATTACTGTAATAATGCTGCAGTATTTTGACTTTGTCTGTTTATCTTGTAGGTTCTAGTGTGGATTTAAGATAATATAAATGTAAGACAATACAATTATTTCAACTTAAATCAACTAGCCATGAAATATGATTCATAATGTAAACAGACAGACAGTCATTATAGCAAAATAAACCCCTTTAGGGTGATAAAAGACCATTAATTTTCCAGACATTATCTATATATTCCAGTGGTTTGACTGGCTGCTTAGTTGGCCAACATCCATTAATGTTCTGCTATTGTTATCATTATTGTGCTTTTCTTACATTCTCTTTCGCTTCTTGTATTTCTGACCTCAATACCCTCTAATATGCTTTCTCTTTTTAATCACTCCTTGCTATTCACTCACACTCACTCGCTATTAATATTCTACACTGAAATGTGCTTGGAAAGATATTTTGCTTTCCTTTCATGTTCAAAACTTGAACTACAGTCATGTGGAAACACATTGTGGATGCACACAGGAAGAAATGCAGTAAAATTGAGGCAGATTTGTCGTGTTCATTTCAAATTCAAAGGAAGTTTGCTGATTCAATCAAATCCCTGCGAAGGCGGCAAGCACAGTTTTAGCTCTGCATGTCTTCCAGATCTGCAACGGCATAACAAAATGTTACAATTTATGAAAAAGAACATATAAAGCACTCATCCTAAAATATTAGATATTTATAGACAGAATTCACACTCAGCACTTATTAAAATGCTGACTGTTAAAACTAATTTTGAAAAATTGCTCAGTTAAGATCTAACAATTGAGAGTAGATGAGGTAATTTGATTTAAGATGAAATACAGTAAGAAATTACTTGAGATGACTGAAGAGATGTGTAGAAACAAGCCCTTTATTCTACCAAATGAAATGAAAATGTTTTATTCCACTTTGTCCTCTGCATTCTCCCTGCACAGGGGGTGGTACTTCTCAGAGGGAATTCAGCCCTGCACTCATTATTCTTCCTCTTTTCTCTTTCTTAGGCCAAATATGGGAAATATGAGATCCAAATAGGTCAATAAAGGATGGGTTTATGCCCCCCCACCACCACCACCCATACTACTACATTAATATTCAGACCATCTGCAAAGCTAAACACGCAAACGCATATATTCCCCCAGTTCATCCACTCCTTGACTGAATAATCATGGGGAGATTCAAACGAAAGCTAGATACTTGACTACACCAATGCAGGGCTTGAATTGATCTTTTAATGCTTTTGTTACATCTATTTTAATTGTTACTCAGTACCTAAAGTAACTCATATTAATTTGAACCAGTGTTGTTAGGTTCGGTTCGGCTAAGGAGATGGAGTGTTAAAAATCACACAAATGTGATGATTAAAGAAATTAAGCTGGCTTAAAATTAATCAAACAATCAACATTCAATTGTCAAAAGAGAGTATACCACTTCCTTTAAGATAAAGAGTAGTTATATTCTCAAGTTTTTCAGTCCTTTTGTGTGTGGTATACACACACACACACACACACACACACACACACACACACACACACACACACACACACACACACACACACACACACACACACACACACACACACACACACACACACACACACACACACACACACACACACACACACACACACACACACACACACACACACACACACACACACACACCATCAGATCTTCTTCTGTGTCTTGTGCTCTGTGGGACTTTTATGTTGAAGTTTCTCTGTGCATAGTCTCTGTGTTCTTTACTGTGCCCTGTTTCCTGTGGCCATGTTGTAGTTTTGTAGTTTTTTTCCATTTTCATTAGTCTGCTCCAGGTGTGTCAGGTTCCCTTGTTAAGCTCGTTTACCCCTCTGTCATGCAGGTGTCTGCAGGTCCCTGTGTTTTCTTTGTTTTTTCCTCAGTGTTATTTTGTTCCTGATTTATGGTATGATTGTATCGCCATTAAAATCTCCCTACATTTGGATCCTCATCTCTGCCTGCAGTCTTTGATTTCCCTCATGTTCTGTGACAGACATCTGCGGACACAGGCTGTAGCCCCGGGCGTGGCGGCAATCCTGGCTGAAACCCCCAGGCTTGACCCCACCGCAGAGACACCAGCTGCTCGCACCGAACAAAGTGGTGTGTCCTCCAGACTCGACGCCAGTACCTATGGACTGCCCTAAAGTCTTCATCGGCAATGATCATGGCTACCTTACTTGGTGTCCATGATGGCTGAAAACTTTGGCGTGGTGGCTACTGAATCGACTCCCACAGTCAATACTGAGCAGCTCAGCTGCAGTGCAAGACCCACGTGGCATTCCAGCGTCCAGTCAGGGTCCAGTCTTCTTTCCCCCCCTCGAAAGAAGTTCATCAGGCATACTTCATCCATCCCGAGTCCTGAGAGGACATCCGTCCCTGTCCCGAGTCCAGAGAGGACATCCGTCCCTGTCCCGAGTCCAGAGAGGACATCCGTCCCTGTCCCTGTCCCTGTCCAGAGTCCGTTGACGTCTCATTTCCCCGTCCAGAGTCCGGTGACGAGTCCTGTGACCTCTCCTGTCCCCATCGAGAGTCCTGTGACGTCTGTCCTGTGACGTCTCCTGTCCCCGTCGAGAGTCCGGTGATGAGTCCTGTGATGTCTCCTGTCCCCGACGAGAGTCCTGTGATGTCTCCTGTCCCCGACGAGAGTCCTGTGACGTCTCCTGTCCCTGTCGAGAGTCCTGTGACGTCTCCTGTCCCCGTCCAGAGTCCGGTGACGAGACCTGTGACGTCTCCTGTCCCCGTCGACAGTCCTGTGACGTCTGTCCTGTGACGTCTCCTGTCCCTGTCGAGAGTCCTGTGACGTCTCCTGTCCCCGTCCAGAGTCCGGTGACGAGACCTGTGACGTCTCCTGTCCCCGTCGACAGTCCTGTGACGTCTGTCCTGTGACGTCTCCTGTCCCTGTCGAGAGTCCTGTTACATCTCCAGTTGCCGTCGAGAGTCCAAATAGGTCTCCGGTCCCCGACCGGAGTCCAGGGAGGGCTCCGGCCCCCGACCAGAGTCCATGGAGTGCTCCGGCCCCCGACCAGAGTCCAGGGAGGGCTCCGGCCCCCGACCAGAGTCCATGGAGTGCTCCGGCCCCCGACCAGAGTCCATGGAGTGCTCCGGCCCCCGACCAGAGTCCAGTGAAGGCTCCGGCCCCAGACCAGCCTGTTCCACACAGGCCACCTGACCAATCTTTTCCACACTGGCCACCTGCCTAGCCTGCACCGCCCAGGCCACCCGACCAATCTGCTCCTTACTGGCCACCTGATCTGCCGGCTCTGCCCTGGCCACCTGATCCGCACCAGTCCCTATCCTGCTTACACTCTGCGCTCCCTTCCTCCACCCTCCCCCTGTTCTGCCGGCGCTTCACCTCCCTCCGGGACTGGTTGTGGAGCTTCTGGAAGCTGCTCCTTTTTATATATATATATATATATTAATAATCTCTCTCTCTCTCTCTCTCTCTCTCTCTCTCTCTCTAAAGCGAGAGAGCGAGAGAGAGAGATTATATATAAAAAAAAATTGCGCACAATTTTTCAATTCAAGGATTCAAGTGTCCCTATCATGATTTTTCGAATATTAGCTTTCATGTAGTGTGTAGTATGCAATCGCTGAGGATTGAGGAAGCCTCTGGAGCTGGAATTTAGATTTGTTTCCGACACGTACTGTAAGCGGTAGACCAATCACAACAGACTGGGCCGTCTGACCAATCAGAGCAGAGTAAGCTCTCGGAAAGGAGGGGTTTAGAAAGACTAAATCTTCCAATAAATTGTTTCAGACACTTTGAGAAATGAGCTAAAGTGCACTGTATATAATGAGAAAATAAGTTGTTTTTTACCTGATTCCAAAACTAAATTAGAAACCTTTAAAATAGCATAATATTGGCACTTTAAGGTTACATTTTTAGAGTAATACATTGAGGCCATGTTGGGTCTCCTTGGCTACAAAATATGGGAGCTGTCAGACACTGCAGAGGTTTATATGTGTGTCTGTGTCAGGAACGAAGCTGAGGGGACAAAATTGAGTCCTGCGGATCTATAGTAGACTACTACAAAAAAATGAAGAAGCCATCCATTTCAGGTAACACTAGAGCCTCTTTTTCAGTTTTGTGTTTGTGTTCCTCTCCTGTCTGTATTAAAATACCTATTTTAACTCGACAATAACACTGCTTTAAAATATGCAAACACCCCTAGACATTTGTTAGACGGAGTGTCGCTAAAGCATAGAGTGTCCATTTGTAATTTTCCATAAAGCTCCTTGAAGAGGAGCTTCAATTTGCATTGAAATAGAATTGTTCACTCTCAATGCATTCTAAATGCAATACAGAAGATAAATATGTACGCCGTGGATTGTATGGATTGACAGTCTTTGTAAGTCATAAATAACATTTTCTTTAGGTTTTCTCTCCTAGGTGTTTACGCATCCTGTTTGCATAGGAAAATTCATACTATACGTATAGGCTATGTATTAAGTATACACATTTCACATTCACATAAAAGGAAAGAGGCCTTTAGAGAAAATAGTGAGCCTGAATCTAAATATTCATGGCAGTCTTTTTTTCCCCTTCACAAACCTAACAAGTTCACTATATGGTTGGATTCCTTTTGAAAAGCAGACAAAAAAACATCAGCTGGCCTGAGGATCTAATTCTGTAAATTAAAAAAAGAAATATGAAATGCACATTCACTTCATTGTATGTATTAGTGCTGCGACAATTCTGTGAATAACTGAAGGTAAGGAATAACATAGCAGACTTTTTCTTGTGTGTGTGTGTGTGTGTGTGTAAGAGAGAGGGAGTGACTGTATGAGAGAGCGTCTGGTCTGGGTGAATTGGACAGGGCCGGCAAAATTGACTACACGGAGTAAATGATGGATGGAACAGAGAGAGGAGAACCTATGAGCCAGACATATGGAGTTGGACAAACAGTGAAGGAAAAGCCAATAAAGAGAAGTATCTATTGGCCACGGCCAGGAAATATTATTGACCTGGATGACCTCTTTATACCGTTCCCTGCACTTTTGCAACAAGAACAGAGAGATTATTACAGAGCAATGGTAGATGGTTAACGTGCCCCTTTTCGAATATTCCCTTTCATGCAGTGTGTAATAGAGCTGTTTGTGAATGTAAACGTTCTGCAAAGTTATAAAGTCGAAAGTGCTCAAAAGAAAGATTAGACTCTGAACCGCCTATAGCCTACTAGTCATTTGTGTTTCGATTCCCACTGCTTTAAGGTTGACTGCTTCTCAAATCTCGTTCAACACCGGATTCGCAAAAACACTTGCTCTTGAAAGATGGATCAGCTTGCTCCTCAGAATCACAACCTATAAGTATGAATAATTATTGATGTATATATTTTCAACCGGGTGTTCAAAATACGTAGTTCCCTTTCGTTCAGTCACTACGACGTAACGTTAGTGACTAACGAATGGGGGTTTCGCTTAGAAGCCTATCAACTTCGAGTTTTGAGAAAACGCCCAATGGCGTGCCAATGCCATGGGGCATGCGGAATTTGCATACGTAGCTCCGCCTCACTGCGTGAGTATATAAGGAAGTACGAGGCAATATCGCATTATGTTTCTGCTTTCGGAGCCAAGAGTACCTACCTCTTCACTCCTACAGCCTTCTGAGACTCTGTCAGCTTCTTCGAGACGAGCAGCTTTCCAGTCGGTGTTGGTGTGACGGCGCGTTCCAGTGATCGCATACTTCCTGCCTGCTGATCTGTGCAGTGGTCTGCATCCAGCTGGTGTGTGTTTCCCTGGGCGCTTCGGCATCGACTGTGAAGTTTCCTCTCACAAAAGAGCTTGCACGTGACGCGTCCTTTTCAGGATGTTTCGTCCGTGCACTTCTGGGTGCGGTAGATCGCTTTTTTCTTTCGACGGGCACGAGCGCTGTGTGACGTGTTTGGGCTTTCAGCACGCTCAGGCAGCGCTCTTGGATGACTCATGTTCTCTCTGCGGGAACCTGGCCATCTCAGTGCTTCGATCGAGACTCCGTGAATTCCGTGCTGATGCCGGAACGAGAGTCCCCTCCGTCCCCCCCCAATCTGCGGTCTCCTCTGGAGGCGGCACTTTGGCTGGTGACCAGGGTGATCTGAGGGTGACGGTGTGGAATAAAGCTCCGACGCTAGTTCCTCGGCCCACAC
Organism: Gobio gobio; assembly: GCF_949357685.1. NCBI lineage: Eukaryota > Metazoa > Chordata > Actinopteri > Cypriniformes > Gobionidae > Gobio > Gobio gobio. Next base: position 29,419,713 of record NC_137107.1, read on the forward strand.
CCCCCTCTCAGGCACTTGACCCGGCCCGCGCTCAAGCGTCTACATCGGGGCCGGCTCCTGCTGTCCCGACTGTGGCGTTTGGCGCGGCGGAGGAGGAAGTGATGTCTATCGCCGCATCACAAGGTGGGCTGGAGTCATCTGAGGATGAGGATTCGGCTGTGCTGCCACCTTCGGGTGTCCCAGCATTGCCCGAGTCGGACCCAGAGTTGACAGCCATGCTCTCTCGGGCCGCCGCAGCGCTTGGACTGGAGTGGAACCCTCCGCCTCAGCCCGAGCGTTCGCGGTTGGATGATTGGTTTTTGGGGGCGGCGCGTTCGGACACCCGTCCGGCCGCTCCTCCAATACCTTTCTTCCCCGAGGTGCATGAAGAGGTCGCGCGTTCCTGGAAGGCCCCGTTGTCTTCCCGTGAACGTTTGGCGGCCTCTTCCGCCTTCACCTCTCTCGATGGAGCCGCGGCTCATGGGTACACTGGGGTCCCCCCAGTCGAACGTTCTGTTGCGATGCAACTGTGTCCACAGAGCGCTTCGTCCTGGCGTGGTGACCCAAAGCACCCCTCCAAGGCCTGTAGGTTTTCGTCATCTCTGGTGGCGAAGTCCTATAGAGCTGCGGGGCAGGCCGCCGCTTCTTTGCATACCATGGCAACTCTTCAGGCTTACCAAGCCAAGTTGCTGTGCGATATGCACGAGAGAGGGGCTGATCCAGGGCTCAGCAATGAGTTGCGTGCCGCCACCGACCTCGCTCTCCGGGCGACGAAGGTGACCGCGCGCTCCCTGGGTCAGGTGATGTCCACAAATGTGGTCCAGGAGAGACACTTATGGCTCACCCTGTCTGATATGCGCGACGCCGAGCGAACACGTTTCCTCGACGCCCCCATATCACAGGATGGGCTATTCGGCGGAGCGGTCGAGAGCTTCGCCCAACAGTTCTCGGCCGCTCAGAAGCAGACTGAGGCTATAAAATACATCCTGCCCCGGCGGTCAGCTGCTGCCTCCACCCCACCGCCCGCGCAGGTGCCTCAGCCTGCTCGCCGCCGAGGACGCCCTCCCGCGGCTTCCTCCGCCTCTGCGCCACCCAAGCAGCAGCCTCCACCCGGGCCGCGCAGAGGCAGCCGCAGGAAGGCGTCCCAGTCCGCTCCAGCCCCGCAGCCCGCGAAGAAACGCCAGGCTAAGCGGCGCTCCTGATGCGGACGGCTCAGGGATGGGCAGTTCTTTCCAGGAGACGGCGGCAGGGCCGCTCCTTCCCCCGGTGGAGGGCCGGGGGAGAATCTTTTGTTCAGCTGCTGGCCCCCGGGTCAGCAGCACCCTAATGTGGTTAAAGAAAGAACTGACAAACCCATCCCTGAGCCCCCAGAGATCGGTGACGGCAGTGCGCGCCACCCTCGGGTCACGCCACTCTCGTCCCTCTCTGTCGCCAGCCCCCTGGCAGAGCAGACCCCCGTGGAACGCGAGTCCTTCCCTGGTCTCCTCTGTCAGGGCGCAGCCGTTAACCGTGCTCCGACCCGGGGACGCCCAACAGCCTCCCCTGTCCGCGCCGGTAACGCTGCCTCGCTGCCCCACCCGGGGTACGCCTACTGTCCGTATGACCCCGTTGGTGCAGTCTCTGGAAGCCTGGCTTCAGCTTCCGGGGCTGTCCCGCTGGGTTGCCCGGACCGTCAGGCTCGGCTACGCGATTCAGTTCGCGCAGGCTCCTCCCCGTTACAGGGGAGTCCGCTATACCGTGACCGGGGCCCATGCCCCCGTCATGCGTGCGGAGATTGCCACTCTACTGGCGAAGGGTGCGATCGAGCCTGTCCCTCCAGCCGAAATGAGGTCGGGGTTCTACAGCCCCTACTTCATTGTACCCAAGAAAACCGGTGGGTTACGGCCAATCCTGGACCTTCGCATCTTGAACCGATCCCTTCACCGGCTTCCGTTCAAGATGTTGACTGCGAAACGCCTTTTCGAATGCGTTCGTCCGGACGATTGGTTTGCAGCGATCGACCTGAAGGACGCCTACTTCCATGTCTCCATCCTTCCTCGACACAGACCGTTCCTACGGTTTGCTTTCGAGGGGCGGGCATACCAGTACGCAGTTCTCCCATTCGGGTTATCTCTGTCCCCTCGCGTCTTCACGAAGATCGCCGAGGCAGCCCTTGCGCCCCTTTGGCAGCACGGGGTCCGCATCCTGAACTACCTCGACGACTGGCTCATACTAGGCCACTCTCGAGAGCAGGTTTGCGGACACAGAGATCTGGTTCTCCACCACTTAACCCGTCTGGGCCTTCGGGTCAACTGGGAGAAGAGCAAACTTTGCCCAGTGCAGAGGATCTCTTTTCTCGGTATGGAGATCGACTCGGTCGCCATGTACGCGCAGCTTTCGAGCGAGCGCGCGCAGTCTCTGCTGACTTGCCTCCGACAAATCGAGAGCAAGAATGCGGTTCCACTAAAACTTTTTCAGAGGCTCCTGGGGCATATGGCATCTGCAGCCGCGGTAACGCCGCTCGGATTGCTTCATATGCGACCGCTTCCGCACTGGCTTCGCGATCGAGTCCCGAGATGGGCATGGCAGTCTGGCACGCTCCGGATCCAAGTGACCCGGGCCTGCTTACAGACACTCACCCCGTGGTCGAACCTCAGCTTTCTACGGGCCGGTGTGCCCTTAGAACGAGTTTCCAGGCATGTTGTCGTATCGACGGATGCCTCTGCCACGGGCTGGGGTGCCATGTGCAATGGACAAGCAGCCGCGGGCTCCTGGACAGGACCCCAGCGCCTCCTGCATGTCAATTGCCTCGAGTTGCTGGCAGTACGGTTCGCCCTGCACCGCTTCCGAGCGTTGCTGAAGGGTCAACATGTGCTTGTCCGGACAGACAACACGGCCGTAGTAGCGTACATCAACCACCAGGGCGGTCTACGCTCCCGCCGCATGTCTCAACTCGCCCGCCATCTCGTCTTATGGAGTCAGAAGCGCCTGAGGTCCCTTCGTGCTGTCCATATTCCGGGAGTCCTGAACCACGCAGCCGACGAGCTCTCGCGGTTTCAGCCTCTCCCGGGAGAATGGAGACTCCATCCCCGGACGGTTCAGCTGATTTGGGAACAGTTCGGCGACGCACAGGTAGACCTGTTTGCCTCCCACGACTCTTCCCACTGCAGCCTGTATTATTCCCTGACCGAGGGCACGCTCGGCACGGATGCACTGGCGCACAGCTGGCCGCGGGGCCTACGCAAATATGCGTTTCCCCCAGTGAGCCTACTCGCACAGCTTCTGTGCAAGATCAGGGAGGACAAGGAGCAGGTCCTTTTGGTCGCCCCGTACTGGCACGGCCGGACCTGGTTCCCCGAACTCATTCTCCTTGCGACAGCCCCTCCCTGGCCTATTCCTCTGAGACCGGACCTCCTTACTCAGAGACGGGGCACCCATTGGCACCCGCGTCCCGACCTTTGGAACCTCCACGTGTGGCTCCTAGACGGGACCCGGCAGGTTTGAGTGGCCTACCACCTACGGTGGTCGCCACCATCACTTCCGCTAGGGCAGAGTCCACTCGGCATGCCTATGCATTGAAGTGGAACCTCTTCGTCACCTGGTGCTCTTCCCGCCAAGAAGACCCCTGGAAATGTCCGATCGGGTCCGTGCTTGAGTTTCTCCAAGAGGGGCTGGAGCGAAGGCTGTCTCCCTCCACCCTCAAGGTATATGTGGCCGCAATATCTGCCCACCACGATCTCTTGGAGAACAAAAAGGTAAGTCAGCACGACCTGGTCATCAGGTTCCTGAGGGGAGCTAGGAGACTGAATCCTCCTCGCTCTCCTCTCGTACCCTCTTGGGACCTCGCAGTAGTACTAACTGCTCTGCAGAGGCCTCCCTTTGAGCCTTTGCGGTCGGTTGATATTAAGTTTCTGTCTATGAAGACGGCTCTGCTGACCGCATTGGCCTCAGTCAAGAGGGTCGGGGACCTGCAGGCATTTTCGGTTGACGAAGCGTGCCTGGAGTTCGGGCCGGCTAACTCTCACGTGATCCTGAGACCCCGGCCTGGATATGTGCCCAAGGTTCCCACCACTCCGTTCAAGGACCAGGTGGTGAACCTGCAAGCGCTGCCTTTGGAGGAGGCAGACCCAGCCTTGGCATTGCTCTGTCCAGTACGCGCTCTCCGCGCCTACGTAGACATGACGCAGTGTTTCAGGACCTCAGACCAGCTCTTTGTCTGTTATGGTGGAGAGCGGAAGGGAAGTGCTCTCTCAAAGCAAAGGCTGTCTCACTGGATAGTGGACACCATTGCTTTGGCTTACCAGCAGCAAGGCCGACCATGTCCCCTTGGTGTGAGGGCACACTCCACCCGGAGTGTGGCTTCCTCTTGGGCTCTAGCGCATGGCGCCTCGCTAGCAGACATCTGCAGAGCTGCAGGCTGGGCGACACCCAACACATTCGCCAGATTCTATAATCTCCGAGTGGAGCCAGTGTCCGACTATGTACTCGGTAAGGACCAGGTTCAGGTGTCTTCGCTTGCTCGCCACTCCACTCCACGGACTGGATACGTGCGATATTTCCTCAGGTGAGTTCCCCGAGAGCCCTGAGCTCCTCCAGCACTGTCGACGCCGACATCAGTTCAGTCTGCCCTCTCGAGCCCAGACCCTCATGTCCGGCCAGGTGCCCCATGTGCATGGTTCCCTCTGGCGACCCCCACATGTGTATTTCACCGTAAGTCTCCGCAGTGAGCGGGTTTCTTCCCTTGGCGTGTCCCCGCCACCCCTAGGGTTAAAAATCCACCTTCGGCTGGTACCCTAGAGATCTCCCATATGCAACCCTCTCCGGGTCATATGTGTCTCTTAAGTCCTCCCCACGGGTAGGCATCTTGGCATTCCCTCACTGGGATATGCTTCCCAGTGTACCTTGGTAATCCTGTGTTAAGTGGGAGTCCTTCGTCCGTACTAGTCTTACGACAGGGTACTCACACTTACGCAGGGCGCTGGAAGACAGCTGAGTGGCGGGATTATATTGGGACCCCCATTCGTTAGTCACTAACGTTACGTCGTAGTGACTGAACGAAAGGGAACGTCTCGGTTACGGATGTAACCCTCGTTCCCTGAGGAGGGAACGGAGACGTAACGTCCCCTTGCCACATCAGCTGTGTTGCCTGGAACGCAGGAGTTCAGTCTTGGCTCCTCAAGCAGGTAACATAATGCGATATTGCCTCGTACTTCCTTATATACTCACGCAGTGAGGCGGAGCTACGTATGCAAATTCCGCATGCCCCATGGCATTGGCACGCCATTGGGCGTTTTCTCAAAACTCGAAGTTGATAGGCTTCTAAGCGAAACCCCCATTCGTTAGTCACTAACGTTACGTCTCCGTTCCCTCCTCAGGGAACGAGGGTTACATCCGTAACCGAGACGTTTTGTGTTTTATATTGTGCAACTTACGTTATTATTGTCTTTGGCCACTATTACCTAAAACTGTGTAATGCAGATTATTGGTCGTTCTTACTACTTTGAGTAAAGATAAAGGATGGAGCAAGAATTGTTTTACAAATGTTTATGTTACATCAGTCATTCGCATTAGTGCTCGGCTAACGTATGTGCTGTTATTGATACAGTTCCCGCATGTGCACCGAAATATACACATGTGTTTGTTGATGGACATACACTTGTTAATGCTGATAGTGAGGAATTACAGTTACAATATCTTATAATGTACCTCAAACTGAGTATCACTGACACATGTCCTGCTCAAGTCATCCTTGAGATGGAGGTTCGGGTATAATAACTAGTTCTTCCAATGTTTCATCATTGGATTCGTGCTCGGATTGATATGGTAAAATAGACGCCATCATTACTGCCTTTACAGTGTGTACAATCGCTGAGCTTTAGGAAGCCTCCAGAGCTGAAGTTCAGTAATAGTAAAGGGCGCTTAGCTTCTGACACGTGCTGTAAGCGGTAGACCAATAATGACAGATTGGGCCATCTGGCCAATCAGAGCAGAGAAACTCTCATAAAGGAGGGATTCAGAGAGACTGATTCATCTGTCGAGTCGTTTGAGAATCATTGAAAAATGTAGAGATGTTCAATGTGCATTATGAGAAAATTAAACTGCTTTTTGAGCTTTGATGTATTTAAACCTATTGTAGGAGACCTCCAAAACTAAATTAGGAACCTTTAAAATAGCATAAAAGGGGCACTTTAAATGCTAAGTAAACTTATTGTTTTTTTAGAACAGATTTTATTGATCTTTGATTTTCACAATTCCTACTTAATAAAACGTAAGCTATCTCTTGATAATATAAATCTTAAATCTGCTGACCTTAAACCAGTACACATTTCTCTGAGAATAAGAAATGAGAATATTGTTTACTTTCTATATGCTGATGTGCATTCCCAGCATGCAGGGAGGAGTTTTGTTGTTCCACAGAATCATTTATTAGGGATTAAATGGAGCCTGTTCTGCTTCGGGGATTTGCGTGAATAGTTTGGATTGTGTTATTAGGTTTTATTTTTCATTTACTGGAATATGTTTTATGAGAAATAAATATGAAAACAGGGCATAGTTTGTCTCATTTCATTTACATTGTGTGTCCCGTTTAGGTTGCTATACAGTGTCCGACACTGGTCTGAAAGTGCTTGAGCGGTAGACTGTTTGTGGACGTCTATTTATTGCATTGACCAACTTTGTACATACATTTTGTGGCCATTAAAATATTAGTTAATATCTACACCCTGTAGCCAAATTTGAGCTTTTTGAAAATAGAATGTTTTCATACTGACTACCAGCTGGCCCCTTTTACCAGGTCTTTTTAAGTTGGCTGGAAGTAATTAAGACTGTGCAGTTAAGAAGCATGGGAACCCTCTTAATTAATAAGACAAAGTATTGAAGTGGGAAAGCTAAATGTGCATTGTTTAATATTTCATCGTCACTTAAATTGCTTTTTTACCCACAAGATATCCCCCTCTTGCAGCTAAAATGCAAGACTTTACACCCCTTGTATCACATAATTTTGTTTTGCTTTAAAACGGATAAAACCCCTAAGCCATGTCCTTAGAGAGAATAACAACAGAGAGAGAGAGATACCTCAGCTCTCTCCATTGAAGCCTTCGCTAGAACAAACAGGGCGCAGATATGCTGAGGTGTTACATCTAAAGGTACTACATCTTCCTATAAATAGGGTGAAAATTCAAAATAATATAAAACTGCTGAAAACCAGACTGCGACATTATTTTTCCCTGCCTTTTATTCTTGTGTAATTCTGAAAGGGCCTTCAATCAAAAAAGACTATGGCTCGATTTTTTCCTCTGTTGCTTTGGAAGAGGTAAATGAGTAAATCCGCAGTGCACTGGGATTAGAGCTTGGCAAGAGTAGTCGAATAATTGTCAGTTGCTTAAGAACTCAAGGTACAAACATGCAGAAGTGCATCATTCCTCAAAATCGATGCGCTATTAGAGAGGTGATAACATGATTTATTTTTCTGTTTTTGTCTCTGCTTTGTTGTTGTAATTGTTCTGGAGATCTGCTTTATAAAATTCTCTGGAGAAGGTGAAATGATGAGAGCGATGCCTCATTAAATGAACAAAACTGTTTTCTGTTGTCCCAAACAGCTGTCCCCGAAGACCTTATTGATCCTAATAAGATTATAAAAACACTGCAGTAGTTTCATAAGCTGTGATTCTCACAAGTTATAGAAACAGGCAAATCTTGTTTGGTGGGGAATATCATTTTAGGTCTTTTGATGTCCCCTTAAAGGGGCTATGAACTGAATTGTTTAATCATATTTCCTGTGGTGCACTTATAATGTTAATATGATTTTTTACATAAAAAATGGTCTTAATTTAGAAATAAAATTTTAGCCTCTGATTTAAACGCTCTGTTTGAAGGGGCGTGTCTGCTGTGAGACTTCAGTGTAAACACCCACTGCTGGGATTGGCTAGCATCTTTGTATATGATGTATATCTTTGCATATGAAATAGCTAAGTAATGTTTAACTCTCTGGAAACCTGGCACCTTTTTACTATTACAGTTCTCAAGGTTAACTAATCGTGAAAAGTGTTGATTATTGCATTATATTTAGATCTATGGCATTATATTTAGATTGTGGCATGAAAGGTTGATGAGCATTGTAGCCAAGCACATAAATGCAGATCTCCACCTTATTGAAGGGCAGGAGGTCACTAGGAAGCCCGGCTGCTACTAGTGTGTCTCAAGAACCGAAAATCTCTGACTCTTCTGTTCCGACAGGCTAGCCCCGAATTTAGTCAGGAATAGTATTTTAGCCTTTAGTTAAATATGCTTGTTATTTTTATTTCTTATACATGGTATTTTTTTATTTCTTATGCATATGTTGTGATGATTCTATCACTATTTTAATACCTTTTATGTAAAGAATTACTATTGTGTATGAAATGTATAAATTAACTTGCCTTGCCTTGATCTCGTCATTGAAACTTGATTTCTGCACACTAACGGATGCTTTCATCATAACTGACAGTGCAAACACAACACAATGTAAATAAGAGAGTTTTGGCACGAGTCCAGAACTCATTCACTGATAAACTCGCGCAGTTTGATTGACAGCTCCAGCGATTGCATATTCTTTGATCGCTTTCTATGTATAATTTAATCACAGTTTAAATTAACAGATGATTTTCATCCCACTAAGAGAAACAATGTGAAGTTCACTGTTTAGTCACTGGTTTGATTTACAGACACCGACAAAGAACATCTGACTGTACATGAATCATACATACATACATATCAGAAATCACTGGTCACAGAACCGGCATTAGAATTAACAGGATTACTTAAAATGTTGTTGTGGCAATACTGTCAAGTCCATATTGTAAAAGTCTGTTTGCAAAGCCTGCGCCGAAATTGCGACTGATTTACCAAAGAATCCACAGTGAAATTGTAAGGCCCGCCCAATCGTCCCAATGATTGCTTACGATTAGCGGGTGAAGGTTTCTTGCGTGTTCGGTCTTTTCAGTCGGGCAAAGTAATTTAATTCCAATTCACCTTTATCTGACTCCATTTTATCATGACCTCAAATTTAAGTTAGAATGCCGATTGGTTATAAGGTAATTTGCATAACAATTTAACTACACATTTGATCCTTCTATTTGACTCTTTACTCTTATCGAAATCATTCATTCGGTTCTCAGAGTTGCACAGGGTCCTCACACAGACAATCACAAACTCGCCAGTCCAATCATTAACCAGAGATTATGGCTAAAACGATTTAACAATGCCGCCCATGTTTGCTATTGTTAAAAAGTACCCATGTAGCCACCTACAGTCGCCTATATAACAACTTAGTTAAAGTTGAAACAGTAACCAGAGGTTATGGCCAGACAGAAGACACTCAGTGTTATGGGCTGACCTGTGTAAAGGATTGCGCCCTGACCCTTCTGCAACATCTCCTTAAATACCAGACCAAAACAGAAACCTCTTTTAAATGGAAACATGAGTTCACAATGAGAATTTGCATTAATCAAGTCCTATAGACCTGTAATTTACACTTTATTGAGGACCAATTGGCAGAGGACACAGACACCACAATAAGCAAAATATCTCTAAACTCTTAAAACCTTTGTTATCTTTTGCTTTACTTCTGTGGGAATGAGACCTTTGTACCAGTTACACTGAGACGTTTCAAATGATTCCAAACATGTATAATACTGTAGTACTTGTTCACAATAACCCATGTAGATTTTGGGTGAATTTCAACATATGGAGAGGAGAGATGAGGGTGAGGGGAATGAAATGCAAAATAAGGCAATACTTGGGTGATCAACTCAGTGGGATTTCGTCTTGGATGGGGATGGTAATTTCACAAGAGAGAGTTCAGATGTTAATTTCCTTAGTTTTCTCAGAGAGTTGCCATCTCTAACAGTTCTTACAGTTTTCTCCAGTCTTAAAAACGTATGGCATACAAATAAATAATGCTCAACTGAGACATTCATAATGTTGAAAATAAACAAAATAACCACATTCACAGCAGTAAGATCCCTTGGAAGGTGATGTTATTTGTTGTCCATCCTGTATTGTTCTTCTCTCCTCGTCATCTAACTAACACGCCAGTGGGCGGAGCCAAAGTTGCAATGATGAACTGACCGTTGATTTTCTTCTGCAGAGGCTTTCTTTCATGATAGGCACATTCCACAATGAGTAGTTTACTGGGCTTGGTAACAATAAAAGCTGTTTTTGAACTAACAAGGAAGTTTTCAGTTCTGAAACTCATATTCTGATAGTATGATTACCTCTTATATGTCAAATCTCAAGGAAAATGTAATTTCTCAGTTGACTTAAATCAGCTAAGATCAAAAAAGGAAAACCTGTTTTCCCCCCATTCAATATGACTTTCAAATTTTTTCCTATATGACCAAAAATTCCTGACCCCTAACCTTTGAATTGTTGTGTATTTCATGAGAAAAAACACAAGGCATAGGCCTATTGTACTGTGATAAATGAAAAGTTTCCATTTGCAAACGCTCTCATTGTGAGAAAATCACATTGCAGTGTGCTACGTACAGCATTAAAATACAGAAACCAAAACCTAACACTATGCTGGGTTTCATAATAAAACACAAAAGGATATGTCTGTGTCCTTTGTTGAACTCCTTCAGTTTCACAATGACCTTCTGAACAAGTGCCATAAAAGGAACAAAGCCTGTTTATTGGTTACATCACACAATTTGTGATATAACACATAGACTGCAGCTCCTTCTTCTCTCAAAACTAAAAAAGGATAGGCATTTCGTAGAGCCCTACACCTTTTCCAGTGATCACAACTCTAGCAATAACAGTTGTGCCATCACCTGCTTGAGGATGAAGTGTTGGAGAATGGCAGAGTGTAATGAAGAACAGCTATCTTTTTGTTAGACTATCTAACAGAATCAAAAGCCTCTAATAAGCTAAAGGCTCTGTGACCAGTGCCTGTCCATTCTGAGGACCGATTTCAGCTTATCAGAGGACTTCAGTGTCTCTGCTGTTGCTTTCTCTTCTGTTTATCCTCCAGATTTTTTTACACTTCACCAAGAGGAGGAAAAGGATTTAGCCAGAGACATGTTGACAGCTATGAACAGTTCAGTTTCTTTAAAAAGACAGGCAGAGACAACATCACATTTAAGAGTATGTTTGTAACACTGTATAAGAGCCCTCTCTTCTTTTCACTTATACATCATCCAGGTTTATCATCCCCTGAGACACTAACCATTTAAGCCATTCATTTTTACAGTTTAAGCCACAAGAACAGATTCTTCCCACGGATCTTAAGAGCCGTCGAGCTATTCTATTCTAAGCTTAGAAAGATTGATTATCACTGCCTCTGGATATTTTGGCATGATGCAAGGCCATACAAAGCCGTCGTAACATAAAGAAATGCCACGTGGTAGAAAAGGAAACACTGGAATTTATCTTATTTTAACATCCTTTACTCAGCCAAGCTCGAATGGTGAGATTCTTGAATACTGGGAAATGCTGAGAGGTGAGAAACTGATTTAATAACACTGATTGATGACACTACAAAAACACATAACAGATTAAAACAGACAAAAATAATTTCAATGTCATGCTTTACGAAAACATTTGCGTTGGTGAATTATGTATTAAATTTTATTTAAATATTAGTAATACCCTAATATTGTGTTGGTCCCCCTTTTGCTGTCAAAGCAACCCTGACCCTTCGAGGCATTGACTCCACTTGGACTGAGATTTGGGGAATTTGGAGGCCAAGTCAACACCTCAAACTCATTGTTGTGCTCCTCAAACCATTCCTGAACCATTTTTGCTTTGTGGCAGGGCGCATTATCCTGCTGAAAGAGGCCACAGCCACCAGGGAATACCGTTTCCATGAAAGGGTGTACATGGTCTGCAACAATGTCTAGGTAGGTGGTATTTGTCAAAGTAACATCCACATGGATGGCAGGACCCAAGGTTTCCCAGTAGAACATTGCCCAAAGCATCACACTGCCTCCGCCGGCTTGCCTTCTTCCCATGGTGCCATGTGTTCCCCAGGTAAGCGACGCACACGCACCCGGCCATCCACCTGATGTAAAAGAAAATGTGATTCATCAGACCATTGGCCGCCCATGACCCCGACGCTAGTTCACGACTGTTCCTTCCTTGGACCACTTTTGATAGATACTGACCACTGCAGACCGGGAACACCCCACAAAAGCTGCAGTTTTGTTGATACTCTGACCCAGTCTTCTAGCCATCACAATTTGGCCATTGTCAAACTCCTTCAAATCCTTACACTTGCCCATTTTTCCTACTTCTAACATATCAACTTTGAGGACAAAATGTTCCCTTACTGCCTAATATATCCCACCCACTAACAGGTGCCGTGATGAAGAGATAACCAGTGTTATTCACTTCACCTGTAAATGTGATATGTGTATATGTTATTCACTTCACCTGTATACCTATACACCTGTACATGTTTTTCGTGTTCTTTAATTTAATTGTTCTTTAAACAAAGAGTTTTCGCCAAATAAATAAATAAACTGCAATCTATATACTGCAACCACTGAATCAATGAAAGTTATAGATCTCGCCTCTCATTTAATTCTGGTCAAAGAATTTCATCAACATCACAGCATATATTTTCACAAGTTATGTATTGTGGGGGAAAAGCTGTGAATGCTGGATCCATCCTTGTGCCTCAACTTCTCCACAGGCCTCTCCCATCTCTTGAAGAAGACTTGGTTGTAAGGGTTGCCATCATATACTTTCCATCTGCAAGAGGAGAATATGCTGGAAGGAACACCATCCTGAAATGTGGGTGATGCTCAAACCACTCTTGCACCAGTGTCCAACACAACTACACAATTTCGCTAAATTTGCTCTTGATCACTCTGCAGAGAGTGGATTTCAGTGAGGGAGTTAAAAAAATGTAGGAGCCTTTCTGTGTTGTATGACCCCAAGACAGCGTTGTGTGCCACAAAACCAGTGGATTGCAGCACTTGTTGTCCTGGGACATTGACTGTGGCACAATGTTTCTATTGGGCTGAACTCTCTGTCCAGCTTCCCTCAAGGAAAGACCATAATTTATGACATGGCGGGTGGCTCTGATTTATTTTGAAACCCGTCTGTACACTATCCTTCCTCTCCTCCCTCCTGTTACATTTTGCTCTCCCCTTCCCCTCTGTCCATGTCTTCTTATAATTTCTGCTCTTGCTCTTTCCACTAAATCCATTTGCCTCATCTCTTCTCCCTCTACTCCTTTTCCGACATCCTCAGCTCTTCTTGCTCCATCTCCCCTACCTATACCATATACTCCTTCCCCCTAATATCTTTCTACCTCTTCCACTGTGCCTCTCCCTCTCAATATTACCCTTCCTTTATCCTCTCCAAAACCTCTCACTCTTACACATCTTCCTTTTCCCATTCTTCTTTCCCCCTTTTATAGTTTTTGCAATTGAGATAGCTGTGTTAACAATTAGGATATGTACATTTCCTGTGTTGTGTGTATTACTAACTCGGAAGATCTTTATTTGGGGCTAATTGAGAACCTTCCAAATGCAACTGAGAATTTAACAAATAACAGAGATTTGTTTGTTGTGTTTGCAAAAATGGTGCACAAATGATTGTGATTTTTGTAAAACCAATAAAAAAAGCTGTAATTGTTTTTTCCCCCTTATATAGCTATTAAAATTTAGTTTGGCTGTGTGCACTGTTGTGAACACATTTGATAAATTTGTACACAATTTGAGAACATTATGCATATGATTTGTAATTTGTATGAAATGAATGAAAACTTACAATCTATTTAGGACAATTACAAAGTGTTCAGATCACGGGTTAAGCCACTGTCACACTACACTTTGAGCATTTCTACTGACTTTTCGATATCTACAAACACTGTACAGTTGCAAAATGTCAAATTCTGGGGCATCTTTTTAAAAAATATAATTCAACATATAATACATAATTAATTAATTAATAATGTGTTACATTTATATAGCGCTTTGCTAGGCATTAAGCGCTTTACATATAGAAGGGGGAATCTCCTCATCCACCACCAATGTGCCGTAAAACTGACATCATCGGAAAAGGAACGGCATTCCAGGCCGGAAGTTTCTTTTCAGATTTTGATTAAAGATTACCACGGCAAACCATTTTTTTCTGCATATTAACTTGCACGGATTAATTGTTCACCTAAGACCAGTAATGTTTGCTAACAAAGTAAATAAGGTCGATTTTGATTTCATGAGGACTTTAATGGGACAATAAAAGCCCTCCTTTACACCTATTCCTAAGCCTAAATGCTTTTATTATTATTAAAAATTTCGTTAGGCACTTTATTTCCATTTTTAGAACAATTTATTAAAATTTGTATTGAAAGTAAATGCCTTTCCGATGTGATATGTGATAGGAAAAGAGAGAAGAGCGAGCTCTGCAAAAGGCGTCAAAACCTAGATCTTTAAGCCTTATGCTTTACTGACTAAGCCACTGAACACGTTGAAATACGCTCGTTATTTTTATTATCTTGTTTTTCCCAAACAGATATTGTTAGGCAGAGCTAGTGCGAATAGCACTTGCCAACAAGGCACGCTGTTTGCACTTGCTGTAAATAGACACTCCGTATAAATAAAATCATACAGGTTTCAAATGACTCATGAAGGTTTTAATATTTGAGTGCTTTAGGTCTTTTATTAATTATTTGAAAGGAGATATTCATTTAGTGTGTTTAACCATTGTAACCTGATTTAGACAGGGATTCTTGATGATCCTCTACCTCATTTTGTCACACAGAGTATGCTCTCTTTTTAGATTCCTTTTATTAAAATTGCACATTCACACGATGACTCATAACACTAATCCTGCTCACTTGTCACATGCAGTAATTCCTTGCGAGTGCACTGGTTTTCAAGGGCATAAATCAATAGTCACTGCCAGGGCACTGTGCCGCTCTTTAAATAGAGCTGTGACTGCAGTTGGCCCTGGGTAACGGTAACACAGCCGAGAAAGCCTTTCAAACCAGACTCTTGTGAATCAGATAAAAGAGGTGCTGACTTAATGCTAATGTAAACTTTCTAGGCCTAACTTAAAGTCTCTGGATTCAGGGCTCACATTTGATTAATCGAAGCATGACTGAAAGGTTATTTAACTTTCATCTTCCAATAAATCTCACTTTCAAATGCCTTATCCAGAACATAACCGTGTGATTACAAAGAGATTCATTTAAATTGTTTAATCAAAAAGAGCTAAAACAGCAGCCTCGCTCAAACAGTATTGAGTAGAGGCAAATTCGTCTTAAAATATGAAATGCATTTGTTTGAGTAGGTCTACAACAAGCCGACTTCAATATGACCTACGAGATTTATTATGCTCGTAAAACGCTTTGTAAAACAACTGTATAAAAAGCGAAATCAAACAAAAATGAAGTTGTTTTCCTTTTCCACATACAGAGCCTTCATTCATTCCCAGCATGATTGGAACAACAGCAAGCAGATGTTGCAGTTTGATGAGCAGACACACAGCTCTTGTGGAGGGGGTCCGAGCCCTGTGTTTGTGTAATCAGCAATGAACGAGCGGCTGACTGCTGGTATGATGCTCTCCCAGGCTCCAACCCAGGCTCACATCTTGGAAAAAAAAACCTGCGCTTAGAACAGATGGACGCTTCGGAGAGGCAACTCAGATAGGAAAGTAAAGAAGATGCAAGATACAAGTCTAGATTCTTTTCATCTGAAATTTCATCTTTGCACTAAATGAAGACAGTGACACCAGTTATCAACATGTCATGTTGCTTTCAAACATCACAATGCCTGTGGAGAAAATGTGACATTGACAGCAAAGATTTTTTATGCATGACAGTATAACAAAACTGTCAGCATTTTATGACGGTGCAGCAACAAAGACCTTGGAAAAACAGCAAAGGCACAATCGATCTGTCTCCTGCGGGTTTCTTTCACTGTGCTCTAGTCAAGAATGGTTGATATTACCTAAATCACAGAGCCACAATGTATTCACAAATACTTTATATAATATTTATATATTCATTCTGTGCTTATACAGACACTCACACCACTGCAAAACAACCGTTTCTCTGGATTTACTATTTTTGAGTAAAATGTAATTTTTTTATTTTATTCTATTTGATCACAACTGGTCAAAATATCACAAAAAGATGCATTTTTTTCAGACCTTGAATCATTTTAAAAAGGTAAATAAGTTTATATTCATTGTTCAACAACACAATACTAATATTTTAATGTAGGAAGTTTTCAGGAATCAATATTAGGTTACTAAGCACAGCTTTCATGTGTCTTGGCTTGCTCTCAGTCTTTCACATTGCTGTCGGAAGACTTTATGCCTCTCCTGGTGCAAAAAGCTTTGTTTGGTGGCTTGTGACCTTCCATCTTCCTTTTGATCACATTCTAGAGGTTTTCAGGGAGGTTCAGGTCTGGAGATTGGGCTGGCTATGGCAGGGTCTTGATCTGGTGGACCTTGATTGGCTTGGCTGTGTGGCATGGAGCATTGTCCTGTGGAAAAAAACAATCTTTCAAGTTGGGGAACATTGTCAGAGCAGGAGGAAGCTAATTTTCTTCCAGGAGAACCTTGTACGTGTCCTTCACAAAGATGGATCTGCCTGCTTCTGATCTCTCTGATGAGTCCAATTTTCAGCTTTGCCCAACACCTGGTCCTCTACTGGTCAGACAGAGATCTGGAGAGACCTAGAAACCACAGTCTCTCACTGTGGAATTTGGTGATGATCTGCAGGTTCTTCAGTAAGGCTGGAATCTGGCACATCTGTCTTTGTGAAGGTTGCATGTACAAGGTTATCCGAAAACATGGCATCTTTTTTGTTATTTTGACCGTTGTCATTTTCTGCAAATAAATGGTCGAAATGACAATATTTTTATTTGAAACTTGGATGTAATGTTGTCAGTAGTTTATAGAATAAAATACAAATGTTAATTTAACTCAAACACATATAAATAGTAGCTCCAAAGAAACTAATTTGCTAATTTTGCAGTGGTCTCTTATTCGAAAGCTGTGTAAGTTTAATGTGTAAGATTATTACATTTTAAAATACTCATAATAGGAATACAGTTACTTTGATTACATGTTACAGTTTTTTATTCACTTTGGTGCTCTTTTCACAAGTAAGGTGTACATTTTCAAACCTCTTAGTACTAATATCACAGCATATCATCAAAAGTGTAATCTTTTCAAATGTTTCAGCATGTTTTCAATTGTGTTAGAACACAACACAACATAAGTGCTTATATAAGCATTTCATTCACAGTAACTGCTTTTCATAATGCTATTATCATCAAACTTTTCATTTGCATCTCTTTTTGTTCAGTTTAATACATTTGTCTATTATTTAATCCATCTGATATTAATAGTTAATCAGTGGTCATCATTTGGTACATCATCTATAGATTTCTATAGATAGTTGTACTGTAGTTTCTACTTTGTTTGCAAATTCCGATTCGGATAACCAAACGTAATGAATTATTTTTACATTATAAGCGATTACCACTATGTTTAACGTGTGTGTGTGTGTGTGTGTGTGTGTGTGTGTGTGTGTGTGTGTGTGTGTGTGTGTGACAGAGAGATTTGCAATTTGTGAACATAGAGCAGGATAGAGTACAATGGAGAGGAAATGTATAACATCAGATTGATCAGACACGCATCAGAAGAACTGAGACAGATGGCATCAAATACAGCATTTTACATTACAGTATGCCACCATGTGATACTGTAAATAGATTACCATGGTAGAGACTGCCACATTACTGTAACTCACCCTTATAAAGGTCAACTACAGTATAGATTCAGTCATATGGCACAATGAGAACATTATGGATTTTATGTTACGTACGTTAGGTAATGTAAGTGTATTTTCTAATGTGGCATCTGTAGCCTGCATTAAAAAAAAAGAAGTGAATGCTGGATCCATCCTTGTGCCTCGATTTCTCCACTTGGTTGTAAGGGTTGCGATCATATTCCATTTCCAAGAGGAGAATATGCTGGAAGGATAAAATCTTTTATATACACTGCCATTCAAAGGTTTTTGATCAGTAAGGTTTTTAATGTTTTTAGAAGAAGTCTCTTATGCTCACCAATGCTGCACCAATTTATTTGATTAAAAATACAAAAAAATATATTTTTTCACAAAAATATTGTGAAATATAATTAAAATAACTGTTTTCTATTTGAATATGTTTTAAAATATAATTTATTTCTGTGATGCAAAGCTGAATTTTCAGCATCATTACTCCAGTTTTCAGTGTCATATACTGTATGATCCTTCAGAAATCATTCTAATATGATGATTTGCTGCAAGAAACATTTATGATTAGTATCAATGTGTCACAATCACCAGTGAGAGTGCCCCTGATTACCACCTGAGGGCACTCCACCCCGGACTGTCACTCCATCAAGGACTACATCTCCCATAATCCTTTGCCCGAACTCATCAGCACTCATTGATTACACCCACCTGCTCCCCATTACCTTGTTAGCTCACACTATATAAGCCTGGTCATGTCTATCATTCATTGCGAAGTCTTGTTTGTTGTAATCTGCATTTCTGAGTCGCTGGTTTTGGATTTCTTGCCTGTTCCGTGGATTACCCGTTTGCCTGTCTCTCCTGTCTTGTTTGCCTGATTGTACTGATTACCTGTTATGACTTCTTGCCTGTTTGTTGACTACGAGTGTGGATTACCCTTTAATAAAGCTGCATTTGGATTCTCAAAGCCTTCTGTCTCAGAGCAGTATGTTACACAATGTTGAAAACAGTTGTGTACTTTAATTATTATTTTTTCTTTTAGGATTCTTTGATGAATAGAACGTTCAAAATAACAGTATTTATCTGAAATAGATGTTGTGTTTGACTGCTGTGAAAACATTTGAGAATTTTGTGCACAGTGTTTTGAAAAAAAAAATAATGCATGTGATTTGCAATTTGCATGAAATGAAATAAATTTTACAACCTGTTTAGGACCATTACAAAGTGTTCCGATCAATGTGTTAACAGTTTTGAGAACAGTGACCTGAGTTAGGAGAAATGTGGCAAATCGATTGAGGAAAAACTGTAAATGAACTGATTGTTAAAAGTACTAAATTGAAAGATCATGGTTGTGTTTTGGTGATTAAACCAAATGTTCTCATTACATGTTACAATAATCTTGCATTTGAAACCGTAATTATGTGGACCGAAATGTGTATAACTGTAATGTTTGAAGCTATTACAAGTGTGATCAGTTAAGATTTGTGTACAAAGAGCTCTGAAAATGTACACCTTACTTGTGAAAATGGTACCAAAGCGAACTGTATCAGATCATCAACTGTATCTGTAGTCATTGCTTCTCCCTTTTACTTTTTTTTAATCTTTAAATTTTTTCTTTCTAAAAACGCAAGAAGTGACGTTCAGAAGTGTTCACTATATTTTTAATCAAACAAATGCAGCCTTGATAAGAGACTTATAGATAGATAGATAGGCCTAGTTTTTCCATATCTAAACCATTGCACTTGAACTCAGATTCAAGTGCATAGAATATTATTTAAAGTGGTTATACATATTTTCTACAATCTCTAAATATAGGTAACTTTCAAACACAGTTTGATTACAGTCCTAAACTGTCCCAAAACGTTCCCATTACTGTCAGTCAAATAGGCCCAGCAGAGTGTGGGGAAAAACTAACTTTGAGTCTCCTGCCAGGTGAGGCAATACCTCAAACACCGAGCAGATGGACCGATTACACACCGACAGTGCTCGCAAAGGGGGAACCGACAGATCAGGTAAGCCATCACAACTTACAGCACAGAATTAAATCTCTACAAGGAGGAGTGAACTGTCCCGCCGAAAGATCAGTAATAGTTAAAAATGTCTATCTCTCTCTGGGGGAGGCACCAGACTCACCGTGTAAGTTAGACCTTGATTATTCTGAGCTTAGTTGCACTTGCTGCTCTGCTCATGTTGTTGAGATAAAACAGCTGTGCCTCGGTGTCTCCCGAGACAACAAAACTGTTGGAAAGGTTTATACTGCCTCAAGGGGATGTACACTTCTGAGAAAACGACAATCCCAACCTCGTTAAAACCGTGGCAGTATGGGTAATGATTGAGTAACTGTAGCCTGGAGAAATCATCACTTCCACGGTCGGCAGATGCACGCAGGTTGAGCTGAACTCGCTGCACAGCTGTGGAGTTCATTAGAAAATATGAACAACAATTTAAAGCAAAGTTTGCTCTGTATGTTAATGTACGGGTGAAGAAAAAAGTGAATATTTTCTTAGTAGTCCTCTGTATACTTCACTGATGTTTCGAGCTTAATAAATATTGTATATTTAAAAGCAATACATTTAGAATGTACACCAAGGTCAAGATGAAAGCCACAGCTGTGAGTTAGACAAGGGGTTGGCCTAGACATAGTATCTTGAAAATATAGCCACGTTTATCTGCAAGTACCATAATCAATAATGTATTACTCTAATACTTTAGCTAAGATAAAACCGGCATATCATCAATTATTTATTGAAACAAAGCATGTGCCCGAACCTGAATACCTTATTCAAAAAGACATGAATAATCACGTCAAAACGGATAATGAATTCTACCAAATAATAAATGTCTGACAAAGAATAGGGGCGATTTCTTTCTGAAACTGTTTGAAGTCACCTGCAAAGATATACCATATTTTTTCCCCCCTTTTAAGGTTTTTAAAATTATAAATGGAACAGTTACATTTAAAAATAGGTTCTATTTCAATGCACTTTCCATTTATGCTATCTGAATACAGAAACAAATAATAATGGTGTCGCTGGACACTCCTTATTGAAACCATTCTTTTTCATAACAAAAGACAATCTATTTCACACCAGAGATTTTCAAAATTCTGCACTCACAATACTCATAGAGTCAAATAACATGTACTGGATACTATCTATACATTATTAAATATATTTCAGAGATGTATTTGAAAATATTTCATGATTAAATGCAAGAAAATTAATTTAGCACATTTCATTTATCTGTCACTGGCTTGTTTTCTCCAATGCTGGTTGTGATGGCAGTGGGGTTTGCTGTTGGCACCACTGACTCAGCTAAAATGAATTGATTCTTGGTCTAACAGCCAGATGTTATAATGCCAAGCCAGATCCCTCAATAAGCCAGTGGCTGGAAGGATTATCTCATAATAAGAGAGCATGCAAATTATTTAGAGGGAACATATTGTGTGATTTGTTCAAATCAGACAACATAAATTTCAATGCACATTACCTCCTGGATTTAGCCACCTGGAAGGTTCCATTGTTGCCTAATAATGCAGTGGCAATTATTCCTCTTATAAGTGTGACCAAAGCGTCCAATAATCTACTCTGAGTCACTCGACCAGCGAGATTCATGAGAAATGCGAGATGTAACCTTTTGAAATGTTTTAAATTGTGAAATTGCAGTGGCATTTCATTCTAGCCAGCAACACTGATTACTCACTGATTCGCTTGAAATTATTATCAGCTTTTTTCGTGACCTTATCAGTTGCTTGCACCAGGTTCCAGCTGCTGTGGAACACTATGGCTGGCAGGGCATACCAACTCTGGCTGGATTTATGCTGGTTTTCTAAGCTTGTTCACCACCGCAACTGAACTGATTTCATGGTAGCACACATTTTAAATTAAACATGGCTACTTCTAATTTGCTGCAGGCTTGCTTCTTTATCTGTTCCTTTTCTACCCAGTCTCTTAGTATATTCGTGGATTCACTTAAACATTCATCATGCCCGAACTGAGGGGATTCTGGCTGTCACTTAATTTGCATGAGATACGATCCATTATTCAAGAGCCGATTTAATAATCATCTTAAGGTAAAGAGGGGAACCCGAATTCGAGGAAAACATTTGTAGCCTTTGTAGCCAGGTAATCCTGGCAGGCTAAAATAGTGGTTCCCAACCCTGGTCCTGATGTTTTATACCATCATCCCTGTCCTCGTCAGAGCTCATTTCCCAGTACATTCAGCAACTGTCTCATATTTGCGATCTCAAACATATTCTCAAAACTATCATTTTCAACATCTTCAAAATCAATATTTCGATCGCTGACAGCTTCTTCACCAGATCCACCATCAAGTGATAGTGACACTAATATCTGATTGCGTTCAGTACTTGCTCTGCAGTAAATCTCTGAGCCATTTCAAGTTTTGCTGATGATACTTCCTATTTTTTGTTTTCTGCCTGCGGTAGTCACTTCATCATTGTGTATCAGGCATGCCTTCACTTAAGGTGAATCAAATTATTCAGTCGTCAAAGATCCAATTATTGTTGTGCAGAAAAAAAATATACACTGTTCCACAACTCGGGTCGTTAGCGACCCTATACAATTTTTTTAAAACATTAAAACATCAATGGGAAAATTTGTAATTGTTCTTGTTATATTGTTTATAATGAATTGATTGAGGAATAATAAGAAGGTTGATGTCTAACTTTAAAAAGTGAATGAGAAGGAAACTAGTGAATGACGTCCCAGGTCACTAAAGACCTGAGGTATGTGTTTAAAGGTTAATATTTTTACTGGAGTAATATTTTATTAGGGTCTTTGTACTTTCACTCAAGTACTCAATTGTGTCCACCACTGCCGATGCAGATCTGACAGAGTTCTTCCTGAAATACTCAGCGTCAGCAGCACTGCATATTTTTTGCACCTGTAGTCGTTTCTGCAGGAACCAGGGTCTAAATGAAGTTCCGGGTAAATTTTTCCTCCTCCAAACGGCCCTGCTCACGAGGTAGTACTTTTTCAAAGTTAGGGAACTTTCGGGGATGGGACTTGGGCGCCGAACATGCTGATTGGTTGAGCTAACGCAGCATTTTATTTCAACCAGCATTTTTAAAAGTCTTTTGTGAGGTTCGTTCTGCGTTCAGTAAATAAATATCAATCTTGCTCTTTCTATCCGATGGCGCGCGTTGTCTCAGAAATCTCACGGTCAATGTCCGTAATAGCTGATAATAATATACGTTGTCTTATTTTAAATCAAGCTTTACGAGCTTTCAGAATACGCTTAAGTATCAGTGCTTGTCTCTTTTCCGCAGTTTTGTTAATTACCTCTTTAGTAAACAAATACATAACTAGCAAAAGCAGCGCTGCTTGCATCTCCTCCATACTTGTTATATTGTTGCAGACAGTAACGCACAAAAATTATTACTGTCCGTCGGTGACTGGGAGGAACAGTCGCGCGCATTCCCACGTCTCTGTACTAATTTGCCTAATCTTCACGGTACTTTAGACCGCAGTGGAAACGCAGACAGTAGCAGGTCTGGGGGGAAAAGGTTCCTGTAAAAAAAGTTCCTGGTACAAATTGTTCCGGGTAATTTCGGTGGAAACTGGGCTAATGTAGCCTATAGTTAAAATACCTATTATGAGTTTTTTTTATAGTAGTATTTTACAAAAAGATAATTTAATTTTCTATTAAACATTTCTTTTTCCAATCAGATCTTTAAAATTATATTACAGCTCAAACCTGGCTGCAAGATTGTAAAATTGTCTTTGAGGGCAAACACAATGCCCTCTCATTCCTTTCAGTGCTACCCTCCTTTCTCTGTTTTGTTTCTGTGCTCTCCTCTCATAATGATCCCCCATGAGGCAGAGTATAAAAAAGAATCATAACTTGAAGGAAAGAAGAATCAGTATGCAAAACAGCCTGGTATTCTTGTCTGTTTGTGATTCAGCAAAGAGCTTGTCAACAAAAGCTGGTTTGCTCCAGTAGAGGGAAATCAGAAGCCTGTGAGGAAGTGCAAATGTGTGCCAAAACAGGGGTTCAACACAACCGACATTTCTGTTCTTATTCAACCTGAACACCATAAAGGAAATAGTCGAGGATAATAAATTACACATTAGGCTCTTGGCAGTGCACGTCAAGTGAGACATAACAATGTTTTTTTCAGTCTTGTATCCTCATACTTCTTGCTGCTTGTATTATGTGATACTACGTCCAAAGTGGGGATAGGTTGTGTGACACTATATGCAGTGTGCTGGTAAAAATGAATTAAACGTTCAAAAATCTGCTGTTTGTACTGTGATATCCATGGGACGATTTTACAAAATCCAACACTGACTGAGCAAAGTAACTTATTCTCCAAGTTGTTGCAAATAGGCACTTCCAGAGTAGACTACTTTGTTGGTTATAATGGGAGTAATTCAGATGTGCTGTGCCACATGTGATGCATCCAATGGTTGCATTTAAAAGCTGAAAATGTGTCATCTGCAAGCAGGCTCAGACAATTATAATTGATTATTGTTTTGAGACTTTTTTTTAGTGTTGCATAACGTAAAGCTGTTTTAATGATGCTATTTGTTATGAATGATATATATTAATATTCTGCATAAAATAACTATATACGTATATAATACTCATACCGTGCATGGTAAGATTTGGTCATACATCCACCCCAATGGAGCTGAGATTTGATTTATCATTATGACCATGTTACCACACAAAAGCTCTTCATGGCCTATAAGCAACCTTACAAGGTTCTTGTCATCCGTTTAAATCATCCCCGCTTTCCTAAAGGAGGTGTGGTGAAAAGGTAGCCTATTGATATTCAAATGAGGGACAAAGAGGCTTCTGTTAGATTTGATGGGCCATCAAACAGCATCAGTGTCTTACAGAAATGTCATGTAAGGCTTTGAAGGAGAAGGCCTGATCGACGGTTTCACCGCATGGCCGGTGGAAATGCAGAGTTTGCCCTTTTGAAGACGCTGACACAGTCCCTGAGTAGTCCCGAGCTGTTTCCAGCAACCTGTCATGCTTCTTCTAGATGTTCTCCTGATGAAAGGAGGGGAGTAAATAAAAAAGACAGGGCATCAGCACATACAGTCATAAGCTGTTTTCTACAGAAGCCTAGATGGATCCCATAAGTCTCACATTCAGCCCCTTATTAATTGAATCACTGTACAACATTTAGGCCCATTTCACATTGCATGTATAAGCAGCCTGTAAGCGTCACTATAGTGCAACTGCAACATGCTTTCACTTTCACAGTGTTTCTCCTTTTTCTGTATTTTAGAGGGGTCATGACGTGGATTTTTTAAATTACATTCCTCGAGGTTCACTTATTATGTCATAAATATAAATATACATGTAGAAAAAACGTAATTTACAGACAAAGCATTATGAAATCATTTACTTAAGGTTTGTGATGCAGCTGCTGTCAGATCCAATACAGTTGGCTGCTTCAGTTCTGCCTCAAAATGCTCCAAACAAACCTCCGACGCGACCCGGGACACCATTAAAATAAATCATCCACTTGTTTCCGATGCTGGGTTCCTTCTGAAGTCTGTACAGAGATGGGAATTTAGCTTTTTAAACTGGCTGCATCAAAGCAAACGTTCTGTCACTCTTCCATTTGTCCCATTGTCGATAGACTCAAGTGCGTGGCACATGTCAGAAACTGAACACGCTTCTATATACAATATGCAATGTAGAGAGTATCAGTGATTGATTATAATGGGTCTATTTGCTTTTGACATGAGAAAATATCCATGACTGCAGATGAAAAATGAAAAATATTTTACAATCCCTGAAGCAGTCTGTTGAATATTAGAATATTAAATACTGGAGTGTAGGCTTTATTATTGAATATTATCAAACAACAATAATATAGTTTGTTCTTTGTCACACAGTCTGGTTGAGTGTTCAGTTTCAAACAAAACTGAAGAAGACTTTGCATAGCCAAAAGTTTAATTTGAACATATTACATTTAAACAATACAATACAATCTGTAGATTATGCTTGAATTGTTTTGGCTGCATTCTGGTTGCATTTACACAGCTTTTACCAGCAGATGTTCCCAGTGTGCACAGTTTAAATGCTTCGAAAATGAATCATTTTGCAAATGACTTGCATGAAGACTCTCCTGCTGTAGAGACCATGGCAACAGACGTGGACAACTGCGTAAAGTCTAGTGGCACGCTGTTGTAATTTTGTTCAAACATTATGGACCATGGCATGCAGAACAAAATGAGGAATCAAAAGAGGACCGGTATCGATGTGGTGTTTTCGAGATGGCGAGAGCTTTGCAAAAAACTTTGACTTGACAGAGATGCCGTTCTTGCATGTGCTTTATTAGATAGGTGAGCAAATGTACATAAAACGAATCAATGTTATGTCGCTCAACACAATGAAATATTAGAATATCATCTGTAACATATCTTCTAATGTTGATAATAATAATAATTAATAATAATAATTTGTTACATTTATATAGCGCTTTCTAGGCACTCAAAGCGCTTTACATATAGAAGGGGGAATCTCCTCAACCACCACCAATGCGCAGCATCCACCTGGATGATGCGACGGCAGCCATATTGCGCCAGAACGCCCACCACACACCAGCTGATTGGTGGAGAGGAGACAGAGTGATGAAGCCAATCTGTATATATGGGGATGATTAGGAGGCCATGATGGAGAGGGGCCAATGGGCAAATTTGGCCAGGATGCCGGGGTTACACCCCTACTCTTTATCGAAGGACATCCTGGGATTTTTAATGACCACAGAGAGTCAGGACCTCGGTTTAACATCTCATCCGAAGGACAGTGCTTGTTACAGTATAGTGTCCCAATCACTATACTGGGGTGTTAGGACCCACACAGACCACAGGGTGAGCACCCCCTGCTGGCCTCACTAACACCTCTACCAGCAGCTACCTGGTTTTCCCAGTTGGTCTCCCATCCAGGTACTAACCAGGCTCAGCCCTGCTTAGCTTCAGTAGGAAAACAGTCTTGGGCTGCAGGGTGATATGGCTGCTGGTAATTCAGCACTTGCGGGTAGTTCGGCAGAATGAAATGTCCTCATTTCTTTATATCCAACGGGACTCACATGTTACGCTGATATGTCTCTTATTAGTAATCACGCCCTGCTTCATACCACAGTCATGTTAAAAAATGCCTCATCCATTATTTCCCCATAAACATTATTAGATCCATCGGTATGACGACAAGTTCTATGATTCCACGCTCATTCACTGAGTCATCAATCTACGCCTTTGTTATTATTTTGAAGAGGTTAGCGACCCCTAACGGCGAACAAATACATAGTGTAGCTTTAAAGTCCCAGTGAACCGGAAGTTGCAACTGATTTTATTTCAGTGCTGTGACGTATTTCCAAGTGGAACGGAATATTGAATAAAGGGCAGGGTTTTACTTCAGCGCTCCTCCTCTCCATCTCACGCTCATAGCAGACTTACGGTTGGAGGGGAGTGGTTAAGGATATTCAAACCCACGCCAAACTGCCTGAGCGCAAGGAATTGTGGTAGCTAGATGTAAACAAAGCATGGCGGACCGTACAGGGCTTATGCTCATTTACAATTATTTATATTGCCAAAGGTGCTTACTCCTTGCTTATTTAAGGGAAACGGAGGAGAAAAACTTGCCTGGCTCCACTCATCTACGTAGTTCCGCTCAATTTTAATTTTCCTTCAGTACTCCGTCTTGGACTGTGGTATATTCTTAGGTTTTCTCCGAACAAATTTTAACCGGTCCAATCAGCGAACAGAGGGAGTGACTGAGAACGATGGCATTGATGTTGTGTGCTAGTTTGAGTTGTAGTTCAGTAATGGCGGCGGAGAAAGATGCGAGCGAAGCCGTTCATTCCGTTGTGGCACCGTTGCTGAATATCCAGAAGTTAAAGCCAGAGCAAGAACAATCTTTACTGAGTTTTGTTGGTGGCCATGATGTTGTGGCCCTCCTCCCCACAGGGTTCGGGAAAAGATTCAAGATTTGATTTTCCAGCTCGCTCCGTTAGTGGTGAAGGAGTTGGCTGAAGCCCTATTCGGACGGTAATTGTTTCTCGTGTGGTCGGAAGGTATTGTCATCATTTACAGGGGCTAGTCAGTGATTTTATTGCCGTCCGTCTTGTTGTGTTCTAGCACTAGGTTTGCGGGGTTTCAAGGGGGTTACGTTTTTGTCTTCATGGTGCGCATGCATTGTAGAATGAGTGACACAGAACTAGTAAAGTGGTTATCCGTTCAGCTGTGTGTGTGTGCTTCATGTTAAATAACTAACTGAACTACTCCAACATAACACGTCTCCCACCACCCGCGTAAAAATCCCCGGCCAAATTACCTACTGTTTTAGACAAACACCAAGGTCATGTGGTGCTGTCCAAATCCACATCTCTGAGTTTTCAAGAATATTTCACTACAAAATTCACTGTTTATATCCTTTTTGACCACTGCAGAGCACCGTGCGATTGCGCTTCGAAGTAATTTGGATGCATTTCTAGACTTGTATTTCTTTAAATGCTGGCAAGTATTTACAAGAGCAATATATTTCATCACCGCTCAAAAAATAAAAAGAAGAAAAGCACATAAACATTTGAATTGGGCTGAAATTTACGGCAGCATTTACTCATCATACCAAGCATATTACATTTTATTTACAGCATACAATCATGTTACAGACCACGTGAGCAGCGCATTCCCGATCACAAAACTCTCCCCTCCACTGTGAATAAATCACAATCCGAATGCATGAGTTTTAGGTTTTATCACTGAGGTGGAGTGCACAATCTGCACAGTTATCGGGAATGCGCTGCTCACGTGGTCTGTAACATGATTGTATGCTGTAAATAAAATGTAATATCTGCACAGTTATTTTTACTGACTTCTATATGAGAAACAGAGGCGAACGGCGCACGACTTACGTCACGACCAAACGTTAGCGACTGGTTATTGTAGATCCAGAGTGGCTCTTGACAGATCCAATAGTTTTAAACTTCAACAGAGTACCCGCCTTCAAGGAAGTAAACGCTTATCAATGGAGAGTGGCTAGACTCTCTATACAAATGAAATGTACGAGAGTCTGGTAAGACCCGGCTAGAGAAAAACAGCGCATAAGGCAAGAGAAGCTGTTATACCTTTTATTTTACGTTATTCGTGTACGACTTTCATAAACGCTGCATCCGTAGGGGCTGCCATTGTTGTTTTGCGGGCTATGTGACGTCAGAGCGCGTAAATGAAAGCTTTAGCATAAGTTCTGCCAGGAAGACTTAATTGTCACGTCACTTCAACTTTTTATCTATCCAATCCCATTCTAATACTTGGGTATAAAAGATCGGTAACTACTCAAGTCTGAGTTCGCAGATGCTGACGCTCCATTCACCGCCATCCTCCCCACCACCTCCAAGTCAAATCCTTCCCTACATCCACCCCACCACCACCAGGATGGTCCCTTCCATACCTCACAGGGGGGTCGGCTGCGCCTCTGCCTTCGTCTTCAGGCAGGATATGCAGAGTCCGGTACTTTATTGCTTGCTGGGTTGTTAATAAATGGATAATTGTCACAGTATTTATTCTCCCGAGTCTTTCTGGTAGAACTGGGAGTACATCGATCTAGTACGAGTTCACAG
Source organism: Gobio gobio (assembly GCF_949357685.1). NCBI lineage: Eukaryota > Metazoa > Chordata > Actinopteri > Cypriniformes > Gobionidae > Gobio > Gobio gobio. The sequence goes on from NC_137107.1 coordinate 29,449,016, forward strand.
GTGGGAAGTCACGGGTTCGACTGCCGCGCCAGTGCACTTTCACGGGTAGAAGGTTGGAAAAACACGGGTTGCCTGGAACGTGGAATCTGCTTGCAATCACATCATTCTCTGCTGATTGGTTCCTGCCGTATCAGTAGCCAATGAGCTTGCTGCTCATCTTTCAAATACTTGGTCAACATCTGCTGTAGCATTTTGCAGCACGCTTTCAGAAAACCCTCCACCTTCCCCAGCTTCACCTGTATATAGATCTGCTATGGCTAATTCATGTATGCTTTGTAGAGCAGCAGCATGTCTTAGTGTGTAATGTATATATTGCCAGCAAGTCCCGTACTTGCAGCAATAGCAGCAATAATCAACAGCAACAGCAGAAGCGTAGCAGATCTATTCCGCCAAGACCAAACGTTGTTATAACCATTATCATGCCAAACACTAGTGACAGTTGTCATGACAAAAATGCTATGTCAATAAAACCGCATCATCATTTAAGGAAGTTTGAAGCCCTCAAAAATGAATCATTTTGTGAATCAATTGGTTCAGTTAATTCAAATGACTCGCATAAAGAAAAATATGCAAATTACCAGGTAACAATAGGTGAATACACACAGGAGAGCTGGCAAATAAATAAACGCTATGTCAATAAAACTGCAGCATCTTTTAACCATAATCTGCCGCCTTTATTTTGCAGAGACTCCCAGGGGACACGTGAGGTTTTAGCGTCTTACCTAAAGACTCAGATCCTGCTGAGAGCTCACCATTACAGCACATCAGTAAAAACTCATGTGCAGCTGAACCGCTCTGATTACTGAATGGGGAATGCCCAGTGTGACTGGCAGCTCACATGGTGGTTTGCTAAATAGGCGAGAATTACTTGAATAAAAAAGCATAGTGGGGGGTGTGGGGGATGTGTGGTTGTAAGAGTCAAAAGTAACACATGTGAGAGATAGAAAGAGAGGAGAGGCAGGGAGTAAGGACAGTAATAACCATGCAGGAAGCATGCAGGGCCCAAAGGATACAATTAGCAATCAGGACATAGTGCCGGAGGCCTGATTACAAATGCAAACCATGTCTTCCTACAAATCCGGGGGTTATCAAACACCAGGCAGACTTTGGTGAAGCCAGAGATGAGCTGTGCCCTCTGCATTGGACACGTTACAAACCACATTCCATTTTACAAACACAAAGACAATGAACATTTTCATTGGTTTGTTGTTTGGAGTGGATTCACCTCAAAAGAACAATCAAAGCATTTTTTCAAATGGATTGATGCTCACATCTTTATTTATGAAGGTTAAAGGTCCCATGGCATGAAATGTTCATTTTATGAGGTTTTTCAACATTAATATGAGTTCCCCTAGCCTGAATATTGTCCCCAAGTGGATAGAAATGTTGATTGGTGTAAACCCGAGTTCTGGCTGTCTCTCTCTGCCTTTGAGAAAATGACAGGCCAGACGAGCCAATCCTGAAGTCTCCTGGTTTGACGTCCAAGCAGGAACGGTTACCTCCCTTTCCTCCACCCGGAGAATCTGGCATGCCCATGCAAACGCTCGAGAGATCATTGCATCATTGCTTGTGAACGAGTGAACGCTGGCAGTTTCTCAGTGTTTGGATGTACAAATGAAAACAGAAGTCTTTTTTCAGTTCCTTCTGATCTGTGATCAGTGATTTCTTATGTGTAGCTAATTATTTATTATTCGTGCACACGCTGCGGCTTCTCTCTCTCCCGACAGAGCGGTGTTTTCGTGTTTTCTATCTTGTGAGTCAGTGTTTTGTACGTCCTCGTCGCATCTATCGGTTCTACAATGTGCATACAGTCGTTTCTGCTCAACATGCAGAGTCACATCTTTAGAGATAAACCTTACACACGCCGAGGCTCGGGCTGCACTGTCCGGTCGGCCTCCAACATCCCCGACCCCCAGTACTGCATCTGTCCCACAGCGGAGGCGCCTTACGCGGCACGAGATTAAGCAGAAGGGGGGTAAGCGTGAGGGTATCTGGGCTAGGCTAGCCAGCTATTCCCACAATAAACTGGATTACATTCGATTACTGCTGTTGTGTCTTTGTTTGTGCTGTGTACTCAATGCGCGTCACTGACGCTTTCCATATGATAGGAACATCTAAAAATAATGGTATTATCAACACTTACTCATAACTCGTTCATCTCGACAGCTGTAATGGTACTTTGCATGTGTTACAAAGTTGGTAATAATGATGAAGACGGACTCGGCGTGACTGGGACTAGTGTTTATTCAGAACTCTCAAATACAAACACAATAAACTCGCGCTGACTGACAGCGCTCTCATAACTCAGTAGTTACTATAAATAACTTTGTTAGCAATCGCTGAGCTCAGTCTCTGGTACGTTAGTGATGTCCGGTTCGCGAACGATCTTTCTTTTGAACCGGTTCTTTTTAGTGAACCGAATCAGTTCACCAAATCGGACTGAATCGTTCTAAACGGTTCGCGTCTCCAGTCAGCGCTGATCCATAATTTACTAAAGTTACTAACTTTCTGACATGAGTGACAGCCCCTCCGACTAGAAATAGACTAATAACCTGAAGTATATGCTGTAACTAAAACAGTTCACTGAACTGAGACTGACAGAACCGATGTGAAGTGAACTCCGGTCCATCCATCTCTCTGGCAGCAGCTTGTGCCTGCTCGTGCCTCGTAGACCTCGTTAAACCACGCCCCCTCCGCTCATATCAAATGCAAAGATGTCAGCCAATCACAACAGTGGGCGTTTTTACTGAAGTCTCACAGCAGACACGCCTCTTGTAACAGGGCCTTCAGCCACAGGGCAAACAGCAGTATAGAAAAAATGCCTTTTATTTCTAAATTATGATATTTTATGATGTAAAAATCATACTAACAATATAAGTACACCTCAGGAAACATTATAAAATAATAGAAAAATGCCATGCCATGGGACCTTTAAGTAAGAAGCATGTGGGATAAGTGTGAACATGATGCTTTATATACTGCAGATGTTTTATGTCGAAATTAACGCTGTCTATTCAATGTGTTATTTTTTTGATTAATTAAATATAATTCATAATATAAATGATAAAATGTAATTTATCATGCCCCTGACACAATCGGTATGAAATGAAAACTCACCCAATCTATTTTCTAAATCCTTAACCTTAATGATCTTATAGTGAACAAGTCATCCTTGCTTGTGTTTCATGTTTTATCAAAATACCTTAACTGGATCTTCCAGCCGTTTCCAATCACATTTTATAATTATTTTTTTTTAACGTCTGTTTTACTCGGATATGTCACAATTTGGACGAAATTATCTGTTGCTACTTCAATTACATGTCACCTTTAAAATGGAACATTATGAATTATTATGTTTGAAATTTCACCTATACGTAGAAACATTATAGTATACATTTATATAATATTTTGTTTTTATATTTCATCATTACATTTTTAGACCAAGAACATTTACAGTTTTTCGAATTAGACTTTTTTTCTTATAACAATAAGCTCAGATCTCTGAACAATTAGTTTCTTGTTCACATTAGATTAGAATTTCTTATTGATTTAAGCAAATTGCATTTGTTTTGGCACGTGTGCAAAAGAGCTCAATTGTCTAATTTGCACAATGACTAAATGCACATGGCTTGTTGATCAAAACTGATGAGTTAATTTTCAGTGAAACTGTCAAACTCTTCACAACTTATAAACATTCTTTCATCGCGTGAGCCATCACATGCAAATTGATCCATTCGTGTATATATATATATATATATATATATATATATATATATATATATATATATATATATATATATATATATATATATATATATATATATATATATATATATATATATATATATATATATATATATATGAAGTTTACAGTACATTTATTTTTGTAGAATTGCGTGTAAGGTTGGATGTAAACATTTTTGTCATGCATGGAAGAGCAATGGGAAGGATATGTAGGATATGTGTAAGAAGATATGTATGTGTTAGAGAACTAGTGTGTAAAAATGTACTAACATCAGTGAATTTTAATTAATTTGATTACATGTAACACATTTCTTCTTCTTCAAAAAAAAGTAGGCTACTGTATAAATACAAATGTTCGTTTTCTTTTCGTGTACTACATTATTGACTTTTTCAAGTCAATTTTTACCTACTGTCTGAATCTGTATTTACAGTAAAAATCTCAGTGTGATCTACAAGAGCATTCAGCTAAACAAAACTGCCATTATTGTATAGAATAGAAAGCAGTTAGTATCAACAGAAAAGAAAATATTAAATTTGTATATAACAAATAGCCTATTGAAAAAACATCTAAACATTTTGACCAGTGTGGCTCACATGATGACAAAAACACTTTTTATCTTTAATTTTGAAACGTGCAGGCATGCAATAGAGTTCTGATGTTCCAGTAAACAGTTGTGACAAGTCAACTTAAAGTTTAGAGAATATTAAGACTGTTTCGAAAAATATGCCAAAGCAATTGAGAAAAACTGTAATTTCCCAGAATGCATTACATGATTGGAACCCAACTTCCGTGGCATGTGGCCAATTCAATTAAAATTCACACTCATCTGTTTCTCTGATTTGGAATTTTGTACATGATTCCCCTTGTTTAAAGAATGACTCAGTTTTGTATTAATTGGCACTATGACGAACCATAATTTGTCTTTTATAGTAAAATCATATCCTTAAATGATCCCCAGGCCAGTACTCAGTTCTGACTTGCTTTTTTTTTCTCTTTTTTTTTGCCTAATGGCAGATTCCCATAAATACCTCTGAGCACCTCTACTGGCCGAGTTTCTGAACCCAAGCGCTTAATTCAGTATCTCCCTCTCGAAGAGCCAGCATTCTTCTGACTAATGCCCCTTGACACCTTGAACTCCATATTGTGTGTTACAAATTCCCTCCTTAATTTGTGAGAGAGGAAAAAGAAAGACAGCTCACTATGAAACATCAAAGCTCTCTTCTGCCCTCTGAGAACCCGAAACTAATTTCTCCATACTTAAATTGCTTGAAGCCTTAAAATGGTCCGAACGTTTATTTCAAATTAGCCATAAATTGAAGTTTGTTGAACATTCCCAAGACTCAACAGCACTGACCTAGACAGAGCAGTAGATTTGAAAGGTGAAAGCGATTTCATTTGTAATGGGTGTCATTTGCAGCTGACCTGCCACCAGGGTATATTGCTAATAAAGACAGTGTCTTAATAGTTTAAATGCATAGATAGATAGATAGATAGATAGATAGATAGACAGACAGACAGACAGACAGACAGACAGACAGACAGACAGACAGACAGACAGACAGACAGACAGACAGACAGACAGATAGATAGATAGATAGATAGATAGATAGATAGATAGATAGATAGATAGATAGATAGATAGATAGATAGATAGATAGATAGATAGATAGATAGATAGATAGATAGATAGATAGATAGATAGATAGATAGATAGATAGATAGATAGATAGATAGATAGATAGATAGATAGATTAATAATAATAATATTGATTTTTCAATTATTATTAAACCTCTATGTTTCATTTAATGATGATGATGATGATGATGATGATGATATCTTGGTAAGAAATTAGAACACTTCCCTGTTAATAGACATGTCTATGATGGGATGCAGTTGTCAGATTATGTAAATCATGCACAAAAGCTCTTGGCTCCCTTGAAGACTTCAAAGTAGCAGGGTTAGAGAGGGAATTAGTTTGCTGGCTAATCTCAGCCGAAGGAATGGAAGTTTCACTTTGTTAATATAGCCGCATTCTTAATGGAAGAGAGAGGGAGAGAGAGAGAAAAGAGAGAGAGAGAGACATCAAAGTGGAGCAATATTAATTTTTTTCCCGAGACCTTCCCTTTGATTTGTGAATGAGGTTGCACACGGGCAACATTTCTTATAACATTTATGCTGCCACTGTTAAATCTAGAAAAAATATAATTGTATGTATTTAATGAAGGATTTTAGTCACAGCTAATCTAATTGTTAATCTTACAAATTACTTGTGAAAAGGTCTGGAGCCAAACTGATTTTTCCACTGTGTTCTAAATATTCATGCTACAAATGGAACAGCGCTTCCCAAAGTATGTGTGTCCTAGAGGGCCATTTCATTTTCTTTTGTGCAATTTATAAAGAGCCCCTAACTGAAATTATAAGAAGACCATATCCTGAAATTCAGGAAATCATAATTGCTGGAAGAACACAAAAATACAGACCTTATAGGAGTCGTTTCAATGTTCCTGAGCTAGTTTTAAGTCTCCAGTAGTGAGATAGACACTTGACATTTTAGTAGCCTATGTGAAGAACATTTTCTGTACAGGGTTGAGGCAGTCCATTAGATAATCATGTGACCAGTTTTAATAAGTTTGACCCTTGAGTTCTAGTTCTCTAAATGAGTTTAATGGCAAGGACAGCATATGGCACCTCTATGTGTCATTTCACTATTATGAAAGTCCAATATGACTGTGCTTCAAAAATTTATATTGAAATTAAATTTTAAAATTAGGCTACATAACACGTTCAGGCTACGTTCACCCTGTCAGTCCAAATCGGATTATTTGTGTATCCGATTGGAATCTGGTCTAAAAAGGTTGACTGTCTACATTGTGTATCGCGACTGTTCAGATCCGATTTGTGTGTCCATACTGCTCTTTCGTTTTCCGGAATATCCGGGTTTCCATGGCCGTGACATGAGTTAGTGGGCATATGCCAAAAACAACAAACGCCGCATTGAAGGGTTTGCAATACAGATTTTATTTTTATTTGCAATACAGTCTTACACCACGCACTGGACTACTGCGTTATATTAAGGCAACGGCAGAAACATAGGTTGAATTGCAACAACACAACCTTGTTTCTGCAGCAACTTTCCGCATGTTTCCTACAACAAAGTCTGATGTTCACGTTTTACATGGCGTGAGAAAGTCACACAAACCACGCAAAATCCAATCAGGGCGGTCAGACTGATTGGATTTATAATCGGATATGCAGAAAAATCGGATTTTGACTGACAGTGTGAATGTAGCCTGTCAGTCCAAATCCAGTTTTTGTGCATATCTGATTTAAATCCGATCAGATTTAGCAAGTGTGAACGGCAAAAAATCACATGAAATGTGATTTTTACAAACCCGTTGCGAGCTACATTCATATGTGGTTTGAAATCCAGCATTCAGAAATTCCGTTTCAGTCTGACCGCCCTGATCATTTTTGTGTGGTTTATACGACTTTTCTCATGCCATGTAAAACACAACCCTTACGAAAAAGAAGTTTATAAGTGTTCTATTAGTATACTTCCTTTAAACTAAAAATAAGAAAGTATTAATTTCTGTGAATTGAGACTTGCAGTGTAAATGTACCCCACACACAAATTGGATCTGAACAGTTGCAATACACAGTGTGGACGTCATTAATTTTAGATCTGATTTCATTCAGAAATAATCAGATTTGGTCTGACAGTGTAAACACTGCCATAGCACTCATATCACCGACTTTTGTGCATACATTCATATGTGGCTTGAAATCCTATTCAAATCTCACTTCTGGAAATCTGTTTCAGCCTAACTGCCCTGATTGGGATTCAAGTGGTTTATGCGACTTTCTCAAGTCACGTAAAACATAAATATCAGACATTACAAACATGTGGAAAGTTGCTGCAGAAACAAGGTTGTGTTGTTGCAAAGGGCTGGACGCCATTGTATAAATGTATAGTCTAGCGTAACTGGTGAGCCGGTGGTGCTTGGACCCTGATAATCACTGCTTGTGGCAAAATATTTATTCTACAACCCCAAATCAGAAAAAGTTGGGACAGTATGGAAAACGCAAAAAAAAAAAAAAAAGAAGTGATTTCTAAATTTACTTTGACTTGTATTTCATTGCAGACAATATGAACACAAAATATTTCATGTTTTGTCTGGTCAACTTCATTTGTAAATATGCATCCTTTCCTGTCATTCAGACCTGCAACACATTTCAAAAAAAGTTGGGACAGGAGCAATTTAGGGCTTATAATGAGGTATAATGGTTAAATAATGATGTGATTTGAAACAGGTGATGTCAACAGCTTTTTTTTTTTTTTTTTTTTTTTGCGTTTTCCATACTGTCCCAACTTTTTCTGATTTGGGGTTGTAGTTTTATTTTAAACCTGTCTAAACATGTCTATAGGTTGACATTCAGTCTGGATATGGACAGGATCCGGCTGACCTCAGAAGAAGGAAGAAACAAACTGAATAATATTAGTGTAAATGCCATTCTGTGTAATAAACCGTAATGATAACATTGCATAAATGTTCAATAAAACAAAACCTCAAAGGAACTATATTTGTTGCTACTCATGTCAACACTACTTGTGGTGCATTCTCCAACATGATGCAGTATATAGCCTATATATTACCATCAGCTGCCTTAAAAAGAAAACAAAACTTAAATTTTTTACATTTAAATCTGTGTTAAATGTATAACTGAGTTTGTCAGAATTAGCATTTTTGTATTAAGTTTTTTATTTTTTATTAAACATGACATGTTTTGTTTACAGAATCAAGTATTTTGCTAATAAAGAAATTTACATTTGTAATTTTATTCCGTTCAGTTATTAAGTCAACAACACCATCACCTCCACTGCCACATTTTCAATGTGAGAAAGTTTTTAAAGTGAACAGTGACGATAAACTATATCATACAGTGGTTAAATCATGGAGATCTAATGAACCTAATACAATATAAATACAATTCTGTCAAATACTGTAGATTATATATTCAACTGAGGGGTATCATGGTTGGCCACAACCAAAATAAATAGCGTCTAAACAAAAAGAGCAGCCATTTGTAAATCAATATAACTTTTTATTACTGCATATCAGCGATTAAAAGTCTAAAAATAGCATAAAATTCTTTATTGACAAAAAAATATTATACATGCAGCAATCATTCTTGAACTCCGGTTTGATGTAATTCTAAATCAGACATGAGCTGCTGTATGGGTGGAGTTGCATGCAGACTGTGAATGCAGGTAGCGATTGGAGATGTCACTTGCAAAGAAAGTACAGGTGACTAAGAGAGCAAGTCTGAGAGTGACAGTGCAAGTCTGCAGCCAGACTCTATTGGAGTTCTGACACAATTAAAGGGAACATATAATATTTTTGAATCATTTTATTTCCCCCCTGAGGTTCACAAAGAATGTTAGTTAAGGGTAGATATAAATATAATTTAGTTTTAGAACTCTCTCTCCCCTTCGGAATTGGAGGCAAGACACTACAGGCAAAACTAGTTTTATTTTCATGCACCGGTACAAATTGAGATTTTGGGCTATTTTGCTTCCATAACATGCTTTTCTTTCAGACATAGTGGAATGAAAACATCCAAAATACAGATTTAAGCCTTAATTTTATTGCACTTTATTTGCATCTGTAGATTTAATTTACAATGCATATCTTTAAAGGGTTAGTTGGCACAAAAATTGCACTGATATACTGTATATAAATTATATAGATCAGTGAAAAATTGGCATTAATTACTCACCTTCATGTCTTTCCAAAACACGTAAGACTTTCATTCATCTTCAAACACAAATGAAGACATTTTAACGAAATCGTAGAAATTTCTGTTCTTCATTGACAGTCTACGCAACTACAACTTTGTTGCTTCAAAAAGTTCATAAAGATATGTGTATATATTTGTGTAATCAAATGAACTTCCCCTCCCTCTTGCAACAACATCTCTTCTCTTCTCTGATGACGTTTACTGGTGCGTGGGTGGGACAACTTGTTACTCACATGAGATCACAGCAATAGCAAACCTGAGGTGCGTCTCAAAAACACTGTTAATTGAAGTTTATTTAAACAAGTTCAATTGAATTGTATTGTTAATGACAGAACAATCCAACCAATTCCTGATGGACAAAACCAACCAACATGTTTTCTTGTTTGAGAAGCCGTTTCACTTGGATATCCACCGATCAGGCATAACACGAAGACATTATTGTGTTGGTCCCCCTTTTGCTGCCAAAACAGCCCTGACCCGTCGAGACATGGACTCCACTAGACCCCTGAATGTGTGCTGTGGTATCGGGCACTAAGATGTTAGCAGCAGATCATTCTGTCCTATAAGTTGTGAGGTGGGGCCTCCATGGATCAGACTTGTTTGTACTGCACATCCCACAAATGCTCGATTGGATTGAGATCTGGGGAATTTAGAGGCCAAGTCAACACCTCGAACTCGTTGTTGTGCTCCTCAAACCATTCCTGAACCATTTTTGCTTTGTGGCAGGGCGCATTATCCTGCTGAAAGAGGTGCATAGTCTTCCTATATAGTGCATCCTGGTGCCATGTGTTCCCCAGGTAAGCGACGCACACGCACCTGACCATCCGTGTGATGTAAATGAAAATGTGATTCATCAGACCAGGCCACCTTCTTCCATTGCTCCGGGGTCCAGTTCTGATGCTCATGTGCCCACTGTTGGCGCTTTCGGCAGTGGACAGGGGTCAGCATGGGCACCCTGACAGGTCTGCGGCTATGCAGCCCCATACGAAACAAACTGTGATGCACTGTGTATTCACCTTTCTATCAGAACCAGCATTAACTTGTTGAGCAGTTTGAGCTACAGTAGCTCGTCTGTTTGATCGGACCACACAGGCCAGCCTTCGCTCTCCACTACCATCAAAGAGTCTTGATTCATGACCCTGTCGCCGGTTCACCACTGTTCCTTCCTTGGACCACTTTAGATAGATACTGACCACTGCAGACCGGGAACACCCCATAAGAGCTGCAGTTTTGGAGATGCTCTATTGTGATGGTTTTCTAGCCATCACAATATGGCCCTTGTCAAACTCAAAATTGTCAAATCCTTACGCTTGCCCATTTTTCCTGCTTCTAACACATTAATTTTGAGGACAAAATGTTCATTTGCTGCCTAATATATCCCACACACAGGTGCCGTGATGAAGAGATAATCAGTGTTATTCACTTCACATAATGTTATGCCTGATCGTTGTGTGTCAAGAAAATACTATCGCAACTTCCGTTTCATGCAGACTTTAACAACAGAAGGAAAAAACAACTTATATGATCTAGTCTGAAAAGATCGTGGAATATTTGTTGCATTAACCTAAATATGAAGAGATGTGGGAAGACTGAAAAAGAACAATAGAGACAGTCATTATGAGAGGACACATCAGAACAATTTTTGTTATTGTGTATTGCATGAAAGTATGTTTTCTGAAAACTTTGAACTGTAACCAATTCATCACTGTTTTGACATTTAACAAGCGTCAGGAAAAAAGCTCCAATATACGACACAATTCTGTTACATCATTTCATAATTAGAGCAAGACTGACAGGAGGGATGTCTCTTTTCATTTGTGTGTGCGTGTGTGTGTGTGTGTGTGTGAGAACAAACAATCTCCTTATTAGTCTCCCCATGAGTTCATCATTCAACATCTTGTCAAAGTACATAGTGGTGAGGATCCTTTTCAAATCAATCCTGGTGTTTAAAAAAACCACACCAAAAAAAACAGTTTTTCCATTATTTTGTTTTTTATGAACGGTCATTTAAATGTCCTCATTTGCATGAGACTGTCCTTAGCATCAGATTTGAAGGGGACTTCGAGTTTGAAAGCAAGGTCAGCTGTGCTCTCATTGTCACGACTCGAGGCACTTCAACCTTCACCACGGTATATCAGGAAGCCGTTGGCTCCATTTTTGTTCTTTTATGCCAGGCAGTGTGGGAGATCCAGTCGCCATGGTTTCCCCCATCTGAAATAAAGGTAAAAACACAGGGAAATGTGACCATTTGCAGACATGGACAGCTTAAAAGCCTGTCACATAGCATAATTATCTATATTATGAATAATTTTCCTCAGCAGTAAGGCAAAGTCAAACAAAGTGTCTGTAACTTGTCTGGCTATCACCAGACCAAGCTCAATCTTTTAACATTGAACATTAGCACTTTTGCCAACAAATTTTCAGGGGAAGTTGCTAAAGGCAGATCAATTTGTTGCTAAAAGTTGTTAAATGTTGTGATGTCATTGTCATCGTAATCGCAATGCAAAACTACGCCATTATGTAATATGTAGATATTATTTGACATGCTAACTTATATATATATATATATATATATATATATATATATATATATATATATTTTATATATATATTATATATATATTATATATATATATTATATATATATATTTTGCACCTTAGAGAAATATATATATATATATATATAGCCTTATGTAGCCCCGTTCCTGCGCTCGTTGTGTTTTGTCTTCCGGTTTTCACAGCGATTTCCACATTTCCACAGCAATCTTAAGGAATTATGAATAAACCGCTAGGTCTATTGAGCTAGCTTGTACGTGTGTTGTTTGGATTAGAGTCACTTTCCAAAAGTTGCTAAAAGTTGCCAAATAAATGTGAAAAATTGCTAAATTTGTTGCTAGGTGCTTTTTGGGAGAAAAAAAAATTATATTGCTAAGTTGGTAACACTGAACATTAGTCTGGGGAGTCTGCTCTGTATTTTCTACTGCCCAAGAGGTGTGATCAACGGGTATAGTTCAAATGACTCTGTACGCAATTGGATAGGCCTAGTCCTTCAACTAATCAGACCAACGTTCCGTCGCTTCTCTATCCGTCATCGTGTTAAGCGCGCCAGGTAGATAAGCCGGTTTGTGATTGGTCCCCGCAAAATTGTAATGGAAGCAGAATGGAAAAATTTACAGGTATCCAGCCTGAGCTACAGGGCGAAATCAAATCGCCGGCAGATCGGGCTGGGTTTACCCAGTCTAGTCTGTAACCACATGCATATGCACCGGATCTGTTTCAGTCCTTAGACCCAAAACAACTACAGTGAGATTAATTTAAAATCTCTCTAATGTTCCCTTCTGTCTCCAGGGGGAATGTTTTTGTATTTGGTCCCTCCATAATGGCCTTGCAATGCATTAGATGACGCACATTAGAAAAAGGCTAATAATGCCGTGACCCATTTTCACTCTTTTTAGCAACTTAACTCGAATTGTACAGTACAATTCCCCATAAGCTGCGCTCTGTCTTCTAAAGGATGTGGTTTTACCCTCATTCCACTGAACAATGTGAGAACCATGAATAATCTGCTTTAATAACAGATAAGACTGTTTGATTTCTATCATGATGAACACATTGAGGGAGCTAGCTTAATTTCCTGCAGAAAAAAAAGGGAGGTATGCTAAGATTTGATTTAAAGAAAACAATACAGCTTTATTAAGGAACATACTTTGTACTCATATAATTTGTATTCCCATGAATGAATGGTTTTATGAAACATACTGAGACATAAAGTGATTTAGAGAAAGAAAATTAATTTAGCCATAACCAATTTAGTGACGTTCATGTTTGCTCCTTGACTTTTAATGCAGCAGTGACATCTACTGGAACAGATTTTTCGTGCTAAACCGAGAAAGGTTGACTGATATTTCAGTAACTGATTTATCCTTAAAACCAAACAATACACAATAAATGGTACATTATAAACATTATATGTTTATGTAGGCTTTATGAGGGACTTAAGATCCCTCATATATAAGAGCAAACTCTACTGGCAGCATGGATATAGTTTCTAAATAATTTACACCATGTAGCAACTCATAATGTAATGTAATAGGTATTACATTATTATTGTATTAAAATGTTCATAATGTAGGGCTATTAATTTTCTCAAAACGTAATAAAATATTTAGCTCATAATATAATAACAATTTTTACATTATGAGAAATGTATTAATTTATAAACTCACATAAAAACTTACAAATCCACCAGAATACTGATACTACTACTACTACTACAAGTAGTAGTTTAAAGGTGCAAACGTTCTTTACATGTACAAAGGAATACCAATGCTTTTTGTTTAATAAACATACAATAATAATAATAATAATTGCATGAATATTTAGGAGAAACAGGAGTTTAAGACTGCTTTTGGTTTTTAAAATGTACTGTAAGGGAATACTAATATTTTTTCTGTTTTAAAAGCTATTACAATAATGAAAATATGACATGTTTTTGGTGAGTTTATAATGTAATCATTTTCTCATAATAGAAAAATTGTTATTACAATGAGTTCAAGATTTTATTACATTTTAAGAAAATGATTACATAATGAGCATTTTATTACAATAATAATGTAATACTTATTACATTAAGTGCAGTTTTTATATTATGAGTTGCTACATACCAGATCTTCAGACTATAGCTTTCACATCCTTCTGACAAGCCTGTACTTTGAATGACACTGCTTTTTTTTAGATGCAATAGACCTCAGTGGCAGACTAAACTTACTCTGGTAAATCTTCAGGCCACCAATTTTCCAGGACAGAATCTGTTATCCTTATTTTAAGACATATTTTCTAGAAAGTACGTAGCTGTAATTTAGCCAGACTCCTCCCCTTTGCCTCAATGCTGTATAAATGAAACATTGGCACTGCCATCAACACCGTCTGAGAGGCTGAGACTGAAAACTATGAAGAAACTTGGCATGATTCTGTTTGTTACATTGCTTGCACTTTTCACAGAGAATGGTAGGATTTCTTTGTGGGTAGGGTGTTTGCATGTGTGTCTTTGTTTGTGGATCAAAGTGAAGAATGAGATATATGAATTTAGAATACAGAGAAGAGTGATTTTATGCATTTATGATAATAAGGTTTTTAATGAGTTGGTGAAAATGTTGCTTATTTGAGACAATTACATTTTTGTGGATAACTTCCAATTGGATTTTTAGTCATAACATTTGTTTTTTTAACCAATAGCATTAAGACTTGTGTTCACAGATGATATTAATATTTTATACATGCACAACTATACATTTTGGATATGATTTTGTCTTAGTGCATAATGCTGAAGTGCAGATTCAGAATTGGACTTGTGGCTATGGAGGATTTTGCCGTCGGTTCTGTTTTGACCAAGAATACATTGTTGGTCACCATGCTTGTCCACGCAGATACAGGTATGTTGATATAAAAGGACAACAAATAACTGAAAATATGATATATATTTATATAAAATAGTATATAAATATGTAATATAAAATATTGGTTATATATGGTTTATAAACACAAAAGTTTGGGGTTTAATTGTTTTTAAATGTTTTTGAAAGAAGTCTCTTATGCTCACCAAGGCTGCATTTATTTGATCAAAAACTCAATATTCAAAACTTTTACAAAGCAATATTGTAAAATATTATAACAATTTAAAATAACTGTTTTCTATGTTGATATATTATATTATTATTACTGTGAATTTTCAGCATCATTACTTCAGTCTTCAGTGTCACATGATCCTTCAGAAATCGTTCTAATAGGCTGATTTGCTGCTCAAGAAACATTTTTTATTATCATCAATGTTGAAAAATATATATATATATATTTTTCAAGATTCTTTGATGAATAGAAAGTTCAAAAGATCAGGATTTATATGAAATAGAAATCTTTTGTAAAGTTATTTACTGTCACTTTTGTGTTCAACATTCATTAAACACAAATGTAAAGATCATAATTCCTAACAATGATTTATCTGTTATTTTCAGATGCTGTGCTGTGCGGTTTTAACAAAAATAACATAATCTAAGACTTCAACTGATGATTGATTTAAAAATTACATCCTCAGAAGAATGACGTCATCACCAAAGTCATCTTTATTTATGTTTCAGTGCTGATATGGTGAAAGAAACCATTTCCTTATCATTCAAAGTAGTGAGTGTTTTGGTATTTAACAATGATTTAAATAATGTTCTTGTTTGAAAAGTGTGAGACTCAAAAAATAAAAAGCAGATGAAGTAATGAGGTGTGGAACAGTGCAGTTACACAAGGGGATGGTGTTTTAGCATAAACATAAACTGAGTAAAGCTGATGGGACAGCTAAAGCATGCCACCACTGTAAATCCAGGATTACAATTAATACATGGTTCTTTTTCAAGAGAGGCATACCACACATTTCCAACATTTAACTCTATTCAGTCTGTGTTTATGAAAGTCAAAGGTTTAAGTGGAGCCGGATTTGCTTTGCATTGCACAGCCGCTATAGAGACAATAACACAGCCAATGAAGGGTCTGACCCAAATAGCTCTTGTGGAATGCTGCTTTTGTAAATGAAATGTTTGCCAATAGTTTTTACTCTTGTTCACTATCCTGAGCTTTTATTTTTTGGTTATCTACTTTGTTTCTTTATAAGACAAAATAAACCAGAATCTATGGTTTACAACAAATCAGCCATTCCCTGTGTGCTCAAATCAGCTTTTATTGTTCAATAAACTACAGGCTATATCTTCTTTTTTCTTTTCTTGGGACATATCCAATGTGGACATATCCAATAGCTTGTGAGGAGCCAAAGATATAGAGGTTTTGCCTTGTTGAAGACATTAAAGTTATTAAAAACTATAGTCTATTAGCAACCTGGTCTCATTATGAAAATGTACCTCTGACAACGTTTTTGCAAACCGCCTAAATACGTACCAATAAGTAGCCTACATATCTCTGCAGTTTCAAAGTCAAATGAACACTAGAGGCAGTAAAACAGCAAGCACTTTTTAATCTTTTTTTTTTTTCCATGTAAATGAATACATTTTGGAGTTTGCGTCACTTAATCTGCTCCATATGCTCGGCTTTTTTTAAATAATAAGTTTGCTCAGTAGCTCAGCTGGTACAGATTTCTACTTGTAATAATGAAATCTCAGGTACGAATCCCGTGAAAGACAAGTCATGATAAAAGAGCTCAAAGATGAATTCACACAAGCTAACAAGACATGATTACTATTGTATTTTTGTCACATTTGCTTTTGTTAACACTATCGGTTAGGTTTAGGGTTTAGTGTAGGTGTACGTTAAAAAAACAATGTCACAAAACGTCAGATTGACGCTCATCTGTTCCGGGAAAAAAACGAAGCTTTTGGCGGCACCCAGTGGACATATCACTTTGAAACTGCAGTGATATGTACATATTGGTACGTATTTTGGGGTTTGCAAAAACGTTGCCAGAGGTACATTTTCGCAATGAGACCAGGCTGTCTATTAAACAATCATGATTGGTATTAAAGCCACACTGTGTAGATTTTCGCTGCTAGATGTCACCTAGCTATTCAAAACAAAGGCGTGGCTTGATGACGCAGAGATTGAGCGCAGACTCATGGGAGATGTCGTCTTCATCTCACAGCCAGAGGAAAAGAATCAGACGGGACTTGGCATCAATAATAACAGACTCGCGTGTGCCTAATGTATGTCACTGTAATCGTCTTTACCTTCATTATAACCGTCATCCATCAAAACCTTTTAGCTACACTGGTTTTCTTTTTCCAACTGAAAAGTGTAGTTTGCATATCCTGTGATCACGAAGCTGTTGGGTGTTTTGAGCTGCAGTTCAGTCTGCATTTCACAGAGCGCGATTAGAAATGCATTGGGCTGCTCCGAATCCAAAACAATCACAGAATACGTCCGAGAGAGGTGGTTCTTTGTTTAAATTTTTTTTTTTTTAAATGTAATTGATATTTTATTATTTAACGTATTAATAAGAAAATTATTGAATAATATTAATTTAAAGTTGTCATGAAATCAAAATTTACCCTATTTATTTTGTTAGCGCATATCTTTTGGTGAACAATTAATCCGTGAACAGTTACATGTATTGTTAATTGTAGGTTACTCCTTAGTGTATGTGGGAGTTTGATTGCAAGAGACTGGACAAGATTCACATTTACACTTTTACTGTTTGTACTGTAATTTGTTGACAGACCATGTCATTGCGATACAGAAAGGAAAAGACAGCACTGCATAGCACAAAGAAAAAAAACAACAAAAAAAAACAAAAGCAGAAATGTGAACGTCTAATGGAAATGTATAGAAATATGATTGACATATTATGACAACTTGTTCAACCATTTTGCATGTAAAGACTTATGCTATGAACTAATTGCTAAATGTTGTGGGGGGGTGAGACTATTCAACAGAGACCCATTATAATACATTTTGATCAACATGACGTAAGCAACTGATAATGTAGGAAACAGCAGAGAATTGTACATAATCATTTGCATGGATGTACCAAAGCATTTGCAACTTGTTCAAAGAAATGAGAAACTGCTTTTTTGATGTGCACAAGTGACAATGATGTGAAGATTGAACAGGTAGTTTTGAGAATTTCAATTCTGATCTGAGAAATGTACCAAAGCGACTGACAAAAACTGTAATACACCGAAAAAAATTTGTTTGGCATGGTAATCTTTAATCAAAAAATGAAAAGTTACTTCCGGTCTGGAATGGCGTTCCTTCTCAGATGATGGCAGTTTGACGGCTTGGGTTTGAATATCCTTAACCCAGAGCTGCCAACTTTTCAAAAAAACTTAGAGTGAGATTTGGTGGGGCCAACCAAAATTTTGCCGCGTACAAAGCAAAAATTACAACAACAAAAAATTAAATAAATAATAATCATATATATATATATATATATATATATATATATATATATATATATATATATATATATATATATATATATATATATATATATATATATATATATATATATATATATATATATATATATATATATACATATTTATATATATATATATATATATATATATATATATATATACATATATATATAATAGCTATATACACACACACATCACAGAAAACACTCTCTGCATTAGCATTTGAGTAGTATTGTTTTTTTTTTGTTTTGTTTTTTTGCCTTTGATAAGGTTGATAATTAATTCTGTCTATTAAGACAAAATGCATCTTTATGACGCTTTGTATACAGTATATCCTATAGACACACACACACAATTTTAAAGCACTATGTAGAGGAATGGTTTTGTCTAATAGAGCAAATTGATTATACATCAACCTACAGTATACATTTACAGGGAAGAAAAAGGAAAAAACTGTCAGTCCTGTCTGTTGCTCTTCTGTCTGTTGTGTGGTTCTTTTTTGCTGTGGCTGATCTAAAAAAAAACATTGTAGTAAAAACTACTTTAAGTAGTTAAGTTACATTCAAGTTATACCCTTTTGAAAAAGTAGCTACACTACAAGTTACTATCAAAAAGTAGCTGGCTACATTGAAACCACTTTTTTCTTTTTCTTTTTTTTTACAATGAGATTGTTACAAATAACTGAATAATTGTTAATGAAGAATGTTATAATATTTGGGGTTTCAAGCTTCATAATGCAATGTCATTATGATTTCAAAGAGTATAGGGTGAATTCAGGGTTATTGGGACACTTTTCCCCAGACATTTCAATGGAAAAAAACTGTCAGAATCATTACACACTCAAATATAGCCTATATCTCAAACTGGCTGTTAAAGTGCAAAATGGCTACAAATTTAACATCAGTGCAAGAACAAAATGTATGCAAATCAACTTTGCGATGCTGTTTGCGAACGTTCGTTGGAACTATGGGTTCGGGAAAAACGACTCGTTTAACTATGCTTATAATGACGGAACTTGTGACCATAGTTAGCGAACGACACTTTCGGGAAACGCACCTCTGAGCGTCACTCCACTCCACTTCGCTCATTACAGGCTCGTTCTCGTCAGAACCCAAAACAGTGTGTAGTTTTAGGTCGCACAACACCGTATTTTTTTGCCCATGAATCTTGAACCCCCTCACCGAAAGCATAAGTAATCGATCAACATGATCGGCTCAACATGTAGATCTATAGATAAACTCATCTTTCAGGCATTTGACCGACCAGGTGACACTTCAGCGTGAGAAATCGGGGGTGTGGCGTGTGAGCGTGTGAAACCAATCAAATGCGTGTGTCTCACGGCCAATGCGTGAGAGTTGGCAGCTCTGCTTAACCACTCCCCTCCAACCGTTAGTCTGTTATGAGTTACAAACGTAGAATGAATGATGGTTATTTTGAACTTTATGTTGCTTTAAAATCATCTTAGTAGTGGACTTGTAGTGGACGTTAAGGTCCTAAACAGAATGTGCGACATTAACCTCGTGCCGCCAGATGGCGACAACGCAACTTGGATTAAAAAAAAGGAGTACAGAAGAAAAGGTCCCGGAAATACGAACCTTTTTTTTTTTTTTTAAATATCTCCCGATGAATAAACTTATGGAGGACTGAGCGTTTTTTTTCTATTATTATTACTTCTTTGTTTTGTAAGTGAACAATCATTCAGCATGGACATATCCTCTGATGAAGCAGAAGACTGGTTTATGGAGTCTCTAAGCACGTGAGTCTGACAGCAATAGACTTGTATAGCGGTTGTGTCTGAACACTCATTGTGTTTTCTACCTAGACAGCTTTTTTGGGCATCAGGGGCGCGTTTCATCATCGGCTAAAACTCTGCATCTTCTTGATTTCAGATACAAAGACCTGCATCTATTTCAACTGGAGCACCCGACAAAAGTTATAGAGTGGACGGGTGACAAAAGTAAAGCATCTCTGAATCCCTGAAACATAGACAGTTAAAATATAAATATTAATTAAAGTATACAATATTAAAGGCACTTGATTTTTCTCTTTTATATTGCAGCTATTTGTGTTGCAGGATACACTGGAGCAAAAAGTGAAATCTTAGAGTTACTTTTGCCTCTTAAGTTATATGCAGGCGACAACCAGGTGAATGAAGAAATCACAAATGCAATTCTGGTATGTATTTTGAATGTGCAATTCATTTAACTGCCTATTGGTCACAACTTTAGGGTCTTTGTGCAGAAAGAGACTTCAAAGTACAGCGTGGTGGCTTTTCAGAGGAACCTGTTGAGTGTTTGATACATATACCTAGAACGAGGTAAGAATTACATCTAGATATGTCCAGAAGTGGACATTAATGTCATCTGCTAATGGGATTGATAATACATTTATCAAATCTTATCTATTGTAACTATCTAGTTCAAACTATTTATTGAGGCAAAATACTGCAGTTTGATTTGACTGTCAGCAAGATATTGAGAAATGTCAGTTTTTATAAATGTATAGCTAATTTTGCTATGTGTGTGCATGATTATATGATTAGTTACTTTTTTCTATTTGCATAACCAGTGGTCGAGACTTCTCTTTTCTTTCATAATATCATCTGTTCTTTACAGGTGTGTAGTGACTAGTGGAAGTTCTAGTTCGACGTTGCAGATTTGGGATATTGGAGGCGATGATAGTGGTATGATGTAGTTAATTACTAGTGGGATTAACAATAAGAAAATAATAATATTTTGAGTCCGTGTAATTGTCTACAAAATGATTACATTTTTTAAATTATTATAATAAAATATTCATACTTTTTTGGATTCATGGAACATGTCATGTATATCTTACCTCATTTTAAATATAGATGTTATAAAAAGGACTGGAGTCATAAACCTCAAGAGCACATTAGCAAAATCCAGTAAAATAGCACCTGGATTGACGGACGATCCAACAGTTCTTCATGGTTCTTGTATAAGTGATGTTCAACTGACAGATATAGCAACTGGACGGGTTCTGTATACAGTAGGTAATATCAAAACCTTTTTTTTTTTTACTGTTGTTTTTAATGAGTTTTATAAGATATTTATGTATTTATTTAATATCAAAATCCATTCTTTACATTAGCAAATGAGTTTTAATTGAAATATTAGTACATATACAATATATCAATGTATATATATATTAGGGCTGCACGATTCGGGGAAAAATATCTAATTACGATTTATTCTGGTTAAAATTGCGATAAAAACAAATGAAAAGTGTGTATGTATGTATGTATGTATGTGTGTGTGTGTATATATATATATATATATATATATATATATATATATATATATATATATATATATATATATAAATTAGTGCTGGGCATCGATTAAAAAAAATTAACTAATTAATCACACTTTTTTCGGTAATTAATCGCGATTAATCGCAAGTTTTTAATATTTTACGTTTTTAATATTTCGATATTGTAATAATTTCAGTTACTCTCCAAATTAATGTATAAACAATTTAAAGACAGCATATTTTAAATATGTGTTGTATTGTCATATTTTTATGAATGAAGGCCAGTATCACTGATACTAAAGTGTCTATGAAACATTAATGACGTTACATTACAGTATAACTGAAAGCTCCCAATTTCAACATTTATTAGGCTTTAAAAAAAAACAACTTTTAATTTAAGTGAACTTAAAACAATCTTTACATAAACCCAAAATAATAAATTTTATATTTACCCATGGCCTTCCCTGTTATACATATACGGAAATGTAATAGTTATCTTTCTTAACTGCATAAATAATAAATTAAATATAGATGAATCATCATAAAGCTAAAATTTTCTCTGTTCCCGTTGTTCTTTGATGAACATTAATGACAGGCATCATCAGTGCTACTGTCTCTTTAAGAACAGCCGCGGATCTCACGCGCTGTCCCGCGCATCTCATTTCCTCACAACTCTTTAAGTTCATCTAAGACGTTATTTAACTAATTTAAGACTCCTAATATGAGAATACTCAAAATCCTCAGTGTTATTGTTTGTTCAAGAGCAAAAGAGAACTCGATGTGAGCAGGAAACTGACGCGAGTCTATCTATGCGTCGAGTGTGTGTGTGTGTGTGTGTGTGTGTGTCCCTTGATTAGCTGACATGAGACGCATCCACACAGACAGGACACTGACACACACACACACACACACACACACACACACAGGACATTGGCATACAGCATGTTCGCTTGTGTCTTGTCGCGCTTGGAAGCATTTACATGAATAAGAGCGTGATGATCATGTAACGCTAAGCAAAAATGGATATAAAAACGGACGCTGTGTTATTTGCATTAAATATTTTAATTGCGTTAAAGGGTTAGTTCACCCAAAAATGAAAATTCTGTCATTTATTACTCACCCTTATGTCGTTCGAGACCCGTAAGACCTCCGTTCATATTCGGAACACAAATGAAGATATTTTTGTTGAAAGCTGATGGCTGAGAAAGGCTTCAGTTAGGCCTCCATTGGCATTCAGTACACTTATACTCCCAAGACCGATAAAAGGCACTTAAAATGTCATTACAAAGTCCATCTCACCACAGTGACTCTACAATAATCTTACGATGCGACGACAATAGTTTTTGTGCGCAAAAAAAAAATCAAAATAACACCTTTATCCAGCTTGTTATTGCCTTCCGCGTGTGCCTCCACGACGCATGCGCGAGAATATGACGTAGCGCCGGGGCTCGGGATTCCATGAAATGCACACTCTAACCCCATTTTGAGAACTACGCCGAGACCTAAAGCACGATGATTGTAGAATCCAACAGCTGAGATACGCGCGTCTTCCTCTGATTGTAAACAAATCACTTCTGGGTCATCTGTCCGAACGCCGGATCTGCGTCATATTCTCGCGCATGCGTCGTGGAGGCACACACGGAAGGCAGTAACAAGTTGGAAAAAGGTGTTATTTTGATTTTTTTTGCGCACAAAAACTATTGTCGTTGCATCGTAAGATTATTGTAGAGTCACTGTGGTGAGATGGACTTTGTAACGATGTTTTGAGTGCCTTTTATCCGTCTTGGGAGTATAAGTGTACTGAATGCCAATGGAGGCCTTTCTCAGCCATCAGCTTTCAACAAAAATATCTTCATTTGTGTTCCGAATATGAACGGAGGTCTTACGGGTCTCGAACGACGTGAGGGTGAGTAATTAATGACAGAATTTTCATTTTTGGGTGAACTAACCCTTTAAGCTGAAAAAATTAATCGCCCGCGTTAACGCGTTAATTTGCCCAGCCCCAATATAAATAAATAAATAAATAAATAAAATGTTTGGGCTTGTATATTAATATTACTAATAATAATTATGCTAATTATTATTGCTAAATAAACATTTAACAAAATAAGAAATATTACTATTACAATAACATTACTTTTGCATTATAAAAAATTTACAATAGAGTATGTACTAATAAATATAATAATATTTATATTTTACAAAAAAACTGCAGGGTTAACTGTTAAAGGGGTCATGAACTGGCTTTCATGTATATATATACTGTTGTCTGAGGTCAACTTATGACGTTTGCGTGGTTTTTACATTCAGAAACATCATAATGAATAAGTAATAGGCTATTTTCTGCCTTGGTTTTGAGGCTCTCTGAAAAACACTCGGTTTTGATGGGCGTGCCGCACTGTAGAATTGGAAGAAAACGCCCACGGCTAGGATTGGATAAGATTTGCATATTTAATGAGCTTCAGCTCCCCTCAGTACATGTGGAAATTGTTTTGAAAGCATATGGAGAAACGCTCACAGGGCTCGAAAAATATATTTATCAAACAAACACAATGATTCATCTCTCAATAACCTGTGATTGATTGGAATGTTATTTTTGTATTACTTGGCTGGCCCGATCAGTGGATATAACCGCGAACCGTACACACACACGCACACGCGCGCATAAGAAAGGAATGTTATTTCACTATTTAAGATAGACCGTCGGCAGGCCGGTGATACGTTTTGGTAGCCCGTCTGAAAAACACAAAGCCCCGGGACGTTGGGCTTTGTGAGCACTGGCGTTACAAGTCCGAGTCTGATCACGAATGAAGCAATAACACCTTCTCCAGCCTGTGACCGCGTGCTAAGGTATGTAATCAATAGATATCAAACGATCTGTAACAATGCAATACTAATACATTTAAAAAAAACATGTTTTACTCACATAAGTGTTGCACCGTTCCTGTCGGATCCAATATAGAAGGCACAGCATTGTGTTTTAATCTCAATATGTCTGCAAATCCAGTCTCGACCTGTATCTTGTTTACAATCTATTCTGCGGTGAAATGAAGCAAACAAACTTGCAATGTCTTACGCACGTGTGCTGGAACCGGCATGTTTATTGCTCGGTAGCGCGACCCGTTTAGCTCCACAAGTCGGTGGGCGGGCTTGTGGTGCTTCTGCATTCTATGACGTCAGTGGTCGACATATTGTGAGAGCTCTCGTTTTCTGGGCCTGGTGTCAATAAAAGCTTTTGACTAACAAGGACGTTTTCAGCTCTGAAACTTACAGGATATTCTTATATCACGATGAACTTTTATATATCAAAGGCGCAAAGGAAAGTTGATTTCTCAATTCATCACCTTTAACATGCAGGCAGCCTATGACTAAAATCATTAGAAAGGTCTAAGGATTTATTATAAAGTATATTATTATTATAAAATCTGTGCTTTTTATCTGTGATATCAAATTATACATTTTTGTAAAATCAAGAACAAGTCTATGTCTTTAATATGTAATATGGGCCACTAATAGCCACTGTGGGGGAAAAAACCCTGTACACTGGAGAAAAACATGGATTGTCATATACATTTATTTTGAAAGAGGTATTTATTTTTCCTTTTTTTTTTTTACCCAAAAAAGGGTGGAGTGAGCATTGCTGGGCGCTAAACATACTCGTGTTTCATTCATTATGGAAGCCAGAGGGCGCCCTCGAGCAGAAACGCCACATTTGCTTAAGAGAAGAAATAGTTTTCAGGAAATCCCTAATGTGAAGCTATCGCTGTAGGCTTAATAAAAAGAAGATAGAAACGCTTTGACTGATTAAACATACAATATCACGACTGCATCAAGATATGGTTTATTTGAGTTCTTAAAGCCTTCTCGGGTATTTTCATAATAATAAAGTATATTATAATGCAGTGCTAATCTTCATCACTGTATAGAATACTATAAAATAATACATTGTCTGCCTCATTCTGTGATAGGAAGCCAAATTAGCTCACAAAAAGGACATTTCAAACACTTGACTGACAATTATGAAGTGAGTGAAAACATGTTATAAAATATTTTCTTTTGTTGGACAACAGGTTTATGAATGCTTCACATTACTAGTTTGTGAAGATGTCCGACACGTGTTGCTTTTTCAAACGCACAATATAAGTTGCTCAAACTCGCAGTTTTTTCAGAGATGGAGCATCATTTACTACTGATCATAGAGCTGCTCTTCACTAACACACTGTGCATACATTTATTGAATTAAAATCACAGCCTTTACGCTTTCATAATTGTACATAAGCCAAATCTATTAATCGTGCAGCCAGTACCGTCGCAAAGGTCTGTGCCAAGTGTGCGACCGCAGAGGGCCTTGCGCAAAGTAAAGTGACAGCTATTACTAGTATACTATAGTAGTTAAAAGACATAGCTAAAAATGTGTATCATGGTGCTGTATTATTCTGCTTGTTAAAAATGTAACTTACAATATTTCTCTGTGTGTGAGACTGCGCGTAACTGATTCATATGCATACATGTCAGTCAGCGGGCATCGCACGTCAAGTTCGTAGAGAGATTTATTTACAGTCCATTCAAATTCTGATTTTAGCCGCCATCGAAATGGGTCAACCCATAGATACCTAAGAAATTCAAGTAAATCCGCTAGAAATCTGCAGTTATTGCATGGATGAAGAAAGCACAGACGCCTGCAGGATTTCATATGACGGTACGCACAAAAAGGTTTTTTATTTAACAATATAAAGTTAAAGCTACACTGTGTAACTTTTTTAGTCTATTCTTAGCTAAAAACACTTAGTTCTTTCAAAAATATATGTGCTCATTAATGTATATTTACTTCTTTCAAGTAATAAAGTATTCTCGTAAGTTTATAATATGCCATTGAAAATACATAAGGTAATGGGATCTAACGGTGGTCGCCATGTTGCCCCTCCATCTTGAAAGTACATTAGCCAAAGAGGGACATACCCGTAAATTCAAGCTTCGCCTTTCGCGTTTTTAACCGGTTTTAACACTGTGCGCGTCAACTTGTTCAGACTTGTCTGGTGCATGCGCAGAGAGTTTTCATCTCAGCAGCTCCAGTAACAGAGTTATACGGAGTTTTCCTGGCTTGTTTATTCCTCAAAAGTCTGTTTTTCCTTGTGTGGTATTTCTGTGCGTTAATAACTCCGTAAGTAATAATAGTTATTGTCATTGTGGATGTGTTTCAGAGTGTGTCATCATGTAATTCAGTTGATGTTACCTCAGAAGTATTTTTGTGTCAACATACAATAGCGTAATGCTCACCTATTTGAATAGTCATTCAGTTATTAACAATGTTTATTCGTTTATAGAAAATATTTGCTTGTAATGTATGTTGATGGAAATATGTATCAGGTCTGATCGGCATATTAACACTTGTTATACAGAGCTAAACCTGCGCACACACTTTTGTAACCGGACACCGCTTGTTAGCAGCGGCAGCTCCGCTCCTTTTAATGCAGCTGCATTTAGCGCCTATATATGGTACAATAAGCTCTGGTTTACGGTTACATTATACAAATGTAACTTATAAGTATAGTTATACAGTTCTTAACTGTGTATATTCTGTCATGTCATTATCATGTATATTTACCATCCTAATTTGTTCTCTCACAGAAACCAAATTTATGTACATATCCATGCAAACCTGTGTATGCCTTGCAATTGGATGACTGAATAAACATTACTATCATCAAAGTTCACTCTGGATTAGCTGCAGTTCTTTCTAGCCGAATAATTAGGCCAGTTGAGTTCCAACCATCCCACTGCGCACAGAATATCCCACAGGCACCGTGTCGAATGTGGACGAGGTCGAACTGGAAGCCATATTAATCTTGGACTAAATCGGCCACCGTAGGAGTTAAAACGAAATCGGAATTGAACAGAACAGAAACTAAAATTCATTGGATGGTCATATACAAGTTCACCACTAGATGGGGGAAAATATCACACAGTGTAGCTTTAAATAAGCATATATAGCCTGACTATTATGCACTTTTCGGAGCATCAGTGAGAGCAGCGGTGCCGCAGAGCGAGTGTAACTTCTCTACACGTTTTAAACGTTTTTAAATTTGAAAACTGCAAAAAGCAACGAAATTGTCAGACATCCATTTAGCACATGTTCTCAGAGGGAAAACTTCTGAAAATCTGTCTGTTTATTTTACTGACTGAGAAATCGCTTCAGATGATTCATTAAAGAGAGCAGTCCAAAATAATTCAAGTGGATTCAGGACGTTTTGCAAACGCGTTAGACCCATTCATAATTTAGAACATAATTTAAGCGTCAAAATGTGCGCACTGCGCTGTTCAGTTACACAGTTTAACTTCTTGAACCTATTGCTGTTTAATTGAATATATATATATATATATATATATATATATATATATATATATATATATGTATATATATATATATATATATATATATATATATATATATATATATATATATATGTATATATATATATATATATATATATATATATATATATATATATATATATATATATATATATATATATATATATATATATATATATATATATTCGTAAATATCCACATAAACAACAAATTGTTCGTCATTATAGCAACAGTAGACCTCACACCCCCCTTGTGACTGGCCTACGTGCAGCCCTAATATATATATATATATAGAGAGAGAGAGAGAGAGAGAGAGAGAGCGCTCATTTAATTTGATTTATGTTTTGTTTTTTTATTTATTTACAGGAAATGAGTCTTTAGATTCGGTGAGTGGCTTACAGTTTGTGAATGCTCATGTGTTTCTCATTTGTGCGAGCAATGGCACTCTGCTCATGGGTGACACAAGAGATCCCTCAACTAGTCATTATCCTGTGGAAGATAGTAAGAGTGGTTTACACTGGTCATTTGGGTTAAGGACTGATGGCTCCCAGTCTGAACCTTCTATTGCAGCAAGACTCTCATCCTCCGCTCACATTCTGCTGTCTGACCTAAGAGATTTACAGAGTCCAATTTGTCAAACCCAACTAAATGTCCAACACTGTCCACCAAACAATGACTTTCTGAATGTTTCTTGGGCTCCTGTTCTCGTCAGCTGTCTGTCTGTGTCTGGTAAGTAGAGTTTTTTTCCTTTCTGAAATGAGCTAAAATTTTGTCTTGTAAGGTTGTATTTGATTGTATTCATATTTCATAATGTGGACCATGTGTGAAGTCCATTGAATACTCACTGATGACCTGACAATTTTCTTTTTTGAAGGGTTTGATGGAGCAGTACACATTTATAACACAGCAGATTGGAGCACAGAGGCCCAGAGCCCTCAGCCAATTTTTTCCCACAGAGGTCATGAAATGTCACATGATGCGAAATACAGCGGCTCCCCAGCTGTTATCACCACCCATTCTTGGCATCAGTCACGACCAAAAACTCTTCTCTCTGCGGCTACCGATGGATCTCTACATGTATGGGACTGGGTGGACAAAATCACTGACAGATGATGCTGCTGATCATTCGACAAAACTGTTCTGTGACACATGCATACCATATTCATGTTTTTAGCAGATTTGCATACTATTTTCCTGTATGAGTGTGAAGTGATATCAAACAATTCAAAAATAATGTCTGTTTTTACAATGATTGTTAAGTCAATAAACTGTATTATTACACGGCTCTCTGGAATACTTTCCAATTTACTGCTTCATAAAAACACAGCTGGCGTCATCCTGCATCTCAGTTATGGACTTCAGTGTTCATATTATGTAATATTGTTTCAGTGTTTGTCCAGTCAGATTGTTTTGATGTTGTTGTGGACTGTTTTTGTTGTTGTGTTGGCAATAGATTTCATTGGCAAGTATGCAAAAAAGGAGAGACCCCATTATGTGTGATACTTATTTATACATTTTAAAAATGAGGAAACGCCATGTTCATGTTACACACTTGAATGTTTATTCCAATATTTCTGCCACAATTTGTTGCATTTAGAAGTCATTTGCATTTAGCATTAACCAGAGATGAAACATGAAATATATGCTTTAAATGGTCCATTATATAAGTTCAGTGCCTAATAGATCTGTTCAAGAATTATACACATATCATCTTAGTTGCTGATAGTGACTGTTATGTTGAGTCTCTAGTCCCAAATAGATCCCAGTTTCCAGATCAGTAGAGAAGCAGTTTGCAGCAAAAAAAAAAAAAAAAATGTTCTAGAAGTTTTTCAGCTTACATATTATTAATTAAGAAATTAGGAGATACTGGTATTTTCATTAATAATATTTGTAACATTTTGAATCAAATTACAGAAATTAATTTAAAAAAGGTTACATTAGATCCATAATTCATTTAAAAGTACTTAAGACTCTTTACTGAGCGTTCAATTAATACTATATGTACACACTCACATTTTTTTCTCAGGAAGCTCAAACAGCAAAAAGGCTATTTCTTCATTCTCATGGTCCTTCCCACACTCAAAGAGACAAGCAAAATGTCCAGGCTCATACTCTACCAGATCTGAATATGCACTGGGACCATGATGTAATATACGTACATCCGACCATCCAGAGGGATCCAAAGGGGATTTGTTCAAGTAGAGAACAAGATTCTCTCTCTTTTTTGGATCAGATGGATGAGTGTAGAGCAGCCATGTTTTTGGAGGACTACTCTGTTCAAGAAAACTCAACACACTGCCTTGGCAACCGTTTTCAGTCTCTATTAGTTTAGTTGGGGTTAAAACATTGTTGAAATCTTCTCCAGAGTTGTGGCTTAGCGCCTCCCTTCTGTAGCCAAGTTGGGTTCGAGCATTGCAGTAGAGAATACTGGTACCGTTGTCATCTATGATCTCTGCCATTTCACACTCACATGACTCAACATCCATTTGTTTTCCAACTTTCCATGTGTTTCCTTTATCTTCACTGTAAAATGCTAAAGCATAAGATGTGAAACAGCAAAATGATAAGCAGCAACATGATGTGCAATTAGATTTGTCAGTGTATCGATATGCATAGGCCGGGATAATCAGTCTCCCGCTCTTCATTTGAACACCATGTCCTGGTCCAACAGCAAAGGGGGCCCAGTCCTGCACCTGCTCACTGATCACATCTGCTGTTAAATCTGTAGTTTGGCTCCAGGTTTTGCCAGCATCCTTACTGGTTACGTAACAAAGTCTTCCTTGGCTCCTATTTGTCCGTATTTGTTCATATTCAGAGACCCCATTGGGAACACAGACAAAAAACAGAAAGAGGGTCTTGGAGTCTCTCTCATAGACCGGACATGGATTCATGCTGCGGTGGTCTGGTAGACAAGCTGAAGTGAGCAACTCATGACCACTAACCCACTGAAATAAAAAGCATCATGACTGTGTTCATGCCAGGTTATGTAAAGCATCTATAAAATAGTGAAGTTGTTAAAAAAAATACTTTGTACCTCAACTTCTTTAATCTTTTTGCCATCATTCCTTGTTCCTCTTCTCATCACAAGCACTTCTGCACTTGTGTCACTTAATGATTTTCTCTTTTCAGCAAAGGCAAGGAAGGTTTGATCGTCACTGAGATACACGAGAGCTGGAATTCTGTATGACACTTGTTTTTTACAACAGCAACAACAACTTTGATGCTGTTCCTGTTTGTATATTGTTGTTGTGTTCATGTTTTCGGAATTGCTTCTTGATGATATCTTGTTACCCATTGTTAAATTTGAGCTCTAGAAAAAGAATAAACAGCATCAGTATCAGCAACAAGACAGTAGTCAGAAAAGGGTTTGAATACATGTAATTATTTTAAGTATTTTTTTTTAATTTGCAAAGATGTGTCCCAATTTATCATAATGAGGTCATGTAAAAAAAATAAATAAATAAAATAAATAAATAAATATATATATATATATATATATATATATATATATATATATATATATATATATATATATATATATATATATATATATATATATATATATATATATATATATATATATATATATATATATATATATATTAGTGTTGAATGGCTATAATTAATGTTTAAAATTAGGTAAGAAAAATAATTTTAATTGAGACATCAGTTGCTGTATAATGGCTCGTTTCCACTGAGTGGTATGGTTCAGTACAGTTCAGTACGGTACGCATTTTTTGTCGTTTCCATTGTCAGAAGTTTTTTTTTCCATTGTCAGAAGTTTTCAGTTACCACTTTTTTGGCACCCTTCCTTTGGGGTACCTAGCACAGTATTCCAGTAGTAATGGCTCGTTTCCACCAAGCGGTGCGGTAAGTTCAGTATAGTACAGTACGATTCGGGACCGTAAATCCAGATCCGGCTTGGCATGGTGTAGCGATCAACGTCATTCTCGCGCGAAGTAGAAAGCGACACAGTAAGCAACAATGGACGACATACAGCATATCTTGTTCTTACTTCTCGGCATGTGGCTGTTGTCAAAAGAAGAATACACGCTTTGTTTGAGCCAAGGCTGCAAGGAAATACACAGCCGAAAAAGCATGCAGTGACGATTCTCTGTCAACCAATCAACGTTCTGCAGTGAGTCTAGCTCCACTCTTTAGTACCGGACTACTGTGATATGTACTCAACACAGAACCGTTAAAAACATATTTTTTTCTATGGCCCTGCCCCAACAGAAGTACCATTCATAACTTCTGACAATGGAAACGGCAAAAATTGCATACCATACTGAACTGTACTGAATCTTACCGTTCGGTGGAAATGAGCCATAGGGTCACTGCAGAACGTTGATTGGTTGACAGAGAATCGTCACTTGTGTGTGCTTTTTCAGCTGTGTTTTTCACAAGCGGCAACCTCCCCCAGTTTCTCATGAAGCCAATATGGAAGTGACTTAAACTGCAACTCATCGACTGGGCGCTAGGGACAGGCTCCAGAATGGAGCAGAATCTAATTGAGCCCCATGTTAAAACGCCCAACTTTACAGCAGAAAAAATTGTGGTTTTGGTCTATCTAAATTTGCCCTTCATGACAACTGTGAGGGGGGTGAATTTTTTTATAACTCATTAGTTTACATTATAGCCTTAAAGTTCTGCATAATTAAGGGCGTGGCCACTTTGAGTGACAGGTTGATTGGCGTTTGACTGCTGTCTGTTAGTCACCACGTCACCTCAGCTCCAATCACATCCCGCCTCTTTGGAGATTAAATGTGGAGATAAATGATTATATATATATATATATGTATCTTCTGCTGCCACATTCTCCTTGCTCCTTCCAAAATGCACAATACTCAATAATAAAAAAGTCAAGGGAGACTCAACCTGAATAAAAGCATAATGCCTTCCTTCACAGGAAGAACAAAGTACAAGAATCACACATTAAAACTTTGTCTCACATCCAAAACAAAACAATTAATTCAATCACTGTACAGACATAGACAAAAGTTACATAAGAAGGTTTTTGCACAACCTGCAATTTATTATAATTTATTTATTATTATTATATTATTATTATCTAATTTATACTTAGAATTCAGTAAATGACAACATGTTTACCGTCGCATAACCTATGTGAAACCTCCATGGTTTCTGACCTTGTTGATAATTCTCCATTAGACTATAAGAAGCAATACTCACAGAAATGATCTTTCCTGCAGCAGCAAATTATTCTCACGGCTGGTTTGTCACCACAGATACTACATGAGCCTCTCATCAGGTCTAACCAAAACATGCTGAGCATCCTGTATTTATAATATCCTATATCAGCACTATGCCAATAGTAGGCTAAACATTAAACAGCAGGATGATAAGTAACAGTAACAAGCTTAACTAATCAGTAAGTAAGATCGAATTTAGGACTAAGATAGCTCCTTATAGGTAATCAATAATTACTGAAGGAAATTGGCATCACTAAGAACTAATAGCTAATTATTACAAATGATAAAGAATTAATAATTAATTACTAATCACAACATTAACGTGTCTGAGATGTGAGCAATTGTCTTTTTAAATTCTCAACGTGGTCATAAAATGCATCACTAATTACTCAAGTGTTACCAGTCACTCTTCAAGGACTACTAGTGATCTGGACCATTATTTTAAAGTGGGAAAAAACTCTTTTTTACTTTAAAATAATGGTCCAGATCACTAGTAGTTCCTGCATAGTGACTAGGTAACACTTGAGTAATTAGTGATGCATTTTATGACGTTATTCAGAGTAAAAAAGATGACTGATTACATCTCAGACACACAATAATGTTCTTTATAATTTGTCAGTTAGTTAATATTATGAGGCTAATCTATAGTTACTTATATACATAGTTACTTATTAGTGGAATGTGATGAAATGGATTGTTTTATTTCTGGAAATGGTAGGGAAAAGACTGCAATGCAAAAGAGATAAATTCTCCTATTTGACAATCTTAAAGGGCTGTGTTGGAGAATAATATGGTCTTGTTATTTTTGTCTTGTTTTATTGTTTTATATTACTGTTATTTATTATCATCTTGCATGTCATATTGCTATTGTCTGGCAAAAATCTGGTGATCTTCCAAGTTACCGCCCATCCGTGTTGATTTGAACTCTCAGAGGGTTTACTGTTTATTGGGTGGGCAAAGCCTTGACAGATAACAATATCTTTTATCACTATAAGTCACAAGTGCACACTTTTTAATGTAATGAGCTTGTGATGCTGACATTTGGTGTAGCTAGAATAATAAGAGAAGAATGATTAAGCAAATTAAGAGCCTACACTTGTCAAATGCATGTTAGGTGCATGAACTATAAACACTTAGGTCAATAAACATGATCTCTCATGTCAAAAATGATTTATGGTCTCCACCCCCTCTGCACAAGTTTATCAAAACACTAGGCCTTTATCTTTACTGCCCCTCTCCCCTGTGTGACGTGTGAGCAGAGGCACGTGTCTAGAATGTCTATGCATAAATCCGGCCCTGGCCTAACACCATTTCTACAACGGACACAAGCGACGTGACGGGACAAAAACATAGAGAATCCATTATAGTCAATTTAAACTACTTTATTGATGATTGTGTTTACATACATATTAAAGCATTATACACAGATAATCACAAGAAAAATAAACAATAGTACAATAATAAAGCATACGAGGCAGTTCTAAAATGAATTAAAACAATTATGCTTCCACTCCAATTAGTTGTTGAAATTTAATTATTTACACAGTGGCTGTCATAACTTGTTTTCAGGATACATTTTTTTAAACAAACAAAATTAAAACAAATAATCAAGACATCACTAACAGGATAAGTAAAATATAATAAATATATAGGCTAATATAGTATATATTTAGCGAAAGAGTTAATTTCTCTAGCGACCTATAAGCTGTGGACTGGACACTGAATGACTTGCCTGAGTTAAATGCTATTGTTTACTTGCTGTTTCATTGATGTCTTTCCGTGGTTGAAACACTGATTGAGCAATTATGACTTCAGATGTTTATTCATGTTTATTTTGTGCTGGATCTAGAGTAAAGAAGATGTTGCTTGAACTGAGGTGCCTATAGTGATCTCAGCAATAAACAAATTAACAAACAAACAAAATCACATTCAAAGACAACGTGAATTTGAACATTGCTGTGGAGAATCCACATGAGGAGAATTCACTGCGTTGCTTAT
The DNA here is from genome assembly GCF_949357685.1 of Gobio gobio. Taxonomy (NCBI): domain Eukaryota; kingdom Metazoa; phylum Chordata; class Actinopteri; order Cypriniformes; family Gobionidae; genus Gobio; species Gobio gobio. The sequence continues at coordinate 29,484,329 of NC_137107.1, forward strand.
ATTGAAAAGCTTGAAATCTATCTTTTCAATTTCTCTTTTCTGTCCACATTCAAAGAGACAGGCAATGTACTTTCTATCCTCACACTCTGCCAGATCTGAGTATCCACTTGGACCTTCATTGATGCATTGAATGGGATTCCATTGCGTGTGATCCAATGGTGATTTATTCACATAGATTTTGAGATCTTTTCTCTCTTTTGTATGAGATGGATGAGAATAGAGCAGCCATGGACTCTGCTCAGGGGAAGGAATATTCAGCACACTTCCTTCGCAACCACTGTTCTTCAGATTAATTGAAGATGAAGGCTTGTCAAAATCTTCTCCACCACTCCTGCTCAGAGCCTCGACTCTCTGGCCGGATTTACTTCGAGCATTGCAGTATAGTATACTGTTACCTTCGTCATCTATGATCTCAGCCATCTGACATTCATTAGACTCGCTTTCTATATGTTTTCCTACATGCCAAGTGCTTCCTTTATCATCACTGTAGAAGGCGAATGCATACGATATGGGATCAATTTCAGAGTCAAAATAATACCCACATGCTGGGATAATGACTCGACCATTCTCCATTTGAACACCATGTCCTGGTCCAACAGCAAATGTGGCCCAGTTTTCCTCCTTTTCAGTGATCACATCTTTCAAGTCTGTAATACCACTCCAGTGTTTGCCAGTGTCCTTACTGGTTATGTAACAAAGTCGTGCCTGGTTCTTTTTATTGTTTATTTGATCAGATTCAGAGACTTTAAAAGGAACACAAATGAAAAACAGAAAAAGGGTCTTGGAATCTCTCTCATAGACCGGACATGGATTCATACTGCGGTGGCCTGGTAGACAAGCTGCAGTGAGCACCTGATGACCACTGACCCACTGAAATGAAAATCATGACATCATTACTGCATGTTCATGCCTTTTATAAACTAAGAAAGCTAGATTATGTAAAGAATCTATGAAACAGTTAAGTTGTTAAGAAAACTGTCAGTTATGAATAATAATTTATGATTTTGGTCAAACATGTCTAGTACCTTAACTTCTTTCTTGCCATCCTTCCATGATCCTCTTCTCATCACAAGCACTTCTGCATCTGTGTCATTTGGTGTTTTCCGCTTTTCAGCAAAGGCAAGGTAGGTTTTATTTTCCTTGATATAGATGAGAGCTGGAATTCTGTATGTCACCATCTTGATACATTTTTTATCAGTTGGTTGCTCCTGTTTGAATAATGTTGTGTTTGAAGATGTATTTGTATCCATTGTTAAAATCTTTTGCCCTATAAACAGAACAAGTATCAGTAACAATATCACTGTGGCGAGCAGCGAGGCCGAGGGACCGTGAGGGCGGGACGAGGCGGCGCTCATCAGAGAGGATGAGCGCCAGCTGCGAGCCGCAGCGATCTCGGCCCTTGCGGAGGAGTGAGGGAGTATAAAGGAGGAGCGACGACAGTGAGGGAGGAGAGAGGACCAGGCCTGGAATTTGCGTTATGTTTTATTTTAGTTGTGTTATCCGCTGCAGTCGTCCGTGAGGGGCTGCAGCCTTTATTTTCACTTTGTGTTTATTTGTGTTTGTGTGTAGGCGGCAGTCGGCCGTGAGGGGCTGCCGCCGCCATATTTATTTTGTCTTTATTTTTGATTAAATACTTTGATTGTTCGCCGGTTCCCGCCTCCTTCTTCCCGTACAAACATACATTTACTACAGTGGTGCCGAAACCCGGGAGGAAGGAGGGACGCGCTGTCGAAGAGCCCTCGCAGCTGAGGGGGATCGCGGTGCCGCGGAGTTCGGGCAGCGCGGAGGAGAGAAGTCCGCGAGCGGCTGCCCGAAGCGGTGGTGCTGGAGCGGATGAAGATCGGTGGGACGGAGAGCTCGCTGCCGCGCCCCTGGGTCGAGGTGGGGTGGCTGCCGTCCGCGAGGGGGCGAAGGAGTCCCCAGCGCTTGCCTGGAGCCGGAGCCTGCTGTCGTCCGCCGCATAGGGGAGGAGCAGGGAGCGCGGGATGGGGACTCGCTTCCGGCCGCCCTCAGAAGGAGGAGCCACCGCCGGCCGCCAGGGGGCGGAGGAGTCTCGGGCCGTCCACCGAGCGTCCAGTGCCACCGCATGGCACCGCGAAGAAGAGCCTCTCGGCTGGCTGAGGACCGAGCGGCAGTGTGTCTGGGAACCGGACCAGAATTTTTTATTTTTTTCTCCTCTCTCCACTCTCTCGTCTCTGTCGCTCCTCATGCTCCCCGCTCCGTTCTCTCACCTCGCTGTTCTTACCCCCAGGTCCCGCGGCCGCCGTGATCGTAGAGCGCAGTCTCGGGAGTGCCCCCCGGCCTGCGAAGGGCGTTGGGGGTATGTGGCGAGCAGCGAGGCCGAGGGACCGTGAGGGCGGGACGAGGCGGCGCTCATCAGAGAGGATGAGCGCCAGCTGCGAGCCGCAGCGATCTCGGCCCTTGCGGAGGAGTGAGGGAGTATAAAGGAGGAGTGACGACAGTGAGGGACGAGAGAGGACCAGGCCTGGATTTTATGTTGTATTTTATTTATGTTTTGTTATCCGCTGCAGTCGTCCGTGAGGGGCTGCAGCCTTTATTTTCACTTTGTGTTTGTGTGTAGGCGGCAGTCGGCCGCGAGGGGCTGCCGCCGCCATATTTATTTTGTCTTTATTTTTGATTAAAAACTTTGATTGTTCACCGGTTCCCGCCTCCTTCTTCCCGTACAAACAAGCTTTACTACAATCACCATGTACACTTCAGCCATAAATGACATTACCATGAATGACAATACCAACTAATGTTGTAGTCAAGACCTCCCCAAGAACAATGTCTGCTGAGACCAAGACAAGACAAGACCAAGACCAGACCAGCACTAGGCTACATAAATTGATAAAGATCCATATTACCGCCTGAGAAATTACTTATTTTTAACCAATAAATATAATGAGAATAAGACACTATATAGAGCTGTTACCAATCAAATGAAATCATTGACAATAAAATTCAATTTGCACTGCAAAGGTGGTAGGAGATGCATCTGAATAGGTAAATATGTTGAGAATAATGTTTTTTGTTTTTTTTTGTATAAAAGCAAGAATCATGTTTGCAGTCATGCTCAAATTTGTGAAACAGCTCACTTGCTCTTGTGATATTGCTTAATTATATCACATGTTATAATATAAAAATAAAGGTCTCTTAAAATAACTTTTTTGCAACAATATCTTGAATTTTGTGAGCATTTGTATTAATTTTGGTGACATTTTTGCACTTCTTCTGAGACTAAAAGTAAACAGTACTAAATCTCCCCCTATAGAGCTATAAAGCTACAACCATCAAACTCAAGTCAGACCCGGCGAGAGTAGGTGAGAGCCGGTCAACTGCATGATGTGACATAGACAGCACACCACACAAGAACAGATTTTCAACCAGAGTCCCGACTGTAAACACAGGAAATCTCGCAAAATCTTGCGAGACTTCAGAATAAGCATGGCGGTGATTGGCACAAATATCAATTTCGATCTTGATTCAATATCCATTCATATAGCCTACTGTACATATAAGGAAAGTTTGCCTTTTTAGCACTATTTTAAACTTTTCTTGGGTAAATTATATTTGCTTGCATTCATTAATATTCACTTGTGTGTGCTTATATAGTCTATCATTAAAAAATATTAGGATGTAAATTGTTAACGTTTTAAAATGTCACATTTAATGAAATCTAGTGTTTGATCATAAATATGTATTTAAATGCAAAACCTAAAAATAAGTAAGCAGTTATGATCTGCAATACTTTGAGCAACCAGACTATGCATGTATATGTATTAAAGAGCCATTCATCCACCTGGTGGGTAATGACATTACAAATAAAAATAATTTTTCCAGCCACAAAATGACTCTAATTTGCCTCTTTGCATTGGAATTCTCTATTTTAACCTTAATTACTACACTAATTGTAATATAAATAATAAAAAATATATATATTTTAAGTGGTCATTAATTGACCATAATTATTGCACAAATAGTAGGCCTATATAGTACCAAAAGATATCCTCAAAATATTCAATAAATATTATTAAACTAAAATAGGACATTTATTTAATTGAAAAATAATGTAAAAAGGTGTATAGTCACATTTGATCACCAATGGGTATGAGTGTGACCAATTAGGAATACCTGAGGGCTAAATACAAGAAAAACATTACCATTAATGTAACAATGTTGCGCATATCATCACTCCTCATAATAAAATGATACTGTAAAAGTAGTTGACGTAATAATCAATGCAAACTACGCTGTACTGTTTACCAAAACTTGCTGCAAACACCTGTATGGTGATATGAAGCTGTTGTGCATTCAAATGTATCAGCGCAGTTTTTTTTCCACGTCTCTGGCTTTAACTTTTATGCCACATTAGCGCCAAAACGCTATATTTATTGTTTGAATTTCGTATTCAATTTTAAAAGCTTAGACTTTCAAGTTTCATATCAAAAGCAGGGTTGAGAGAAAGAGAGAGACGCATGAGTGACAGAGAGATGGAGAGAGAGAGAGAGCAGGAAAAGGAAATTAACGAATACGCTGCGTGTTTTAAATAGCGTTAAAAAGTTAATGAATAACAACGACCAATATGTGGCGGCCGGTTGATTCTGTGGCGCACCGCCACTAATTAGTCTATGTGTGGGAAACACTGGAGTGAGCTAGAGGTGAGTAGCTAATGGTAAAAAAAAAATCACACTGCTATGTTTTTTTTAATAGCCTAATTGTTGTCCTCAGGTGTCTCTTGGAAAATATGGCTATTATTCTCTTTGAAGTTGCCTTATTAAATAAACTTTAAATAATTGTTTTTGTAGTCGGAGTTATATTCATGACTATTTCATCTCTCAGCGTGCTTTCGGATTGAATACTATTTCATTTCACGTGAGTGTGCGCGCGTTTGTACATCAGGATTTCTGAATCGGGACGGCTCCGACGTTCTTCCGAGCAGGTTCGGACACTCTTAACACACTTCACACCACAGGAAAATCTGATAAAATAATCCTGAGAACCATCAAGATAATCGGGACAAAGCTAGGATTGTCGGAAGGGGGGAAATCAACCCAAAATCAGCCCGATTATCTTTTGGTGTGTACCCAGCTGCCATCCGGCTGAAAGCGGAGCCTTTTTTTACCAGACGAGCCACAGGGAATTACGCAGGTCTCGCAAGAAGAACCAAGATGATCACGATTAGGAGAATTAGGTAATGGAAAATTTAGCGAGCAAAGAAAGTGAACAAAAAGTAGGCTACAAGATGACTTAAAGGGTCATTAAACTCCAAAACAAATTTTTTGAGATGTCAACAGATATGTAGCCTACATGTTGCACATCACTGAAAACACTAAGAGATAGAGAGAGAGAGAGAGAGAGAGAGAGAGAGAGAGAGAGAGAGAGAGAGAGAGAGAGAGAGCGAGCGAGCGAGCGCTTGTGTGAATTACCTCTGTGCGTCTCTAAACAGCGCTGTTATTACCTCACTAGTGAAAAAATGTCATGTGTAGCCTTTAAGTTGCTACACTTGGCTAACTGATAAAATCGTCAGGGCAGCGACAACACCTTTTAGTGCGTGTGCGAGCACGTGTACTTGATAACATAGGCTAAAATAAGAGAAAATAAATAAATACATATAAATCTTTATCTGAAATCAATAATTCTCCAGTAAACTACAAGAAGTAATACTCACAGAAATTATCTTCCCTGCAGCAGCAACAATTGAGTCTCTCAGAAATTTCGTCACCACAGATACTACACGAGCCCCTTAGTCTAACCCACCAAATGCTGCGCTTCCCTAATTTATAGTAGGGGTTAGCGCATGGTTTAACCCTTTCCACACATGCCAAGATGACGAGACTTAGTGTAGTTGCTTGCCATATCAACATTATTTAGAGAAAAAAATCTTTGGAAGATATTACTGAACATTTATTTAACCATAGCAAAAGTAAATTTCTTGCTTAAGTTTATTTTTCATCTCTGTTTTTTGTGTTTATGTAAAATAAGGCAAATCTGATATTATTGTAATCTTATATCTGTTATTTCACAGTTGAGATCGTTTTTTAATGCTAATCCCAGTTGAGCAGATGGGGTGCGTTGTAACACTGCGTTACAATGAGCCCCTATTAGAACTACGCTATTATATTCTATATTTTTATGAACTATTTTGAGAGACCATCAGAAAAGGGTGAATAATGACTGAGAGTCAATGTTCAGAAATTATTATTATTATTTTTGAACTATGCTGTATAGCTGTATTTAGCGATGTCTTTGTTGTCAAACTCAAAAATGTGTACCCACCAAACTGTCAGGGTTCTGTCACTTCGGTCTAGTTTACTCTTGGTTTGTGACAGAGCCCTGACACTCCTGAATTGTTTGTCTTGTCTTGTGTGAGCGCGCAGCTTTGAGCATGCTCGAGCTGCATACTCTTCTGTCCTTGTGAGTTCTCTGTGTGGGGCGTGGTGTTCGGATCCCAGCACTTCGGTCTAGTTTGGTTTGGGTTTTGTGTTGGGATTCGGATATTCATGCTTCATGTGTTTGTCTTTTGTTGTGAGCGCACATAAGGAGCATTTGCTGGTTCTTGTGCACTCTGTCTTGTGGTGTGAGTGTGCTCTCTTCTGTCCATGTGTTATGTTTTGTCTTGTGTTGTGTGCTTTCATGTTGTCATGTTTTGTGTGAACATGCAGCTGATGAGTTCTCATTAGCTGTATGTTCATGTCACGTTTGGTGTGAGCATATGTCTTGTCAAGTGTTTCTTTGTGCCATGTGCTCATGTCTATTGTCTAACCCTGCCCACCTGGTTTCCTGATTATTGCTTCATTTGCCCCACCTGTCTTCCCTCGTTACCCTCTTTTGTTTGTTCCCTATTTAATCTCCTTGTGTTTGCAGTCCTGTGCGGAATCATCGTCGTCGAATGTACCTTGTGTTTCCCTGCTCCCCAAGCCCAAGCCCAAGCCCAAGCCCAAGCCCAAGCCCAAGCCCAAGCCCAAGCCCAAGCCAATTCAAGCCAAGTCAAGTCAAGTCAAGTCAAGTCAAGTCAAGTCAAGTCAAGTCAAGTCAAGTCAAGTCTTGTTTTTCCCCCTCGGGGTAGTTTTGTTTTGTCTTGTTTTATTTTATTATTATCATTAAAAGACCTATTTCCTCTGCATCTGAGTCCTTGCTCCTTTCCCTTCACCAACCCTGACACCAAACATTAAGACGTTTAATGACCGTTGAAAAGCAACACAATCTCATGACAATGCGTATCAATAGTACGAGTGTGCAATCTCGTGGAATGTATACGCCAAAATGCGTTTTGCTACACAGTTTTTCATGTGCATATGATACGCACTTTATGGCGTATATATGACACGCTTTTGGGTAGGGTGAGGGTAGGGGGTGGGGGGTTCGTACGTATAATACGCCATAAAGTGCGTATCATATGCACGCGGAAAACGGCGTACCATATGCACGCCAAAACTCATTTTGGCGTATACATTCCACGAGATTGGACACTCGTATTATTTATACGCATTTTTGTGAGATCGGCAAAGACGTCCCTCCGACACGTCCCGTCATGGTTGAAAAATAGTTCCAAAATGAAAGTTGAACGGACGTCTTCGACGTCATCTGGCCATGAATACCACGTCTTTTCTGCGCGTCCCTGGACGTCTAAATGCGTCGTCTTCTGGATGTTTAAATGTGTTGCTGCATAATTTAAGTGTGTATATAAGCCTGCATATAAAATAATCACACGCCCATTGTGTAACATCGTGAAATGCAATCAATTATGTCTTGGTTTACACATCTTGACAGGTTCTAAAAAGGTTCAAAATCGGTCCAGTCAGACCTGAACATCCATGAAACGTTTTAATCACGTGTAGGCTACATCACAAACAAGAACACATTTATGGATATAAGCAAAAAGAAGCATGTTCTGATTTAGCAAAACATTTTATTGTTTTTGAACAGCCACAGATTCTTCTTTCATTTATGTTTAACATCTATTAACCAAACTAAAATAACAATTACAAAACACTGAATTATCATTATATAAAGGGATAGTTCACCCAAAAATGAAAATTAATTTACTCATCCTCACGTTTCAAACCTATGAATTCCACATTTTTATGTTCTGCTAAACACAAAGATGTTTAAAAAAACGTTTGTAACCAAGCAGGTCTCACCTCCCATTAACTACCATTGTAGGGAAAAAGGATTACGGTAGTTAATGGGAGGTGAGAACTGCTTGGTTACAAACATTCTTCTAGGGTCTTTTCTGACCCCAAGGGACGTTTGCTCAAATAAAATTGTTCCCTTTGTCCAAATGGCATGAGACTTTTTACGGTTGTCAACACTCTCTAAATCTACAAATAAAAAAATGTATTGGATTGATATCTGTTTTTATGCTCAGGCTGCTTAGAAAATGGACAAAATTCATCCTCAAAAACAACACAGAACACGCATACAGAAATGAAGTGGCACACTTCCAACAATGCATAAAACATCCACAATGCAAAATGATCATGCTCAAACACACACACACACACACACACACACACACACACACACACACACACACACACACACACACACACACACACACACACACACACACACACACACACACACACACACACACACACACACACACACACACAGGAATATTTGTTCAATTTGTTATTGCTGTTCAGTTCATAGCATTTTGATGTTCATGTTGTGTATTTTTTCTCAATATGTAATATAACTGTAAATTTCTGTTCTGTTACAGTTAGTAACTGAAGTGTACATTTGTAGAATTATAAAAAAATCAGATGTTTGAAATAAAATGATAAACTCTAAAGACTCTGGTTTGATTCTAATCATAATGTAACATTGAAAAAAAAATTCAGTACAAAAAAAAACTAAACTTTGACATTTAGTCAAAAATTGTCATTTTGACAATTAATTAATTTTAATATTTATAATTGTGATTTCATAACATTTAGATATGAATCCAACTGAAAAATACTTGTCTTTCCAAGATGTCTTTCAGGCAGTCAAATAGCACATAGCAAATAGTGGAGCTCTGCAGCCATTTTCTGGTAAAAGTCTTTTTTTATTATTATTATAAAACTGCATTTTCCAAAGGATGGGCAAAAATCTTACACTAAACAATGTCAAATTATCTATGTTATCCCCAAGAATGAAAGTTAGAAATGTGGGTCTTTTATAAAGTGAATTTTACATAAACTGATTTTGTGTGAAAATCCATTGAAAAAAACTGTTTTAATTTATTTATATAAATGTAACAATTATTATAAATGCTCCAAAAACTGCACAGATGTTGAGTAAAAACATTAATAAACAGAGTAAAATTAAAAGTTTGTTACAAAATTACATTTTGTTGCCTGGGGCCTGTGGAGACCCCAAAGACCCTGAGTGTAATTCCCAAATGAAGAGGGTTAAACAAGGGTTAAACATCTTTATGTTCAGCAGAACGTAGAAAGGTATACAGGTTTGAAACATGAGGGTGAGTAAATGACGACAATTTTCATTTTTGGGTGAACTATCCCTTAAACACATTAAAGTACACTCAACTACACAGTTGAGATGGCGCCGCCGTGTTCGGTCGCCGTTCAGGTCGCTCCGCTAAGACTTTGCTTTTATTTATTATTCTACTCTCTTTTACTCTCTATTTTTTCCAACGGATCATCTGCTTTGATCTGTTACGACAGCAAAACACTTCTGGAATTTGGTTACCGCTACACTGACCTGTTTCAGGACACTTTCTCCAATCTTCCATCTGAGATTCGCCGGGACGCCGAGTTGAACAATGGCCACTCGAGTCGACGGCGAAGATTCAAAAAACACCGCGGGAAACGCGCTGGGATCCGCAACAGACTGAGAAAAAGAGCATTCAGTCCTCCTCTCCCGAGCATTTTGCTCGCAAATGTCCAATCCTTGGAGAATAAGATGGACGATCTTAGAGCCAGGATAAGTTTTCAACGGGACATGAGAGACTGCAACATCTATTGTCTGTCCGAAACATGGCTCACGCCAGCGGTCCCGGATACAGCCGTGACGCCGTCCGAGAACTTCTCTGTTTTTCGGATGGACAGAACAGCCGAGGCCGGGAAATCTAAAGGCGGTGGAGTGTGTTTCATGATAAACAAGAAATGGTGCGATCCTAGGAACATCTCCATTCTTTCGCGATCCTGCTCGCCTCACTTGGAACATTTAACTATCATTTGCCGGCCTTTCTACCTGCCGAGGGAGTTTTCCTCGGTCATCGCTACTGCCGTTTATATTCCACCACAGGCAGACACGGGGCTGGCTTTATCTGCCCTCCATGATGTGACCAGCGGCTTCATAAACAAACACCCCGACGCTGCTTTCATCGTCGCGGGTGATTTTAACAAAGCAAACCTAAAGAAAGTATTGCCAAACTTTCACCAGCATGTCTCCTGTCCCACACGAGGAGCAAACACACTGGATCATTGCTACTCTCCGTTTAAGAACGCCTACAAAGCTCGGTCACAGCCAGCTTTTGGCAAATCGGACCATGCCGCCATTTTCCTCACACCGGAATATAAACAAAGGCTCGTTCAAGAGCCCCCGGTGAGGAGGGAAGTCAAACGCTGGTCATCCCATTCAGAGATCACGCTACAGGCAGCTCTTGATGACGTCGACTGGGACATGTTCCGCGCGAGTTCTGAAGACGTCAGCGAGTTCACAGAAGTGGCGCTCTGCTTTATTAACACACTGACAGAGCAAGCCACACAAACAATAACTATAACGTCCTTCCCTAATCAGAAACCGTGGGTGGACAGTTCAATTCGCACTGCAGTAAACTCGCGCACTACCGCTTACAATGCCGGTCTCCTAACGGGGGATATGAGGGAGTACAAAGCTTCATGTTACGCCCTCCGGCGCGCCGTTAAAGCCGCAAAACTCCGCTATAAAGACAGAGTGGAATCTCATTTCCAACTCAACGACTCCCGGCGGATGTGGCAGGGACTGAGGACCATCTGTGCTTTTGGAACTAAATCCTCTGCAGAGGTGAGAGCTGATCCGTTGCTGGTGAACGAGTTAAACTCTTTCTACGCTCGCTTTGATGGTAATCGCGGCAGCGCGACTCCGGCGAGTGACGCGTCAGAGAGAGTCCCTCAGAGCAGCAACGGTCACGTGATCTCTGTCTCGGAGGACGAGGTTCGGAGGGCACTCAAACGTGTGGATGTCAGGAAAGCTGCTGGGCCGGATGGTATTTCAGGTCGTGTTCTGCGGTCCTGTGCTGATCAGCTCGCAGGGCTCTTTACATCCATATTTAACGAGTCCCTTGCTACATCTGTTGTCCCCACCTCCTTCAAACGATCCTCCATCATCCCTGTACCTAAGATCAGTAAACCCTCTTGCCTAAATGACTATCGTCCAGTGGCTCTCACATCTTTAGTCATGAAGGTCTTTGAGAGACTCATTAAAAACAACATTTGCTCCTCCATTCCTGACACTTTGGACCCTCTTCAGTTTGCCTATCGTCCCAATAGATCGACTGAAGATGCCATTTCTCACGTCCTTCACTCCTGCCTCACTCACATCGACAGCAAAAGTGGGAACTATGTCAGGCTGCTATTTATTGACTATAGCTCAGCCTTTAACACCATAGTTCCCATTAAGCTAACACACAAACTCCTGGATCTAGGCCTGAATTCTTCTCTCTGCCTCTGGATTGAAGATTTCCTCACTGGCAGACCCCAGGCGGTGAGAGTAGGCCAGTTCACCTCCACCTCCATCACCCTGAGTGTTGGAGCTCCACAGGGCTGTGTGCTGAGTCCCCTGCTCTACTCTCTCTACACCCATGACTGTTTGTCCACACACAGCTCCACCTCGATCATCAAGTTTGCTGATGATACTGTTGTCCTGGGTCTCATCTCCAACAACAATGAGACGGCATACTTGGACGAAGTGGAGCAACTGACATCATGGTGCCAGGACAACTGTCTCTCTCTGAATGTTAACAAGACCAAAGAACTGATTGTGGACTTCAGGAAGAGACAGCATCGGTCATACTCCCCTCTCATGATCAGCGGGACACCGGTAGAGAGAGTGAGCAGCTTCAAATACCTGGGTGTGAACATCTCCGAGGATCTGACCTGGACTACACACATCCAGACACAGGTGAAAAAAGCCAGGCAAAGACTGTACCACCTGCGCCAGCTGAGGAAATTCAGGGTTTCACCAGCCATCCTGAAAACTTTCTATCGAGGGGCGATAGAAAGTGTCCTGACTCAGTGCATCACAGCGTGGTACGGGAACAGCACCAGTCACGATTGCAAAGCCCTGCAAAGAGTGGTGCGCTTATCCGAGCGCATCTCAGGCTCAGCTCTCCCGCCTCTGCAGGACATCTACACCAAACGCTGCAGAGGTAGAGCTACCAAAATCATCAGAGACATAAATCACCCTGCAAACTCTCACTTCACCCTGCTGCCATCTGGTAAGCGCTTCCGTAGCCTGATGGCAAAGACTGAAAGACTCAGGAGGAGTTTCTTCCCCCAGGCCATCAGACTCCTGAACTCAGTCACGTGACTTCACTTCACCCCGCACACGCATAAACATCCAGTTTATACATTAACATTCACATACTGCCATTGCACTGCACTTTATGTTCCTATTGTTACTGTGTAACAACCTGTAATAAACCTGTTTGCACATCATACTCCTGTTTGCACATTATACTCCGATTTGCAATTATACCTATTGCTTGCACATTATACTTCTCTATATATAAATATATATATATATTATGTTAACCACTTATTTTTAAGTCTACAGTTTATCTCACTTATCATATCCACTTACTTTATATTTTATATTTTAATTTAATTTTTTTATTTTTATCTTATTTCCTATTTTTATCTTACTTGATTTATTTATAACTCTACTTATGTTAATACTTTTATTCTAATTTTATTCTATTTCTATTTTAATTTCCCTTGTGTTCTTGTAACTGTTATTTGCACTGTCCATGGAGCGGACCTGTTTACATTTCACTGCCAGTTGTATATTGTGTATATAACTGTGTATGTGACAAATAAAACTCTTGAATCTCTTGAATCTTGAAAAGTAGTTATTTTGTTTGTAATTTTTTGTAACCATCGCCAACCGCTCTTCCTGGAGAGTGATTAAGGTGTTCTGCCATTGCTGCATCAATCTCTGAGTCCACCTATTCACAGCATCTGAGGGAAGAGAATATATTTATTTTTAAAATAACAGGAAAAATTTGAGGTAAATGACATGCACTTATTTTCAAAATGTATTGAAAAAAATTATCCTACTCAAAAAAACAAAACATGGAAAAAGATGAATGAATCATGAGTTAAACATTAGAAAAAGTTAATCAACATGCATTACATTTTACTCTATAAAAGATGCTCTGGTCTAAATGGTTGTTAGATTAGTGGTGGAGGGAATTACTTTCTGAAAGAAACTCTCAAAAGGCTACATTAATAGGTTACAGTAATAACTTGTACTGTATCATTAAACGTACTGTGTATAAGTTGAAAGTAACGTTTAGCCTACTATAGCTAATTCTAGCCAAAACTCAAAGTAATTCTGTGTTGACAACGTGGGCATAATTTCTTTCAGTTCCTTCATGTTAAACAAGTAAAACTCAAGTAAATTAATCAAATACTACAAATTGTACTTACCCAACAGTAGATTTTTAATAATATATCGAAACAACTCTCTCCTCAAGTCCTCTTCTCCTCGTGGTTGTTGAAAGGAACGGGAGAACGGGCATGAACGCTATCTCGTGAGATAATCTATAATATTGCAGGATTTTGAAATATCGCTAAATTTATTAATATCTTTTGTTACTATAATCTTGGCAGCACAGTTCAAGTCAGACTTAATGGTGGTAGGATATATTACTGTTTTAAATATTGTGACAAGTCTCCCGAGCTCTCGATGGCACCCTCCGCTTCTGCAACGATTTTCGCCGACTCAACGAGGTCTCGGAGTTCGATGGCTACCCGATGCCCCGTGTAGACGAGCTGTTGGAACGCTTGGGGAGGGCCCGGTACATCTCGACGCTTGATCTCACCAAGGGGTACTGGCAGGTCCCCCTGACAAACTCTGCCAAAGAGAAGACGGCGTTTTCAACTCCTAGTGGGCACTGGCAATACCGGACCCTCCCCTTTGGCCTGCACGGGGCCCCCGCTACCTTCCAACGGATGATGGACATCTTACTCCGGCCCCACCAAGCGTATGCGGCGGCCTACCTCGACGATGTAGTCATCCACTCTGAGACCTGGCAGGACCACCTGGAGCGGCTGCGGAGGGTGCTCCTGGAACTCCGACGGGCTGGACTGACCGCCAACCCCCGGAAATGCCATCTTGCCCTCACCGAGGCTCAGTACCTGGGTTTCCGGGTGGGTCGAGGGCTCATCCAGCCCCAGAGAAAAAAAGTCGACGCCATCCTGTCAGCACCTCGCCCGGAGGCCAAGACCCAGGTACGAGCCTTTTTGGGGTTGGCGGGTTATTATCGCTGCTTTATCCCTAACTTAGGAAGGGGCAGCCGGAGAAGGTGAAGTGGGACAGCGCTCTGGACAGGACCTTCCGGGATATCAAGACCGCCCTGACCACGGAGCCGGTCTTGAGGGCGCCCGACTTCAACTGCCCCTTCCTGCTGCAGACGGACGCCTCCGATACGGGCCTGGGGGCGGTCCTTTCCCAGGTCCAGGAGGGAGAGGAGCATCCGGTCATATACATCAGCCGTAAGCTGACCCCAGCCGAAACCAGGTATGCGGCGGTGGAGAAGGAAGCCCTGGCCATCAAGTGGGCAGTCCTGGAGCTCCGCTACTACCTGCTGGGACGCCGCTTCACTCTGATGACGGATCACGCCCCGCTACAGTGGATGGCCCGCGCTAAGGACACCAACGCCAGAGTGACGCGGTGGTTCCTGGCGCTCCAGGACTTCCATTTCACGGTGGTACATCGGGCCGGGACGGCCAACTCCAACGCCGACGGACTCTCCAGGCTGTGGTCGGCTTACGCAGGTCTGTCAGGGTGCACTCCCCGCCCACCCCTATGTTCCCCGGTGTATGTGTGTAACTCTCGTTACAGGACCAGCGCGACGTTTAGGAGGGGGGGGGGGGGTGTGTGACAAGTCAACAAACACGGATCACCTGCAGCCACTCAGCACAGCCCGGATCCGCACAGCTGCAGGCGATCACCACAGCCTTTAAAACACAGCACCATGGGACACCAGTTTGAGCACCAACTCCACTCCAACGAAGCGCTAACACTTCTCTCTCTCTCTCAGACAGCAGCCTGTGACACTCCGGCCACACGTCTCACTGACGTCACCGCGAGCCACCCTGCACCAGAGAAAACACGAAGCACCGCGCACCAGCACTTCATTATCACCACGTTTGTTCAGACTTTGTGCAAATAAACCCACCCTCCGGGGGCTTCTCACTAGTCCTGTGTTGCGTGATTCTTCACCCTGCCACAATATGTATATAGCCTATGCATAGCTACATTCCATAAAAATAATAACAACGAATGCATAAAATGGGTTGAAATAATGACTCAAATGCAGCTGGTTCACATTCACAATCACTTAACCACACAGGGCACTTTGTGATTATAATTTATTTAAAAAAAATAAATTAAATATAGGCTAAATCCTGTATTTCATAAAGGTTTTTTTTTAATGCATCTTGACTAGACGTGTACGGGACGTCAGTGGACGTCTAGTCACACAACCTTGACTAGACGTATAAAGGACCTCAGTGGACGTCTTTTCACAACCTCTTAAAAACTACTTGGGGCACTTAAATAAATTATTGCAGTATTAACCATGCAAGGTGTAAGCAGCTTCTGCATATTTCACAATGATTTCATAGAGGGTCATGATGGACTATAAATGCACGTTCCTCTCACAACGGATTCACAACAGGGTATATATTGAACCACATGTAGCTAAAAGTCAAAGTAACAATTATACATGCAACCGGAGAGAACTGTAGACATGTACAAATGTATCTGTTAGAAGCAGGAAAAATGGGCAAGCGTAAGGATTTGAATGAGTTTGACAAGGGCCAAATTGTGATGGCTAGATGACTGGGTCAGAGCATCTCTAAAACGGCAGCTCGTGTGGGGTGTTCCCAGTCTGCAGTGGTCAGTATCGTAGGGTTGCCACCCGTCCCACAAAATACGGAATTGTCCCGTATTTACAAGCAAAATATTTTCAGAGGTGAACAGTAACTAAATACATATACTTGAGTACTGTACTTAAGTACACTTTTTGAGTATCTGTACTTTCCTTGAGTAGTATATTTTCTGGAAACTTATGACTTTTACTTCACTACATTTGAAAGACAAATATCGTACTTTTATTCCATTACCTTTCTAACAAGGCCCTCGAAGTAGAAAGTCGTAGCCACTTTGAAAGTCAGTGGATTATTTGTTTTCTTCTTTAAAACGTGATTGTTTTTTTTTTTTTTTTTTTTTTTGCAGACAGCCTATCAGTAATCACTCTTGTAGGATCACATGAAGTTCAACGATTTCCAAGTATTTTTTGAACACCAATCAATTGACGGAAAAATAGAAGGCGGCAGTTCCCAGATGCAGTGCGCACAACCATAGTCATACTTAAAAGTAAAAATTCAGAAGAGCAGACGTGGATAAGTCTGAAAAAGTGCGACGACACGAAAGTGCACACAGAAAGCTGCCTCTCAGACGCCAGACCACAAGTACTGAATTTTAGTCTATTGAAATCTAAAATCTTATTATAGTCAATTAAAACTAGACTAAAACTAAAACAATTCAGATGCCTAAAATGTTATAGTCAAAAGACTGACTAAAACTAAATCCAAATTTGCTGTCAAAATTAACACCGGTATGAAGTATGATTGGTCAAATGATTTTTATAGATTTACCCGCCAAGTTGCCATAGCCTTGTGGAGACAGCGCTAAAGCATAGGTAACGTTCGACAATGATGTTAGTTAGCATGCAAAAGCGTAGTTGGGCTAATAATGATGAGCTATATCTCTACAATGACAATAACTGTTCCCTCCTTCAGCGAACGAGACGTTACATACGCAACCAAGACGTTCCCTTTCAGTCGGTCACGTTTGACGTACGTCGGAACTGACCGACGAATTAGGGATCCTACCAACACGTCAGGATGCTGGCCCTTCCAGTGTCCTGCTTGAGCAAACTGGACCGCGCTTGTATGGTGGGGAAGTCAGGGCTCCAAGCAGGGAGGTCAGTCACTGCTGTTTCTGCAAGAAAAACGACTATGCGTCTAAGCGCTAAGAAAGAGAGGGGGGATAAGTATCAACACAGCGCTTTATTTGCACTTGCAGGGCAATGTAAAACAGGTAAGTGATGATAACTGTTGGGGGGGGGGTAGACACTAGGATAGATAGATAGTTTTTTTATTCTATTGCTCTACTTTTCTATCGTTTTTAATGTAAACATCACCCTAGACAGTTGAGCTGTTGTGCTTCGAGCATTGCAGTATAGTATACTGTTACCTTCGTCATCTATGATCTCAGCCATCTGACACTTACAAGACTCACAATCCATACGTCTTCCTACATGCCAAGTGCTTCCTCTATCATCGCTGTAGAATGCAAATGCATGCGATTTGGGCTTACAGTTGAGTGAGTGGCAAGGATACACATAGGCCGGGATAATCAGTCTCCCGCTCTTCATTTGAACACCTTGTCCTGGTCCAACAGCAAAGGTGGCCCAGTCCACCTGCTCACCAATCACATCTGCTGTCAAATCTGTAATATGGCTCCATGTTTTGCCAGCGTCCTTACTGGTTATGTAACAAAGTTGTGCTTGATTCTTATTTTTAACTGTAACATAGGCACATGAATGAAAACACAATGAAATCGAATATAACAAGCTTATTACGTATTATGTATTACGTTTTCGTCAGACAGCATATTGAAGCCTCTCAGTCTGCCATTTTCCTCTGAAATTGATGATGCAGTCAAAACATCTGGTAGTGGGTTTCTCAAGAAATTAATGTACTCTGGATCTCTGCTTCTCGTAAATACTACAGTGCATTGTACATATTTTTTCTGACAGACATCGATGTTGTGATATTCAAGTAATGTGGATTTGAAAACAGATGGATTGTAAGGTAATAATTATTTATTTCTTATTTATTTATTGTGTAATACTCAGTTCCTGTAAAAAACTGTTCCAGTGGGTGGAGGTCCAAATGACGCTGCTCTTACAGCTGGTGCTGTAAGCTGCTCCCATCGGAGGCAGCACAGGCCCTCCTGGAGTTTTAGTCCATCCATCTGGCAGCTGTCCTTTGCTCATTTGCTTTTTCGGGGTCCTCGGAGTTCTCCACCACCCCACCTTTTTTTACTTCTAACTATTACTATCCCAGCCTGGAATGGGGAGAGTTCTCTGGGTCCGGGCCAAATTCCGAGCTTGGAGCCCACAGCACGCCAAATAACCTTTACTCTATTCAGTTATATGTAGTGAGAACTTGTGAAATGCAATTTGAGCATAGGAAACGTCTCGGTTACGTATGTAACCCTTGTTCCCTGAAAGAGGAAATGGAGACGTACGTCGGAACTGACCGACGAATTGGGGATCTGATTTCAGAGACCAATATACTTTCAGTGTCTAAAAACGAGCCAATAAAGATTGGCATGTGATTCACGCATTCCACGCTCCGCACTGCGGCTTGGGTATATATAAGGAAGTGGAGTGCCTAATCATTGTTTTCTGCTGAGGAGCCGAACTAGAGAGGAAGTCAGCCACAGCCATCTGAGCACCCGGCCTGTGGACCACCTTGAATTTAAAAGGCTGTAAAGCTAGATACCAACGGGTGATCCGGGCGTTGGTATCCTTCATGCGGTGGAGCCACTGTAAGGGGGCGTGGTCCGAACAGAGGGTGAACTCCCGCCCCAGGAGGTAGTAGCGGAGGGTGAGAACGGCCCACCTGATAGCCAAGCACTCCTTTTCTATGGTGCTGTACATCGTCTCTCTCTTAGAGAGCTTGCGACCGATGTACAGCACCGGCCGCTCCTCACCCTCCACCTCCTGGGACAGGACTGCGCCCAGCCCCCTGTCCGAGGCGTCTGTCTGTAGGGAAAAAGGGAGAGAAAAATTGGGAGCCTGTAAAAGCGGCCCACCACACAGAGCAGCCTTTATCTGGGTAAAAGCCTGCGAGTGATTGAGGCTTTTGAACCGCCTCTGGCCCCAGATCATCTTCTCCGCCACCACCGTCGCAAGCAACACTGACTCCGCCTCCAACCATTTCTTTAAAAGGTTGAGCTGGTATATTTGACATGCTCGCTCCCTAATTGAGCGCACTACCTCATAGTTGAGATCCCCGACTCGCCGTGTGACCACAAAGGGTCCTTGCCACTTTGCGAGTAATTTAGAACTGGAAAAGAAACTCTTAGCTGCTGACCAAGGCTGTATCTCAATACTAGTTTTACTTGATCTTAGTGCAGCATTCGACACCATAGATCATAAAATACTCTTAGATCGTCTACAAAATTACACTGGTATTCAGGGACAGGCATTAAAGTGGTTTAGATCGTATCTATCAGAGCGTTACCAATTTGTCTATTTAAACAGGGAACAATCTAAGATAACGTCGGTAAATTATGGAGTGCCGCAAGGATCTGTGTTAGGCCCTCTGTTATTCTCAATATATATGCTGCCACTTGGTAATATTATAAGAAAACATGAAATCAGTTTCCACTGTTATGCCGATAATACTCAGTTATACATTTCAGCACGACCAGATTAAATCTCTAAATTATCCAAGATAACAGAGTGTGTTAAAGATATTATTACTTATTGGACCAAAAACTGGTACACAGAATCTCTTAAATTATAACTTACATTTAGAAGGATGTACTGTTACTTCATCTGCTACAGTTAAAGACCTGGGTGTTATATTAGACAGCACTTGTCTTTTGAAAATCATATTTCAAATACTACAAAAACGTCTCGGTTAAGTATGGTAACCCTCGTTCCCTGAAGGAGGGAACGGAGACGTACGTCGGTATTACCGACGAATTGGGATCACTTCAGAGAGCCCCTATCAGCTTCGAGAACTAAAGAACAGGCCAATGGACAATTGGCGTGCGAGATTTGCATATTGCGCTCCGCCCCGCGCCGCGGGTATAAACAGGAAGCGAGAGCATCGCACTGACGTTTTTCACTGAGGAGCCGAACTAGTGACTCGGCCATGCAGTGATGGAAGGAACTGTGGCGACGGGACGTACGTCTCCGTTCCCTCCTTCAGGGAACGAGGGTTACCATACGTAACCGAGACGTTCCCTTTCAGTCGGACTACGACGTACGTCGGTATTACCGACGAATTGGGATCCCTATGGAAAACGCCACAGTTACTACCACTACCAGCGCCCAGCGAGAGCCCCTCAGACCCCGTTCTGATGCGGGCGGGGAGATTCACGCAGGGAGAGTCACACTGCTGTTCCGCAAGACCCATTCAGCAGACTGATTGGATAACGCTGGGAAAGCGTGCCCGAAGGACGCTGCGGGAGCCACATCATGCCCAGAGGGAGTTACCATGTGGAAAGAAAACGTATGGGCTGGCCGTGGGCAGCTCAACATACGAAGTCCCAGAGGCGGCCCCGGCCTTTTACATGCGGGGGACGACACCGTACTGAGACGGCAGAGAAACTCTGCCAAGGGAAAGACACAAGCTCGCCGTAGGGAGCTGTACCGTGGAAAATACACGTATGGGACCGCCGTAGGGGTCACGACATACGGACCCAGTCTGACACAAGTTCCACCAATGCATACAAGTGCCAGACCTGGCGTCGGATGCTCCGCCACATCCGACTGCCAAGGGGTACGGAGGACTCAACAGGGTTCGCCAATCCTGGGGAACTCGACTGGAGAAAATAAGCGCACGTATCCGTTCCATGGGGAAGGGAATGGCGCAGCAAGCCGACACTAGAACGGGCACTTCAGTGAAGCTGACTATGGGAAGTGAGCACACGACAAGCCACCGGCTCTACACGTAGGCTATAAAACCTAGCGAACGTGTTAGGTGTCGCCCAGCCCGCAGCTCTACAAATGTCTGTCAGCGAGGCGCCACGAGCCAACGCCCAGGAAGAGGCTACAACCCTGGTGGAGTGAGCTCTAACCCCGAGCGGGCAGGGCACGTCTTGGGACTCATACGCCAAGACGATGGCATCCACTATCCAGTGGGCCATCCTCTGCTTGGAGACAGCCTTTCCCTTCTGCTGTCCTCCGTAACAGACGAAGAGCTGCTTCTGAGGTCCTAAAGCTTTGCGTTCTGTCAACATAGACGCGCAGAGCGCGAACTGGACAGAGAAAAGCCAGAGCTGGGTCTGCCTCCTCCGAAGGCAGCGCTTGCAGGCTCACCACTTGGTCCCGGAAGGGAGTAGTGGGAACCTTGGGCACGTATCCAGGCCGGGGTCTCAGGGTCACCTGAGAGTCACCCGGCCCGAAATCCAGGCACGATTCATCGACCGAAAATGCCTGCAGGTCCCCTACCCTCTTAACTGAGGCCAATGCAATCAGGAGGATTGTCTTTAGAGACAAGATCTTAAGCTCTACTGACTGTAAAGGCTCGAAGGGCGCCCTCTGCAGTGCGGTCAGCACCAGAGTCAAGTCCCAAGAGGGTATAGAGGAGGGGCGAGGAGGATTTAGTCTCCCCGCTCCCCTCAGGAACCTGACGATCAGATCGTGCTTGCCTAAGGACTCACCATTAACGAGGTCATGGTTTGCGGCGATAGCGGCAACATATACCTTGAGGGTGGAGGGAGACAGCCTTCGCTCCAACCCGTCTTGAAGGAAAGATAGCACAGATCCGACCGAACACTTTCATGGGTCTTCTCGGCAAGAAGAACACCAATCGACGAACAGGTTCCACTTCAGCGCATATAGCCGTCTCGTAGAGGGGGCTCTGGCGGAAGCGATGGTGTCGACTACCGCTTGCGGTAGGTCACCTAGAACCTCCGCGTCCCATCCAGGGACCAGACATGGAGTTTCCAGAGGTCTGGACGCGGGTGCCATAGGGTGCCCCGTCTCTGAGTTAGGAGGTCCTGCCTCAGAGGAATGGGCCAAGGAGGTGCTGTCGCGAGGAGCACTAGTTCCGGGAACCACGTCCTGTTGGGCCAGTACGGAGCTACCAAGAGGAGTTGCTCCTCGTCCTCCCTGACCTTGCACAGTGTCTGTGCAAGAAGGCTCACTGGGGGAAACGCATATTTGCGCAGAGCCCGGGGCCAGCTGTGTGCCAGTGCATCCGTGCCGAGGGTCCCCTCGGTCAGGGAATAAAACAACTGGCAGTGGGTCGTGTCGGGGGCGGCAAACAGATTGATCTGTGCGGCCCCAAAGCGACTCCAGATCAGCTGGACCACCTGGGGGTGGAGTCGCCACTCTCCGGGGAGCACTGGCAACCGTGACAGCTCGTCGGCTGCACGATTGAGCAGGCCCGGAATGTGAACGGCATGAAGGGACCTCAGATGCTTCTGACTCCACAGGAGGAGATGGCGGGCAAGTTGGGACAAACAGCGGGAGCGTAGACCACCCTGTTTGTTGATGTACGCAACGGCCGTTGTGCTGTCGGTCCGGACCAGAATGTGCTTGTCTTTGAGCGACCCTTTGAGGCGGCTGAGAGCAAGACGAACTGCCAGCAACTCCAGGCAATTGATATGCCATTGCAGTTGGGGCCCCGTCCACAGACCTGATACTGCAAGCCCGTTGTACGTGGCACCCCAACCCGTGGGTGAGGCATCCGTGGAGAATACATGATGCCTGGACACTTGTTCTAGAGGCACTCCTGCCCGTAGAAATGAAGGGTCTGACCACGGGCTGAGGGTTTGGGGGCATCTCGCCGTCCCTTGGACACGGAGGGACCCGCTGTGCCACGCCCATCTTGGGACTCGGTCGTGTAGCCAGTGCTGAAGCGGTCTCATATGGAGCAGCCCTAGCGGCGTTACTGCGGCTGCCATATGCCCCAGGGGCCTCTGAAAATGTTTCAGTGGGACCGCTGTACTGCGTTTTGAGCGTACTCAAGCAGCTCAACACCGACTGGACGCGCTCCTCGGTGAGGCGCGCTGTCATGGCGACCGAGTCGATCTCCATCCCGAGAAAAGAGATCCTCTGTACGGGACAGAGTTTGCTCTTCTCCCAGTTGACCCGAAGACCCAACCGGCTGAGGTGCCGAAGCACCATGTCCCTGTGTTCGCACAACTGCTCCCGCGACTGGGCAAGAATCAGCCAGTCGTCGAGATAGTTGAGGATGCGAACACCACGCTCTCTCATGGGAGCAATGGCCGCCTCCGCGACTTTCGTCAAGACACGGGGCGACAGGGACAACCCGAAAGGGTAGGACTTTGTACTTATATTCCCGTCCGTCGAAAGCAAAGCATAGAAACGGTCTGTGTCGAGGGAGAATCGAGACATGAAAGTACGCGTCCTTCAGGTCGATCGCTGCAAACCAATCTTGGGGACGGATGCACCTGAAGATGCGTTTCTGCGTTAGCATTCTGAACGGCATCCTGTGGAGGGAGCGGTTCAAGTAAGGCAGGTCCAAGATCGGCCGTAACCCGCCGCCTTTCTTGGGTACAATGAAGTACGGGCTGTAGAACCCGGACTTCATATCGGCTGGAGGGACCGCCTCTATCGCGTCCTTCACCAATAGGACAGCGATCTCCACCTGAAGCACCGGGGCGCCCTCCTTCGGTATAGATGTGAAGTGGACACCCCTGAACTTCGGGGGACGCCGGGCGAACTGAATCGCATAGCCGAGTCTGATGGTGCGGATGAGCCAGCGAGACGGGCTGGGAAGCGCTAGCCAGGCCTCCAGAGACCGAACAAGCGGGATCATCGGCACCACAGACGTACCTGGAGCGGGGAAGCGCAGCGGAACACAGGGGCCCCAGGACGACATGGGAGTGGTCCGTGCAGGGGTCTGGGTCTGACACACGACCTGCATCCGCTGAGGGGACGGGCGAGCGTTGGGAGGCACATTGTGTGCGTCCGCACAACCAACGCCCCCTATTGGCGAGGGGAGAGGTGTCTGAGGGGTACGAGGCATGGTAGCGTCGCATACCGCCAGACGCGCTCTCTTGGCACCCAGAGATGTTGGAAACTGCTCTTTTATTGATAATTTGGGTACCACTGGCACTGGGGCCAGTGGCGGAACAGACAAACAAATAGTTTTCCCCCGGCCCTCCTCCGGGGGAAGGAGTGGTGCTGCAGCCATCTCCTGAAGAGCAGTTTCCTCCATCTCTGGGCGGCCCGTCTCAGGGTCTCTTACGACGGCGCTTGCCACCTGGCTTGGCAGCGGCCTGAGCAGGCTGGACGTTCTTCCCGCGGCCGGCTCCACGCCCACGGCCGGTTGGAGGCTGCTGCTGGGCTAGTCGGGAGCGGAGGCGGCCGCAGGAGGACGGCCTCGGCGACGGGCAGGCGGAGGCGCTGCAGCCGGCGGCTGGGTGGAGGCAGCAGCGGGCCGCCGGTGCAGGATATGTTTGATGGCCTCCGTCTGCTTCTGGGCGGCCGAGAAATGCTGGGCGAAATTCTCGACCGCGTCGCCGAACAACCCGGCCGACGAAATGGGGGAGTCCAGGAACCGGTTCTTATCAGTCTCCCTCATGTCGGCCAGGTTGAGACAGAGATGCCGTTCCTGGACCACTAAGGTGGACATCGCCTGACCAACAGAACGGGCGGTAACTTTCGTCGCCCGGAGGGCGAGGTCCATCGCCGCCCGGAGCTCCCGGAGGAGCTCTGGGTCAGACCTACCCTCGTGCATGTCCATGAGTGCCTGGGCCTGGTGCACCTGGAGCAACGCCATGGCATGCAAGGCAGACGCGGCCTGTCCGCAGGACCTGTAGGCCTTCGCAGTTAGACTGTGCGAAAACCTACAGGCTTTGGACGGGAGACGAGGATCACCACGCCATTCGGAGGCGGTCGCCGGACGGAGTTGCATCGCGACGGCGCGTTCGACTGGCGGGATCCTCTCGTAACCCTTGGCCTGTCCGCCGTCAAGGGTAGTGAGGAGGGAGGAGCCTCCAGGTCTTTTTCTGGCACTAAAGGGTGTCGTCCACGACCTGGAAAGCTCCTCATGTACCTCCGGGAAGAATGGCACTGGGGCGGGACGCTGAGAACCAGCGCGACCCCCCCCCCCCAGGAACCAATCATCCAACCTAGAAGATTCGGGATGTGGTAGAGGGTTCCACTCAAGCCCGACCTTTTCGGCGGCCCGGGAAAGCATAGCCGTCAACTCGGGGTTCCGACTCAACCGTTGCCACTCTCCCAGAGGGAGGCAGTACAGTTGAGTCCTCATCCTCCGAGGACTGGAACTCCCCCTCCGATGCTGCAATCGACATCTGCTCGTCCGCGGGCGCTCCGAAAGAGATGACTGGGAAAGATGAAAGATGATCTCTTCCGGGGGCGCCACCGGCAGCGGTGCTTGTGAGGGTTCTGGGACCTGTGTAGGGACACTAGGCGGGTTTGTCCTGAACGTAATCCTCAAGTCACCCCGGCCATCCGTCGAAGTAGGTCTAGAAACCAGAATCCAGAAACGCACGGGTGGAATGACATCTTGAGAAAGACGCAGTGTCACACCTGTGTTGCTCTCTTTGTGAGGAAACGCTCTTTTAGAGAGTCCCACCCAGGGAGACCGCAGCAACACACAGGGAATAGTGCAGCCTGTGTTTGCACTCAATTTGGGAAACGCCCACCGAAACCAACAGGTTTGCTGTGATAATAGCAGTTGTTTCACTTCTTGCAGCTGAGTTTGCGGTCCCGCTGGAGAAAGCCGTCACACCAGCACAACGTTCCTCTCCTCTTCTTTAGAATTCTCTCTCTCTACTCGAATCGCTGAATGAATCAGGAAGCAGTCTGTTACTTCAAACACCGTTCGGCTCCGAAGTGAATGACGTCAGTGCGATGCTCTCGCTTCCTGTTTATACCCGCGGCGCGGGGCGGAGCGCGAGATGCAAATCTCGCACGCCAATTGTCCATTGGCCTGTTCTTTAGTTCTTGAAGCTGATAGGGGCTCTCTGAAGTGATCCCAATTCGTCGGTAATACCGACGTACGTCGTAGTGACCGACTGAAAGGGAACAGCTTTCTTCCACCTCAGAAACATCGCTAAGCTACGAAACATGCTATCTGTCTCTGATGCAGAAAAGTTAGTTCATGCATTTACTAGATTGCTGTAATGCACTACTAGCTGGCTGTCCTGCCTCCTCAATAAACAAGCTACAATTAGTCCAAAATGCAGCTGCTAGAGTTCTTACTAGGTCAAGAAAATATGATCACATAACACCAACTCTAACATCTCTACACTGGTTACCTGTTAAGTTTCGTTTCAATTATAAAGTATTGCTACTGACCTATAAGGCCCTAAATGGTTTAGCTCTTGTGTATTTAACTGATTTTCTATCGCCTTATAACCCATCACGATCACTAAACTCTGGGCTTCTGTTAATACCGAGGATATCTATGTCAACTAAAGGAGGAAGAACGATTTCATATTTGGCACCTAAACTATGGAATAGCCTTCCTAATAATGTTCGGGGCTCAGACTCACTCCTCCAGTTTAAATCTAGACTAAAGACGCATCTCTTTAGCCAGGCATTCACATGATGCATCTGTAACCCTTGTTAAAATATGACACAAATAAGAATAAATAGTTTAAAAGCTGCATGAATAAGTTTGAAAGTTAAGTTATTCATTTAATGTAAGTTAATTCATCAGAGTTAAAAATGTAAAAAATGTTAATACAACAATTTAATGTTTAAGATTAAAAGTATGCGGACAGAAAATTCATGTCACTGCCCCTTTAAGAAACCAGTGACGCTAGACGCGGTACTTTTAGTGACGCTGCAGCAGAGGCCTGAGTGAGAGAGAAGAGGAGAAATCGGAGAGAAAGCGCTGTGTTTAATGCTGCCTTCACGTGCTATCGGAAGTTTGATAATTCCGACTTCTGAAGTCGTGATTACGAGCTCATTGCATTCAAGTTTCAATATGTGAGGGCGTTCATGTTCAATGTTTACCTAGGAAACTCGTATTTACGATAATTCAGAGAGCACGTGAAGGCAGCATAATAAGCAGAGAAAAGAGTGAAATAAGTTAATTTTGCAGTTGAAAAACATAACTTACCTGGTCGGGAACTGACAGGGATTTTATGAAAACTAAGCCACACTGGTTTTGTCAGGTTTTTTTGCTTGGTTTGAGGCTTGGTCGGAGCGAGGATTGGCCTGCAGTGTGCGGGTGTGCACATGCACAGACGGGATTCAAGATGGCGAGCCAGACCCAGACTTTCAACTCATCTTCTCCATCGCATCAGTAAGGAAATCTCCTGCGCATGGTGACTCGCTGCCAGTGGTAGGAGTATCAGGAACTGTTTTTTGAACTGAACTGGAAACTGATTTGACTTATTTTTGGACTCAATCGAACTGAAACTTTTCATCGAACTGAATAATTGAACTCACAATTGGATTTGAACTTTAAGGTGTTATACTTTTATTTTCATATTGAGTTCATATATTTGAATGTGATTTGAAACGCTTGTGGTCCACTTTGATTTGATTGTGTAAACTGAAGGTATTTTCTTACCTGTAAAAGAAAGGGAAAAGAGTTAACTCTGGAAGAAAAATAGAAATTCTAAATAGGTGCAACCGAGAAAAGACCGGCCTAACTTAGATTAGCCCGACTAAAATAACTTGGGTGAACTAAAGAACAAAAGAGAGTGAAATACCTTTTCATTTAATTTATTTACCTCAATATTAAGAACCTGCAGGGTATATTTTTGTTTTGTTTTGTTTTTCATACTGTATATTCTATGTGTGTTTTGCATTCAGTAAATTGCCGGCCTTTTGTATTTAAAGCAACGGTCTCTGGTCTAATTATTTTTTGCTTCCCACTCCTTAGAACCTAGAACTGGTCCAGTGGCGCAGTAAGTGGTGTGATACCGGTGCTACAGATCTCGTAACCTTGTACTCTATAGTTAGATCAGTGCACATGATCGTCTTTGCTTAATGCTTTGAACAGCAGCTACGCTAATTATTTTTCTGTTCTGTTTTATCTCGGGATGCCCATCCCGAGGTAACTAGAGTGTCCGTCAGCTCCAGTCTGGATCCAGCTTCTCGTAAAGACTTCTGATGACCAACACCTGTGAAGAGACGACTCAACTCCTGCGAGGACTTCAGATGACGCAGCTCTGCATCAACACATCTGCATCAACAAGCATGCTCATATCTATATACCCTATTCATTAACAACATGTATTCTTATTTCTGTGCCATAGATATTATATTGATTAATAATAGATAGTTAGCTAATCTGTGTGCTTTGTATATGTGCATTTCTGGAATGCATAACATGTACAAATCAATTTAAATTGTAATGTAGATGCATTTTCTGTGAAGCTGCTTTGAAACGATATTTATCGTCAAAAGCACTATACAAATAAATTTGAATTGAATTAAATTGAATTGAATGCATTCGAAAATGCGTTTCTGCATTAACATCTTGAACGGATCCGAAGATGCCGGCCTGACAGACAGGGGCGTTGAGGAACCGCACCTTGTCGGTATCACGCATGTCTGCCAGGTTCAGCCACAGGTGGCATTCCTGGACCACAAGTGTGGACCCAGGGAGCGTGCAGTGACTTTCGTTGCCCTGAGAGCGTGGTCCGTCGCCGCACGCAGTTCCTGCATAACGCCTGGGTCGGAACTACCCTCGTGCAATTCCTTGAGCGCTTTGGCCTGGTGGACCTGCAGGAGCGCCATGGCATGCAGAGACGATGCGGCTTCTCCGCAGGCAGTGTAAGCCTTGCCCATTAATGCGGACGAGAACTTACATGCCCGGGAGGGGAGAAAAAAGTTTGGATGCGAATGAGCACATCAAACTATTTCCTGAATGTACAGTAAATCACATTGAAGAAAAATTAAAAAAGGCACATTTAAAAAATACTTTTTTTCCTTAAATATTCAGGTGGTAGCGTAAATCCCCTGTATTGATGAACTTCAGGCAAGACTCCAAGGTTTGTTATCACCAGTCCCAGATACTTCCTTTGGGTGGAGAAGTAATTTCCACTGAACTTTGTGGTCAGCTGCAGCACATATTTCATGAGAAACAGATGTGTTTTTGAATGTTAGTGGATTCTATATACACATAGTTTAAAATGCAAAATTTTGGCATATTTTAGTACAGCAAGACATGTTAAAGTCAAACCCTGATCTCTAATTTTACATTTGGAACATGTAAAAAAATTAATTAAAAAAATCCCAATGAATTTTACTTTAAATAATTTTAGAATATTATAAATTCATTGCATTTTGGTACAGCCATGATGCACATGAATGCTGTGATGATCCCTCATTTTACAAAACAAAACAACTATAACGTCAATTGTAAGTCTATAATATAAACAAACCCTTTAAGTTTTGGACCATAACTGCTTAATATTAAATAAATATAGACTTTTGAGTAGGGGAAATTTAACAAAATGCCAATCTCTGCCTGTTTTATTCTTTTAAAGCATTTATAAAGCAAAGAAGTAACAGGGAACAAGAGGAATGACTAGAGGGGACTGCATTGTTCCAATTTGTAGAAGTACTTTTAAAGAATGGAACTCATTGCCAGAGTACAATAGGGAAACTAACCCTTAATGTCCTTTCTCTGTTAAATCAACCATGTGTGAACTAGAATAGGATTTGTTTGTTGTTATCTGCTTATCTCGCTATCTGCCATTTTTACTGCATTGTATTTTAAAGAATAAAATGCTCTTTGTAATAAAAAAATGTAAACAAAGACAACACTTTAGTTACATTTATTCATCTATGCACCATAGGGGACATGGTGTTATGTTGGCAGTGGACTTCGCTGACAAGTATGCAGAACAAAAGATAATTATATGTGATATTAATTATTACTTAAGTTTAAAAATGTGTTAGGATATGACAGGCTCAGAGAGAGAGAAAGAGAGGGGGGATAAATATCAACACAGCGCTTTATTTGCACTTGCAGGGCAATGTAAAACAGGTAAGTGATGATAACTGTTGAGGTTAACACTTTGAGGGGCACGTAGTAAATGAAACAACAAAACAAGTGTTGGCTTTTAAAATATATGTTGGTTATGTGTCTATTCAGAATGACTTATGGGCAGCAACCTTTTTATTTTGTGTATGTCATTTATGCCTCACTTGCCAAAATGGGGGTTAATAAACCCTTGCTGAATAAAAGTATTAATTTCTTTTTTTTTTTTAATCCTACTGAGATTTTGAATGGCACTGTATATGGTCTTCATATTTTGATGATCTGAAATGTTTAATATCAATTTTGTGAGTATTTGTTCATTATTTTTTTTAGCAGTAACTTAATAATTTGCAAACTGAAAGAAATCTACTTTTTTTTGCAGTTTCATTCAGCGCTCTTGACCTAAATTACGTCGCTGAGTTTAAAAAGGACAAAGGCTAACCCTTCGACCTCACTTATCTCTCCACATTCCATGAGACAGGCAAAGAGTTTTCCATCCCCACACAGCGCCAGATCAGAGTATCCACTTGGACCATCATAGATGATTAATTTATGATCCTCCCATCCAGAGGCATCCCAAGGAGTTTTATTCAAGTAGACGCCAAGGCACGTTCTCTTGCTTGGATTCGTTGGATGGCAATAGAGTAGCCATGTTTTTTCAGGCGCACAATCAGGGACAAAACTGAAAACACTTCCTTGGCAATCATTTTTTGTATTTGTTTGTGTTCAGAGAGTCCAATGGGAACAGTGATGAAAAGCAGAAAGAGGGTCTTGGAATCTCTCTCATAGACCGGACATGGATTCATACTGCGGCGGTTTGGTTGACAAGCTGAAGTGAGCAACTCATGACCACTATTCCACTGAAAAAATAATAATAAAATAATAATAATAAAAAACCTTATAAGGATAGTATTCATGTCTCATTAAAAATCTTGTTTTAAAATGCAAAGTTTATGCTTATATGCTACTCACCAAATAAATAAATGGACATGAAATATTGATTCGAGTGGAAATAATTTTTTTTTTTCATTTTACCTGTATATATTCCCTTAAAACATCCACTACGAAAAAGTTTACAATAAAATGTATAAAACAATTGGCCTAGCAACACTGCAACAATATCACAGGCCCAATATTACGAAGTTTCAGAGAACTGTGTAATATTGTACAAGACTCACTAAATATTAATGTAAAGTCTCACCTCAACTCCTCCATCTTTCCATATTCCTTTTCTCATCACAAGGACATCTGCATCCGTGTCGTCGACAGTTTTCCGCTTTTCAGCAAAAGCAAGGAAGGTTTGATTGTCATCATTATAAATGAGAGCTGGAATTCTGTATGTCACTTTCTTTCAGAGTTTTGATGCTCCTGTTTGAATAATGTTGTTACTGGAAAGGGTCTTGATTTGTTTCCTGGTTGTGTTTTGTCCATTATCACATTTAAGTCCTAGAAATAGAATACACCGTTTTATATGAGCACTTGTGGGGAAGTCTTATAGAGGGCTTATTTAAGCTATATTTATGGAACACTAAATCAAATATTTTGCTGTAATTGTTACCCTGTCCTTCATTCATTTGGCAATTCTCTTCGTATATAGAGACTGCATTGTGCAATGTGTGGGTTTGTTGGAGTTGGAGATTGTGTAACGTTATTCCCCTTACTTCGATCAAATTACAAGCAGTCATAATGCTAACCATACCATAAAGCATGTAAACAAAAATCAATGCAAGTAAATTATATCATGAAAGCAAAAGTGACGGTTCAACGCTTGACAGAATTACTTATAGCAAAACTTGTCCCCGTTGTTTTTCAGTGACTGTAGCTGCCTTTTAAAGCGTAACTAAATAGCAACGTTGCTCTTTATATCTGTTACAAGCACACCAGGCTCCACCCTCTCACAACCACAACGATCACAATCACCTGAATACTGAGCACACACACCTGCACGTCATCACCACAGCAATCACCACCTGCATTTAAGCCCCACGCTCACACTCTGTCACTGTCCGGTAACGTTTGCACATGACTCTACATGCTTGCTTCCTCGGACTCACCTGATTTCTTACCTGATCTCCAATGAACCCTGAGTGTCTCCTTGTCTCGTCCTGTCTCCTGGTCCTCGTGTCCTTCGATCCATTGTCCCTGTGTTCAACTTCCAAGCAACGTATTGTATCACCAGCATATCCAGCATTCACCAGAAACACTATCTCTGACTCTCACCGCACCTGCTCACTTCCTGGTTCAGCAAATAAACTCTGCTCTCACCTGCCTCTGTTATCCGTGTCACCTCTGTTTGTAACAGATTACCGGACCAACACAGTGCACCAGGATGAGCACCCCGGATCCCTTCCAAGAGCTCGTCGACGCCGTTCGGCGAGCTCTCCCCACCAGCGCACCTGCACCTTCACCGGCGGGCACTTCCGGGATCCACACCACTGCTTCTTCGCCCCCTGAGTACGCCAGTCCCATGGCCAGACCGGCGCCCTTCTCTGGTTCGGCGGAGGATTGCAACAGATTCCTTTTACAATGTTCGCTGTTCCTGGAGATGCAGCCACGCCTGTACCCCAACGACCACGCTAAGGTAGCATTCATCACATCTCAACTTTTCTCGTTGGGCGGAATCCATGTGGTCCACAGACAGTCCAGTGATACAGACCCTGTCGGGGTTCATGTCTCACTTTAAGGAGGTCTTTGGGAAACCATCATGGGATTCGTCGATCGGACAACAGATATATCTGAAACAAGGTACCTCCACTGTTAATGAGTATGCTCTACAGTTTCGAACCCTCGCTGCTGCTAGTGGATGGAACGAGCAGTCCTTGATTACGACCTACCGACAGGGTCTGGATCCTCGGGTGGGGCTGCATCTCGCTGCATACGAGGATACCATCGGGCTAGAACGCTTCATCCAACTCTCCATACGCTTCGCCACTCGTATGCAGTCGTGCATTGAAAAGCACCAGAGCCAGTCGTCATTGTTCCTCCGCCGACCAGGTGATGTCAGCACTCCAGAACCCAACCCCGAGCCCATGCAACTGGAGAACACCCGACTGACATCGGCTGAGCGGCAGAGACGGCTGACCCAGAATCTCTGCCTATACTGCGGTCTACCTGGGCATTACATCTCCGAATGCCCAGTCCGTCCTCCTCGACCCATGGTGAGTGCAATCATCCCTTCTCTCACTAAGATGAAGCCACTCACCACAACTGTGAACCCTGCTGGAATTTCCCTTTCAGTTACTGCCCTCCTCGATTCTGGGTCAGCCGGAAACTTAATCTCGGGAACCCTCTGCCGCCAGCTCAAGCTTCGCACGTCTGCAACTTCGACGACCTACCAAGTCCAGTCGATAACGGGCAGACCACTCAGTCGGAGGCAGGTTAGTCGCTCCGTGGGCCCCATCGGAGTGCAAGTCGGAATCCTCCACATGGAACGACTACACCTGCTGGTTCTGGAGGAATCCACCGCTGACATCATCTTAGGGCGCCCGTGGTTAGAGCAGCACAACCCACTCATCTCCTGGAAGACGGGAGAAGTCCTGAAGTAGGGCGACAGCTGCTTCCCGGACTGCTTCCCATCTCCACCGATTCGTCCCTCTCCGCGTCCCCAAGATCTCCCTGTCTGTGCCACGTCCATCGAGAGTCCGGCAGAGAAACGATCGGTGGATGTCCCCGCCTGTTACGCCCCCTTCAGAGACGTCTTCTGTCCCCAACGGGCTTCCAAGCTGCCTCCCCATCGGCCATGGGACTGTGCCATCGATCTGCTGCCAGGTGAACCAGTGCCCAGGGGGAAAATCTATCCCCTTTCCCTTCCGGAGGAGAAGGCCATGGAGGATTACATCAAGGAGGCGCTGGAGCAAGGCTACATCCGTCCATCCACCTCCCCTGCTGCTTCGAGTTTCTTCTTCGTGGCAAAGAAGGACGGAGGCTTGCGGCCTTGTATTGACTACCGCTCATTGAACAACATCACAGTCAAATTCCGGTATCCCCTTCCTCTCGTCCCAGCTGCCCTGGAACATCTCCGTGGTGCCACTGTGTTCACAAAGTTGGACCTCCGCAGCGCGTATAACCTCATCCGGATACGTGAGGGGGACGAGTGGAAGACCGCCTTTGTCACGCCCACAGGTCACTACGAATATCTGGTGATGCCATATGAACTCGCCAACGGACTCGCCATATGGACTCGCCAACTCCGTATTCCAGGACTTCATACATGAGGTGCTCCGGGAGTGTCTCCACAGGTTATATCATCGATCACAGTGGCATCCGGATGGATGAGAGGAAGGTGGAAGCCATCCGGTCCTGGCCAACCCCATCTACTGTTAAAGAACTGCAACGATTCCTAGGTTTCTCCAATTTCTACCGAAGCTTCATCCAGAACTACAGCTCCATCGCCAGTCCCCTCACCAGCCTTCTCCGCAACAAGCCCAAGTCTCTGTCCTGGACCCCATCCGCCACCCAAGCCTTCCAGACCCTGAGGGATGCCTTCACGACAGCTCCCCTCTTGGTTCATCCCGATCCCGAGATCCCCTTCGTCGTGGAAGTGGACGCCTCCACCACCGGGGTGGGTGGGGTCCTATCTTAGCAGCAGGGGAACCCCAGCCGTCTCCATCCATGTGCCTTCTTCTCCCGCAAGCTCAGCCCGGCAGAGGTTAACTACGACATCGGCAACCGAGAGCTCCTCGCCATCAAGCTCGCACTGGAGGAGTGGAGGCACTGGTTAGAGGGCGCCAAACATCCGTTCCTGGTCCTCACTGACCATAAGAACCTGGGGTATCTTCGCGAGGCAAGACGACTCAACCCCCGACAGGCTCGCTGGGCCCTCTTCTTCACGAGGTTCGACTTTCACATTTCCTACCGGCCAGGGACCAAGAACATCAAGGCGGATGCCCTTTTCCACATCCACGGCCCCGAGGAACGATCCGAAGAAGAAGAGGAACCCATTCTCCCCGCGAAGCTCTTCCTCAGTCCCATCACATGGTCAGAAGAGACCTTGCCCTCTGCCAATGCCTCCACCAACGTGCCGCCAGGCTGTCCTCCGGGCTTGCAGTACATCACATGAGCACAACGCATCCCTCTCATTCACTCCTCGCACACATCACTGGGCACTGGTCACCCTGGGGTCAATGAAACCCTCTCGCTGCTACGCCAGCGCTTCTGGTGGCCACACATGCCAGCTGATGTCAGAAGGTACGTGCGGGGATGCCGGGAATGCGCCATGGCTAAAAGCCCTCGACACCTGCCAGCCGGGAAACTCCTGCCTCTGCCCGTTCCCAACCGTCCGTGGTCACACCTAGGGGTAGACTTCATTACAGACCTACCCAATTCTGAGAACTGTACCTGTATCCTCGTAGTGGTGGATCGCTTCTCGAAGTCCTGCCGACTGCTCCCACAACGAGGACTCCCCACAGCCCTGGAGACCGCGGAAGCCATGTTTAACCACGTCTTCCGGTATTATGGCATCCCCGAAGACATTGTATCAGACAGAGGTCCTCAATTCATCTCCAAAGTATGGAAAGCCTTCATCACACTCCTAGGTGTGACCGTAAGCCTCACGTCCAGATACCATCCTCAGACGAACGGGCAGACTGAAAGAAAGATCCAGGAGATTGGCCGTTTCCTCCGTACCTTCTGTCACGGCCACCAGGACTCCTGGAACCACTTCCTAGGATGGGCAGAGTACGCACAGAACTCCCTTCGACAACCCACCACCGGCCTGACTCCGTTCCAGTGCGTACTCGGCTTTCAGCCACCCCTCTTCCCTTGGTCTGGGGAACCCTCCGACGTCCCTGCGGTGGATTACTGGTTCCGGGAGAGCGAGAGGGTCTGGGACTCAGCTCATCATCAACTCCAACGGGCACTCTGCAGACGCAGGTTGACAGCCGGCCTTCACCGCTCCGATGTTTCGACGTTCCAGGTTGGGCAGAAGGTCTGGCTGTCCACCCGGGATATCAGACTGCGTCTGCAGTGTAAGAAGTTGAGTCCCAGGTTCATTGGTCCCTTCAACATCCTGCAGCAGATCAATCCGGTGACGTACAAACTCCAATTACCCCCTCAGTACCGGATTCACCCCACTTTCCACGTGTCTCTCCTGAAACCTCACTACCCTTCTGTTCCTGTTTCCCAAAAGCCTGGCGTTACTCCGGAGCCTCCCCCTCCACTCCTCGTTGACGACGGCGCAGCATACCAGGTCCAGGACATCTTGGACTCCCGGCGTTGTGGTGGTCAACTCCAGTACTTAGTGGACTGGGAGGGGTACGGCCCTGAAGAACGATCTTGGGTACCCAGGCACGACATCCTTGACCCGAATCTGCCTGAGACGTTCCACACTACCCGCCCTGAACGACTGGCACCTCGGGGTAGAGGTCGACCACCACGGCGTCGGGGTCCTCGGCCCTCAGGAGATGGCCTTGAAGGGGGGGGGTAATGTTACAAGCACGCCAGGCTCCACCCTCTCACAACTACAACGATCACAATCACCTGAATACTGAGCACACACACCTGCACGTCATCACCACAGCAATCACCACCTGCACTTAAGCCCCACGCTCACACTCTGTCACTGTCCGGTAACGTTTGCACATGACTCTACATGCTTGCTTCCTCGGACTCACCTGATTTCTTACCTGATCTCCACCGAACCCTGAGTGTCTCCTCGTCTCGTCCTGTCTCCTGGTCCTCTTCTCCTTCGATCCATTGTCCCTGTGTTCAACTTCCAAGAAACGTATCGTATCACCAGCATTCACCAGAAACACTCTCTCTGACTCTCACCGCACCTGCTCACATCCTGGTTCAACAAATAAACTCTGCTCTCACCTGCCTCTGTTATCCGTGTCACCTCTGTTTGTAACAATATCTGGCTGCTGTACGCTTTAAAAGGCAGCTTAATATGATACTGCATGAATGAACAACATACTCACAGAAATGCTCTTTCTGCTACAAAAGTGAAAGTGCGTTGCAGACTACTTCACCAGACTTCCACCCGAAACAAAACTTGATACATGCTGGCCGTCGCTGTATATATATATTTTTTACACCATTCTTTACTTCATTTTTACACATGGAGACGAGTAATAAACAATTTAACCTTGCTATCCGTGTGCTTAAGTGTGTTTATTTATACACATATCCATTTTTTTCAGTTTACTGTACGTCATGGTAACAGGACTGACAACTTAACATCGCCCCCTACTGACATACCAACAAAGATTAAATGGTAAAATTAGACACTTTCTTGAATGATTGTACTTTGGTTGCAGATTATATCAAACACAATCAATTTTGATTAAAAATCATGACGACACTAAAATTATCCACATTCCAAAAGTTTTAATGACACCAGTCTAAAACAAGACAGTTTTCTAGAACTATTTTAAATGAAAACATTAAAATTAATTCAAACTAAACAGGACAGTTGAAATAAAAATCTGTGTGGTAATTACAGATAAAACACAGCTATTCAAATAATAATAATACAAGAGTATTATTAATAATACAACACTACTTCAAAGATAGTACAAGTACAAATGATGAGCTAAGTAACTTTTGCTCCCCAAGCTAGTAGTAGGTGTTATATTGAATAAATAAAAAATGTCTATAACATACGAATCAAGCAGACTTGAATTCAATTCAGTAAAAAATATTGCTTTAAGGAGCTAACTCGAAATGTTTTTTTAATCAGTATATATGTATGTGTATGCAAATGGTAAACCTGTTTTTATAGTCGAAGCATAATCAATATGTTAACTTTAACATGCACAGTTCGACACTTCATTTCTAACCGGTTTCTTTTTTGAAATCCTAGAGAAATATAGGGGGCTTGAGGAATCGGCTCGACCGCATCCATCGCCAGTAGGACATCGATCTCTGACCGCAAGACCTGAGCATTGCTGCTTCGCACGGAGGTGAAGAGGATGCCCTTGTACTTTGGTGGCCGGTACTCAAACTGAATCGTGTAGCCGAGTCTGATGGTACGGATGAGCCAGCGAGATGATCTGGGGAGGGTATTCCAGGGTGGGGCAGAGTGTGGGTGAGAAAGCCCGGGGGCATCCTCGAGCCTCACACTGCTGTCCCCTGGTGAGGGGAGGGGAGGGGAGGGGAGGGGAGGGGAGGGGAGGGGAGGAAAGGAGTGACAAGCCCCGGAGGCATCGCGCACCGCTAACCTGGACCTCTTGGGGCCCAGGGAAATTGGAAACTGCTCTTTTATTGAAAATGTGGGTACTGCTGGACTCCGGAGAGCCAGCGGCAGAATGTTGAATCAAGTTGAGCCCTGATGATGATGATCCCTTCAGCCACAGGTGGCATTCCTGGACCACAAGTGTGGACCGAGGGAGCGTGCAGTGACTTTCGTTGCCCTGAGTTCCTGCATAACGCCTGGGTCGGAACTACCCTTGTGCAATTCCTTGAGCGCTTTGGCCTAGTGGACCTGCAGGAGCACCATGGCATGCAGAAACGATGCGGCTTCTCCGCAGGCAGTGTAAGCCTTGACCATTAATGCGGACGAGAACTTAAATGCCCGGGAGGCGAGAAAAAAGTTTGGATGCGAATGAGCACATCAAAATATTTCCTGAATGTACAGTAAATCACATTGAAGAAAAATAAAAAAAGGCACATTTAAAAAAAACTTT
The DNA here is from genome assembly GCF_949357685.1 of Gobio gobio. Taxonomy (NCBI): domain Eukaryota; kingdom Metazoa; phylum Chordata; class Actinopteri; order Cypriniformes; family Gobionidae; genus Gobio; species Gobio gobio. The sequence goes on from NC_137107.1 coordinate 29,522,931, forward strand.
TTTTCCTAAAATATTCAGCTGGATGCATTGTAAGAAAAAAAAATATTTGTAAATCTCCATCCATTAGCCCAAAAACCGAAAACTAATGACTTGGCCAGAAGGAATTCTGCGTGTAAGTCTTTTCAGCCTTTCTGTGAAGTTCTCCTAATTTATTGATATCTCATTTTAAATCTGACTCCATTAATAATTTTATCTGACTCCAATTCTAAGTGACTCCATAAAGTGTGCTACATTTAGAGTTTATCAGCTGATTTTACGATTAGTTGCGATTTAATTTAGATCGTTGATTTTCTTTATATCTTCCTAGTTTTTATATTCGTTCATCGAGAGACCCTAAATCGCACAGAGACATGACGCGTCCGGTTCGCGCGCTCACGGACACAAAACGGTTACTTCTGTGATTAGTCAGAGGATGTAGGGTGAATATTTTACCTTTAAGTGGTTGCACATGCTCACTCAACAAAAAGTGTAATTTTAGTAATATCTACGGACTACAACTTGCTAACCCAGCGATAGTCAGAAATCGGAATATCGCGCACGCTGCGCTCCATGCTTCAGTCGTGGCGTCATCGGTTTGATCTATCATAACCCTAGATTTTGCGGTAATAAAGAACTCTACATCGATCCATACTAGAATAACGATTTCGGAACCATACAAGAGAAATCAAGGTTAACATTTATTTTGGCCAGACAAGAAAAGTAAATACGTAAGCAAGAATCCATGGTACACAACTGATCAGCGTAAAAACATAAAACACAATTGCAAAGCAATATGAAAATAATTTAAAAGAGTCATCATGTCTGGCACATCTACATGCAGTTTGCACGGGGGGTCTGATTGCAGAATATTCCCCCAGAGAGTTAGAACATCCAGCCTTAAATACTCCAACCAGAACAAAAGGGCTGTAAATATTTGCAACACCCCCACCTGGTTTTGGGGGAATGGATCAGATATCTTTGAAGAGGCTACTCAAAGGAGAACTGAATTCTCATTAGTTTTCCAATCCTTCTAATACTACCATTGACTGCAGTGAAACTGAGACCATTTTACCATTCGCACTGAGACCTTTAAAAAGACATCAAACATGAAAGGGATAAAACAATAGATTTACAAAATACATCATCACAGATATATCTGCATTTGGTGACTTGAAACCAGGACAAGGAGAGGGCAAAATGGGGAGGGGGGAGGAATGTTTGTCAGGGTGTTGTCACAGTTTCTGTGAGATCTTTTCCTCAAGATTAGTGACTTTTATTGTTCAATTGCTGAGGTGCGTATCTCAGCTTTTGTCTTAGCACCAAAACCGACTCTTACATATTCTACATGTTCTGCAGGTGGTAGCGTAAATCCCCTGTATTGATGAACTTCAGGCAAGACTCCAAGGTTTGTTATCACCAGTCCCAGATACTTCCTTTGGGTGGAGAAGTAATTTCCACTGAACTTTGTGGTCAGCTGCAGCACATATTTCATGAGAAACAGATGTGTTTTTGAATGTTAGTGGATTCTACATACACATAGTTTAAAATGCAAAATTTTTGCATATTTTGGTATAGCAAGACATGTTAAAGTCAAACCCTGATCTCTAATTTTACATTTGGAACACATGTGAAAAAAAAAATTCTTTAAATAATTTTAGATTTATTATAAATTCATTGCATTTTGGTACAGCCATGATGCATATGAATGCTGTGATGATCCCTCATTTTACATAACAAAACAACTATAACGTCAATTGTAAGTCTATATAAACAAACCCTTTAAGTTTTGGACCATAACTGCTTAATATTAAATAAATATAGACTTTTGAGTAGGGGAAATTTAACAAAATGCCAATCTCTGCCTGTTTTATTCTTTTAATGCATTTATAAAGCAAAGAAGTAATAGGGAACAAGAGGAATGACTAGAGGGGACTGCATTGTTCCAATTTGTAGAAGTACTTTTAAAGAATGGAACTTATTGCCAGAGTACAATAGGGAAACTAACCCTTAATGTCCTTTCTCTGTTAAATCAACCATGTGTGAACTAGAATAGGATTTTTTTTTTTTTGTTATCTGCTTATCTTGCTATCTGCCATTTTTACTGCATTGTATTTTAAAGAATAAAATGCTCTTTGTAATAAAAAAATGTAAACAAAGACAACACTTTAGTTACATTTATTCATCTATGCACCATAGGGGACATGGTGTTATGTTGGCAGTGGACTTCGCTGACAAGTATGCAGAACAAAAGATAATTATATGTGATATTAATTATTACTTAAGTTTAAAAATGTGCTAGGATATGACAGGCTCAGAGAGAGAGAAAGAGAGGGGGGATAAATATCAACACAGCGCTTTATTTGCACTTGCAGGGCAATGTAAAACAGGTAAGTGATGATAACTGTTGAGGTTAACACTTTGAGGGGCACGTAGTAAATGAAACAACAAAACAAGTGTTGGCTTTTAAAATATATGTTGGTTATGTGTCTATTCAGAATGACTTATGGGCAGCAACCTTTTTATTTTGTGTATGTCACGTATGCCTCACTTGCCAAAACTACTTTTTTTGCAGTCTCATTCAGCGCTCTTGACCTAAATGATGTCGCTGAGTTTAAAAAGGACAAAGGCTAACCCTTCGACCTCACTTATCTCTCCACATTCCATGAGACAGGCAAAGAGTTTTCCATCCCCACACAGCGCCAGATCAGAGTATCCACTTGGACCATCATAGATGATTAATTTATGATCCTCCCATCCAGAGGCATCCCAAGGAGTTTTATTCAAGTAGACGCCAAGGCACGTTCTCTTGCTTGGATTCGTTGGATGGCAATAGAGTAGCCATGTTTTTTCAGGCGCACAATCAGGGACAAAACTAAAAACACTTCCTTGGCAACCATGTCCGGTCTCTGTCAGCTTATGTGCAGATAAAGGCTTGTCAAAAACTTCTCCATTACTCACGCTTAGAGCCTCGACTCTGTGGCCAGATGTACTTCGAGCATTGCAGTATAGTATACTGTTACCTTCGTCATCTATGATCTCAGCCATCTGACACTCACAAGACTCATAATCCATACGTTTTCCTACATGCCAAGTGCTTCCGTTATCATCGCTGTAGAATGCAAATGCACGTGATGTGGGCTTACAGTTGAGTGAGTGGCAAGGATACACATAGGCCGGGATAATCATTCTCCCGCTCTTCATTTGAACACCATGTCCTGGTCCAACAGCAAAGGTTGCCCAGTCCTGCACCTGCTCACCGATCACATCTGCTGTCAAATCTGTAATATGGCTCCAGGTTTTGCCAGCGTCCTTACTGTTTATGTAACAAAGTCGTGCTTGATTCTTATTTTTTTGTATTTGTTTGTGTTCAGAGAGTCCAACGGGAACAGTGATGAAAAGCAGAAAGAGGGTCTTGGAATCTCTCTCATAGACCGGACATGGATTCATACTGCGGCGGTTTGGTTGACAAGCTGAAGTGAGCAACTCATGACCACTATTCCACTGAAGAAAAAATAATAATAAAATAATAATAATAAAAAACCTTATAAGGATAGTATTCATGTCTCATTAAAAATCTTGTTTTAAAATGCAAAGTTTATGCTTATATGCTACTCACCAAATAAATAAATGGACATGAAATATTGATTCGAGTGGAAATAATTTTTTGTTATCATTTTACCTGTATATATTCCCTTAAAACATCCACTAGGAAAAAGTTTACAATAAAATGTATAAAACAATTGTCCTAGCAACACTGCAACAATAACACAGGCCCAATATTACGAAGTTTCAGAGAACTGTGTAATATTGTACAAGACTCACTAAATATTAATGTAAAGTCTCACCTCAACTCCTCCATCTTTCCATATTCCTTTTCTCATCACAAGGACATCTGCATCCGTGTCGTCGACAGTTTTCCGCTTTTCAGCAAAAGCAAGGAAGGTTTGATTGTCATCATTATAGATGAGAGCTGGAATTCTGTATGTCACCTGCTTTCTTTCAGAGTTTTGATGCTCCTGTTTGAATAATGTTGTTACTGGAAAGGGTCCTGATTTGTTTCCTGGTTGTGTTTTGTCCATTATTACATTTAAGTCCTAGAAATAGAATACACCGTTTTATATGAGCACTTGTGGTGAAGTCTTATAGAGGGCTTATTTAAGCTATATTTATGGAACACTAAATCAAATATTTTGCTGTAATTGTTACCCTGTCCTTCATTCATTTGGCAATTCTCTTCGTATAGAGACTGCATTGCAATGTGTGGGTTTGTTGGAGTTGGAGATTGTGTAACGTTATTCCCCTTACTTCGATCAAATTACAAGCAGTCATAATGCTAACAAAACCATAAAGCATGTAAACAAAAATCAATGCAAGTAAATTATATCATGAAAGCAAAAGTGACGGTTCGACGCTTGACAGAATTACTTATAGCAAAACTTGTCCCCGTTGTTTTTCAGTGACTGTAGCTGCCTTTTAAAGCGTAACTAAATAGCAACGTTGCTCTTTATATCTGGCTGCTGTACGCTTTAAAAGGCAGCTTAATATGATACTGCATGAATGAACAACATACTCACAGAAATGCTCTTTCTGCTACAAAAGTGAAAGTGCGTTGCAGACTACTTCACCAGACTTCCACCTGAAACAAAACTTGATACATGCTGGCCGTCGCTGTATATATATGTTTTTACACCATTCTTTACTTCATTTTTACACATGGAGACGAGTAATAAACAATTTAACCTTGCTATCCGTGTGCTTAAGTGTGTTTATTTATACAAATATCCAGTTTTTCAGTTTACTGTACGTCATGGTAACAGGACTGACAACTTAACATCGCCCCCTACTGACATACCAACAAAGATTAAATGGTAAAATTACTTTCTTGACTGATTGTACTTTGGTTGCAGATTATATCAAACACAATCAATTTTGATTAAAAATCATGACGACACTAAAATTATCCACATTCCAAAAGTTTTAATGACACCAGTCTAAAACAAGACAGTTTTCTATAACTATTTTAAATGAAAACATTCAAATTAATTCAAACTAAACAGGACGGTTGAAATAAAAATCTGTGTGGTAATTACAGATACAACACAGCTATTCAAATAATAATAATTCAAGAGTAAACACTACACCAAAGATAGTAAAAGTACAAATTATAAGCTAAGTAACTTTTGCTACCCAAGCTAGTAGTAGGTGTTATATTGAATAAATAAAAAATGTCTATAACATACAAATCAAGCAGACTTGAATTCAATTCAGTAAAAAATATTGCTTTAAGGAGCTAACTGGAAATGTTTTTTTAACCAGTATATATGTATGTGTATGCAAATGGTAAACCTGTTTTTATAGTCGAAGCATAATCAATATGTTAACTTTAACATGCACAGTTCGACACTTCATTTCAGTGAATGCTCTCAAAGAGATAGAACATACAAATGAACAGTGACCACCATTCAATCCTACAACTAAGGTCAATAGGCATATAATAGGCATTTTTCTTAAAATAAATAAATAAATACATGAACCAAGCCAGTACAATAAAGACAATGAAATTACCACAATAACAGCTTACTTTATTATAATGACAGTTTCATGATTTCAAGAGCTGCTATGATTCACCTCAGATCAATTTTTATGAATTCAAAACACTGCTATTTTCTAACCGGTTTCTTTTTTGTAATCCTAGAGAAATATACAAATATAACCCAAAGCTCTCAAAAGATCTCACAGGAAGTCCTAATAAAGATAATTTAATCTTTTATCATTTCAAGTGCACAATACATCGCTGAGCTTGAATTCCACAAAAGCTATCTCCTCAATCTCACTTTTCTCTCCACACTCCATGAGGCAGGCAAATCGCTCCTCACACTGCGTCAAGTCCGAGTATCCACTGGGACCCTTGTGGATGATCCATGGTCGACCCCAACCAGAAGAATTCAAGGGTGATTTATTCAAGTAAACTCCAAGATCCTTCCTTTTCTTTTTATTAGTTGGATGGGAGTAGATTAACCAAGTTTTTGTGTCTGACTGTGTCAAGCAATCACTTGCTTTTGTCTCCTCTGCCTCCAATAGCTCAGGCACGGGGAAGCTCAAAACGCTACCCTGGCAACCGTGACGGGGCTCCACCAGTTTCTTTGCAATGCGAGGGTTGTCAAAAGCGGCTCCGCTGCTTTCACTAAAAGCCTCAACTCTGTGGCCACATGTACTACGGGCACTGCAGTACAAATAACTCCGATCAGCATAGTCTGTGATCTCAGCCATCTCACATTCACAGGATTTCATTTGGATTTTCTCCCCCATCTGCCAGGTGACACCACAATCATCACTATAGAATGATAAAGCATGAGGCCTCACTTTGAGTGGAAAATGAAAGGGAAAACACCTACAGTGTATGTAATAAACATAAGCTGGAATAATTAGTCTCCCGCTTTTCATCTGAATCCCATGTCCTGGTCCAACTGCAAAAGTAGCCCAGTTGCAGATCTCATCTCCAATAACACTATTTTCTAAATCTGTTAACTTGCTCCAGCTCTGGCCATAGTCTGTACTAGTGATGTAACACAGCCGGGCTTGGTTTCTACCCGTAAAAATCTGGTAATATTCTGTGGTATTGCCCAATATGCAGACAAAGAACAGATAGATGGTTTTGGATTTCCTCTCATAGACTGGACAAGGATTCATAGTTCGATGATCCGGCAAACAGGCAGAAGAGAGTGTTTGAACAGGAGACCACTGCAAACAATGACAATTCATTAAATTGCATATAAATATTGCATTATGAAATTATAGATTATTGTTCAAAAGTTTGGGGTTGGTAATATTTGTATATGTTTTAAAAATAAGTATCTTATGCTCACAGAGGCAGTAATATTGTGGATTATAACAATATAAACATTTTTAATTTTAAAATGTAATTTATTCCTGTGATGGCAAAACTGAATTTTCATCAGCCATTATTCCAGTAGCCATTATTCCAGTCTTCAGTGTCACGTGATCCTCATTCTAATATGCTGATTTAGTTCTCAAGAAACATATCTTTTTATTATCAATGTCAAAATATTATATATATATATATATATATATATATATATAATATTTTGACATTGATAATAAAAAGATATGTTTCTTGAGAACTAAATCAGCATATATATATATATATATATATATATATATATATATATATATATATATATATATATATATATATATATATATATATATATATATATACATAAAAACAATGTAAAAGTCTTTACTGTCACTTTTAATCAATTTGATGCGTCCTTGCTGACAAAGTAATTTCTTATTTAGCCCCCAAACTTTTTAACAGAAGAATATATTATTAAATATGAATGCATTTATAAATATTTATATATTGTGAAATATTTTAATTACTTGAAGGGATCCATTTTGCAGTGATCCCCTCCTCATGACCAACACTTTTGCATCACTGTCACTTGGAGAGCTGCGCTCTTCAGCAAAGGCAAGGAAAGTCTGACCATCACTGATGTAAATAAGAGCAGGAATTCTGTATGTTTTACCATCCCTCTGTTGGAATAATGCTGTTCGTGCAGGTAGGGCTTGCTGGGGTTCTGGGAAGCTTTTTGACGCCATGCTGTCAATCATTCCTAGATAAACAAGTAGGTAAACATATAGGTATATGACACGTACCTTACAAAAATAACCTACAGGAATCCTGCAGGATTTTCATTTTTTTTGCAGGTATCCAGCAGGAATTATAAAATCCTGCAGGGATTTTCACTTGTACTGCACAGCAGTCCTGCAGGAATTTTACAATCCTGCAGGATTTTCATTTTTTCTGCAGGTATCCAGCAGGAATTATAAAATCCTGCAGGGATTTTCACTTGTACTGCACAGCAGTCCTGCAGGAATTTTACAATCCTGCAGGATTTTCATTTTTTCTGCAGGTATCCAGCAGGAATTATAAAATCCTGCAGGGTTTTTCACTTGTACTGCACAGCAGTCCTGCAGGAATTTTACAATCCTGCAGGATTTTTCACTTGTGTTGAATGTTCCTGCATGTTTCTGTTGTACTGAAGGGTTCATTCTAAAACATGTAGGAATGTCCTGCACATAGTGCTGCACTTACTGCGCTGTACAGTTTAAAAAAAATAAAAAATCCTGCAGGACTGCCATGCACCTCAGACAGAAACAATGTTTGCTTACAGGAGTTTTCCCTGTAAATGAAAAATAAATTAATTAAAAATGAAAAATAAATATAAAAAAACCTACAGGTTTTGGATTCAGGATAGGCTATATAATGTCTAGACTAAAGAAAAAAACTCTGATATAGTTGCTGTAGTTTTATTCATACAATTTTTTATTTAAGTAGATTCAAGTACATTTCATGAAACCATTTTTGATAATATCATGTTCTGGCTGTTGGCAGCAATGAGAAAAAACAATGAGTCTTAACAAGTAAATGAATAAAATTAAGAGTTAGAATAGATAGGAAATTATATTTAAAAAAAAAAACAATTTCTCTAAATCATTTCAAAATATCCAAGACATGTCAACATACAAGAGATATGAGTCTGTATAATGTACACTTTTACCTTTTATAACATGAAGATGCAAATCCAGCTATTTTGTTTTTAATCCAACTCCCATCTATTTGGTTGGATGCAAAAAAGATTATTTGCAAGACCTGGTAGGTCCTTGAGGTAGACACAGGTTGAATGTATATCTGTGCATTTGATAAGTTCAACTGAGTCAATCCCTCTTTCTTTTAAAATGCCTGTTGCTGTTATCCCTGATTCTCTGTCTTTGCTGATGTCATTACCTGTTGTTTTCATAACATCAATGAAGGCATGACCCTCTCCTTGCGCATTGCCTACGTCTATAAATGATCGTACTAATGCTATAGACCCATGTTTGGTTTGAACTGCATGGTTGATTCTTTTGGATAAAGATTTTGCTCTTTTTGAATGAATTCGCTTGCCATTAACCACAGCCCTAGAATAAAAACTGAAAGCTTTATTTGCACTAAAACCTGACTCTTGAAGGAGATGAGACTCTCTTGGGGTTGGCTGTCGTACATGTGGGCATCCAAGAAACATCACGCTAGAACTACCAATACATTTTGTCACAATCTTGGTGCCTCCCAACATTTTTTCAACAAAGCTTTTGCTTTGCTGTGTTTGTTCATCATTGAATACAGCAGCAATGAGCCGTGGTACATGTTGGTAAAGGTTAAACATGTTAACAATTTGTTCTGGTACAGCTTGTGTGCCATGAAAGAGTTTCTGAAGGTGTCCATTCTGGGACTCATATAAGAATGCACTGTGACTCCATAAAGGACCCCAATTTTTCACAGATGTTGCTGCATGTACAAGTATGTGGACATTATAAGACACATGACACTTTCCATACAGAGACTCAAAACGGCCCACAAATGCTTTTAAAAGGCCATCAGCTTTGCCAATGTCGTGGGGGGAAATTGAATCTTGAAGGAGAATGTATGTAGCCTGTACTAGAAGTAGTAAATGGTCAAGATATTGTCTGGGTAAAATGCCGAACAAACAGGGAAGGCTGTAAAATAAGAGAAAGTGTCTGTATTCCGAAGCTTTCCAATATTTACGCAAAGAAATTGAACGGGGTGGTCTTGTTATACTTGTAGGTGGTTTAATGGCAAGTAACCTTCTTTCAATTTGCTCAATTACTCTTCCAATGTACCAAGGCTCTGTATGGTATTTGGAGTCAAACCATAGGGTGGTCAGCTGGCGACAAACACCAAGTAATATGCCATGCATGTAATCATATGCAAATCCAGAAACCATATTAAAAAACATCAACAGCATTAGAGGAGATGGACCTTTTACACCATTTATGCATGTTCCAGAATCAACAGCTTGCTGAGCTTCTTTTGTGTGTTTTTTGTGTGATCTCAGCTCTGGCTCTGTTGACTGCAAAGGGTACACCCTTGTAAACCCACTACCCTTTTCTACAACTTCACCCTTCTGATAACACCAGTTACAACCATGCTCTCCATTAAATTGCTTGACATTCTGTACAGCACAACGAGCCACTGAATCACAAATGCAAAGCAAACTGTATACATGGACTACTGATTTTTCACCTTTCCACTGACAAGGTAACCCTTGGTTTTCAAGACTACGCAATTCATTAACAAATGCTTGCAGAAACGAGTTCATTTCTGGCTTTCTTGGCCCAAACCACAAACCGCCAAGAATGACATGCTTTGCCCTCAGATTAGGGGGGAGCTCATTGATTGTGACTTGAAGTGGCCAGATATGAAAAGGAGAAGATTTGAAAATTGGAACACCATCAACATTCCATGACACTGAAATATTTGCCAATTCTGGGTCATTTAGTGCATCAATCGATTTGTACATAGTGCCATCAAATATGTCTTCCACATTTTGTGAGTTGCGCTTTGTCCTTGACCATTTGTAATTCAAAGACTGACAAAAATCTGTATCCTGAAATTTACCTCTTAATTGATCTGAAATAGATAACTTGATAAAGACAGAGCCAGATTTGATTAGGTTTTCCATGTTCCCTGGGGTACCATTGCATGAAGCACAATGGGTGGGGATTTCATTCCCAAAGAAATGTTGGCAGGATGGGCAAATATACTGGACTTCAAAAGTGTCACAGTGAAAGGATTTCATGAACTTGTATAAGCTATCTGGAACACCATTGGTTGAATCAGGACAGTGGAGATTGATAAGATCTAACAAGTCACTCAAAGCCACTTTGGATGTTGTATGCCTGAGGCTGTAGGCAAGTATACTCAGCAGAGATTCTTCATTAGTGATTTTGGCATTTGGATATATTTTTTCCTCACTGGCACTCCACTCCTCTCTTTCTTCTGTGCTTCCCTCACAAACTGCACTGTGGTTTCTGACAATCTAGAAAGTAAATATTGCACTAATTACAAGCTGACACATAAAGAAGTGTGTGCTTAAAAAAAAAAAAACATGAGGCTATAGACTAGATACATATTCTAAACTTTATTCTCACATGAGTCTGTGGAAAGTTCTCATCAGCTGTGCTAAAAACATCACCCTCGTCATCAGCAGAAAAGCCTTCCTGTCAGAAATTGTGCATTTATTGCACATTAAAACAAAATCCATATGAACACCGATATTTACAAATGTATGTAAAAAACGATGGATTTAAAAAAAGATCAGAAATTCATTCTCACATCAGCATCTGAAAAGTTCTCATCAGCATCGCTGACGACCTCATTCTCTTCATCAGTAGAAAGGTTTTCCTGTGAGACATGTACAGGTACTTGAACCTAGTTTTATTTTATTTATTCTTTAATTTTGATATGTTCTGGCTGAAAAAGGATAAAAGAATTGCCAACCTTATGACAACAAGGAAACACAATTCTAAAGAAGATTAACTTTGAAAAAATATATATATATTCTCACATGAGCATCAGGGCAGTTCCTGTCAGATTTGCTGATATTGTCACCACTGTCATCATTGGAAATGTTTTCCTATAAGTATGAAATTATAAACATACAGGAGCATTTTAGACATGGTTTCCTGACTACAAATGGCCATGAATTTATCACTGAAAATGTTTTTAGGCCAACATTAAAACCTGAATTACTTCAACTATATCGGGAATAAGCCATGTCTTGTATGATCTTCGCTTTTTTGCTCCTGAAGAAGAAGAAAGAGCAGACTTCTTGCTTATTTGATTAATGCAAGTCAATATGTAATTGTACAATAAGAAACAAATTGCCTAAAATACAGTTATTTGCATTCTGAATTCAGCAACCTATTATATTCTGTGTCCATCGCCTTTTTGTAGCTGCGGGAACAGATGCCTCTTCATTTAAGTACACTTTATACTCCATATCCTTCAAAAAGAAACACGTTAGTGTTATTTCTTTGTAAATATAAGAAAGAATATATTTTTTGCATTACCCAAATAGCTTAATCCAAATGAGAACATCTCCTAAAAATGACTACAATAACGAATTTGGGTATTTTACCAAATTTACTTAGTTAATAGGAAGACATGTTTTATTTTAGAAGGCTATTTTTTTTTTTTTTAAAGAAAATAACAGTTTGGTCGTAAAATACTCCGTGTTGTCTTTCACCCTGAAAAAGACGCTTGTGTAATTTACATGAACCGGTAAATGAATCTTTTCACTGAGGTGACGTGTTTCATTGACGCTCACTTGCTTCGCGTAGCCGATTCACGTGACATCACGTCATTCATCAACTGTCACTTTGTCTTGTGAAGGTAAGTCCGCCTTTTATTATATAATTGTATCGTTATTATGCTTTAAATTACTGTTCTGTTATACATTTCTAAATTAATGTGTATTTGTAACACTAAAACATAAGATGTTTTTCTTTTCTTTCTTTTTTTTGCTGTCGATGATACATTATAGGCCAATGTAGGCCTATTATATTATAGCCATATAACGCCTAACGTTATATCAAAACTTTTTTTTAAAAAATGACTATAAAAAGTTAGCTTTATCTATTGCTAACAAAAAACATTCCTTTTTTTTTTGCTAATAATTGATATCATTGTACCTTTTTGTTACCTTAGATTAGAAATAAATGAACTGCACCGGACAAGACCGTGAATCGCTGGCTGGTTGCGTTAAAGGTAACACTGTTGTCATGGATACAATCAGCTGAAGGCAACAGATGAATGTGAATGATGAGACTTTGGAGTTTTGTACACCTTTGGATTAATATATATATATATATATATATATATATATATATATATATATATATATATATATATATATATATATATATATATATATATATATATATATATATATATATATATATTTTTTTTTTTTATTATTATTTTTTTGTAATAATACATAAATGTATTTATATTCGTTCAATGGTATGTATGTAAATATGTATGCATGTAATTATTTATTTATTTAGAAAATGAACAAAACATGGGTTCTGGTGGAATGGAAGGAGGAGCCTCCCACCTATGATATTGTCCCTAAAAAGGACATACTAAAAAAAAGTTTGAACCTGGAGATGTTGTGGATGTAGCTTATGAAGAGGAAAGTTCCCCAGCCACAGTTATAGATATTGATGGTAAAAGTTTAGCAAACAAGACTTAATCATGATATAGAATATATGTATTTCCTACTTAATTTTTGTCCCTTTAGAGAGCAAAGATACACTCAGAAGGAGGATGTTTAGGCTAGAGGGGAAAAGAAAAAATCAGCCATGTTTGCAAAATGATGCAAAAAGAGTAGCAAAGAAAAAAAAAACGTACACTCCAACTCAGTCCCCATCTCACTCCAAAACGTCCTCATCATTTGATCATGAGCCTCCGGTCAAACATCAAGTAATACCTACATCTTTTAAATGGCTACTTTTATTTTTCATTATGCTGATTTAAAATCACAAATATTAATGACACGAGATACTAATATTGTGTGTCCATCTTTAGGTCATCCACCGAAAGGATAGTATGTTAATGCAAGAGATTAACAGCATGGAGAGTCAAGCTGGAGAGCATTCAAGCCGAGAAACTCGACTTGAGAAAGAAATTCTGAAATTAAAAAAAGAAAATGAGAATCTAAGAGCACTTAATATAGCTCTGCAACAAGGTATTCTTTTTTTCTTCATGTATTTCTGTCTATCCATCTATATATTAATTTATCTCTCAGTGTGGTTGTCTGTTAGTAATCATTTATTTTGTATTTTTTAAGAAATTCTTCCAATGCTCAAGTGCATGAACCAGGACACTCTTGTCAATCAACAACCACAAGGATCAAGCCAGAAGAATCCCCCTGAAAAGGTGAATACAAATATATTAGTTTGTTTATATAGCCTATATTCACATAAAGTGTTGTGCAGAAGTCGTAGAAGGCATGTTAACTTCTTCATGAATTAGTTCAGCTGTCCTGACAAGCTGTGGACGGGGGGGCACATCATGTTCTGCCATGGTGAAAGATCTGGCAGTGGCAGTGTTTGGGAGAGAGACGCTGGCCACACATGGGCTGTCTGGAAGGGCTGGCAATGCTAACAAAGGCGCTATGGCAAAGCCAGCTCTTGACCAGGACAAAGTTGTGCTGATCCTAGGTGAGTAAAATGTCCTGCTTTTTTCTTTACGCAAACATGATGGTGCAGTTACAGTGCAAAATGTTAATAATGTTATAACATATGATAAGTGGAATTGCATTTACAGACACAGTACAAAAAAAGTTTCCTGATGTTCCAAAAAAGTTCATCAGGGCAGCACTAAGAGAAAAGTTAAATGATGAGCACAAGTTACGAGTAAGGTAAAAGTTTGTCATACACACAACACACACGCTCATGCTCACACACTTGCTCTCTCTCTCTCTCTCTCTCTCTCTCTCTCTCTCTCTCTCTCTCTCTCTCTCTCTCTCACACACACACACACACACACACACACACTCACACACACTCACACTCACACACACACACACACACACACACACACACACACACACACACACACACACACACACACACACACACACACACACACACACACACACACACACACACACACACACACACACACACATGTTGGGTTTTCATGTTTTATGGGTACTTTCCATAGACTTAATGGTTTTTATACTGTATAAACTGTATATTCTATCCCCTTACACTGCCCCTGCCCCTAAACCTACCCATCACACACACACACACACACACACACACACACACACACACACACACACACACACACACATGTTGGGTTTTCATGTTTTATGGGTACTTTCCATAGACTTAATGGTTTTTATACTGTATAAACTGTATATTCTATCCCCTTACACTGCCCCTGCCCCTAAACCTACCCATCACACACACACACACACACACACACACACACACACACACACACACACACACACACACACACACACACACACACACACACACACACACACACACACACACACACACACACTCCCCCTGCCCCTGCCCCTGCCCCTATACCTACCCATCACAGGAGACATTCTGCATTTTTACATTTTCAAAAAACATCACTTAGTCTGATTTATAAGATGTTTTCCTCATGGGGACCAGCAAATGTCCCCACAAGGACGAGGATTTCGGATATTGCCATCTTTGTGGGGACATTTTGTCCCCATAACGTAGGGATTACCAGTCCACCCACACACACACACACACACACACACACACACACACACACACACACACACACACACACACACATTTAAAAAAAAATCTTTTTTGTTTCTTTTTTTCAGGAAAACAGTGTAGAGGCTTCATTGACTGATAGAGCAACATTTGGCTGTGAATTGGACTCTGCTTCGCTCTGCTCTGACAGCTTCAATAAATAAAATAACTATTTTGTGAAAATACATTGTTTGTTGTGAAGTTATTCCCCCTGCATGAATCCTGCAGAAGACAACTTGCAAAGTCCTGTATAATTGCATATATATATATATATATCCACAACAGTCCTGCAGGAACTGTGAATATTATATTTTGAAACCCTGCAGGGATGTAATTCCTGCATGTTTTCCTTCATAAAATTCCTGCATGTTTTCCTTCATAAAATTCCTGCATGTTTTCCTTCATAAAATTCCTGCAGGTATTCCTTCAGGAAAATGAGCTGAAAATCCTGTAGGAAATCTGCATAATATTCCTGCAGGATTCCTGTAGGTTATTTTTGTAAGGGGTTGTTGAGACGTCATGAGAAAATACAGGTCCTGCTTAATTAACAAGAAACAACAATCATAGAAGTCACTAACAAGACTTAAACGTCCTGTACGGGATATATTAGTCAAGATTCAGTGGTCACGCATGCATAGTTCAAGCAAACGATACGACGTCAAACATTGTTTAAATTCACTTATATTTTAAAACTAAATCTAAGTCGAAAAATGACAATACACACAGTGTTTAAATTCACCTTGCATCTCATTTACAACCCGGTTTAAATCTACAGTAGGCTACTGCGCGAGGCTAGCTTCCTCCACTGCGGACAGCTCAGCTGGGCAAGACGAAAGAGGAAACTAATTACACGCTGGGTATTGTGGGATATGTAGTTCCGAACCAACAAGCTCGCTTTAACTTATTTCATTCACTTGTATTAATTCAGTGGGGTTTTGAATAACTTTTTTATTCCATTAATTTACAATATTAAAATTGTATTAATTTATATAATATCTCAACACTGTCAGTAAGTGAAATGCTGTAAAAAAAACACTACATTTCCCATATCTCTTACGGTTGCCAAGAAACCATGCAAGACAGACTTCATGTATTGTATCGAGACATTGTGTGGTAGAAGGGTCTCATTGGTTCCGAGTTAATGTAAGTTACGTTTCTAGAGTAATTAGTTAGGTCTAATTAGTAACTTACTTCTTAACGTTTCTGGTTAACGGTTTGTTTGGTCTTTTGTTGTGTAGGCTATGTTCACAATTTATTGTTGTCGATGAGATAACGGCTCACTGAAGGAGATGACAGGACTGGGGATTTACAAATTTGACAATGGAGAAAGTTACCCTTCAAATTGTTTCCCAATAAGATCATATTTTCATCCAAGAAACGAAGGTGATTATTATTCTTGTGATGGCATAGCTGAATTTTCAACAGCGTCATAGGCTACTGCAGGCTTCAGTGTCACATGATCATTCAGAAATAATTCTAGGTGCTCAAGAAACATTTCTTATTATTATCAATGTCGAAAACAGTTGTGCTGCTGAATATTTTTGCTTTATAATAGCTTTATTTTTTATGATTCTTTGATGAATAGAAAAGTCCAAAATCACTATTTGACATATAAATCATTATTAATTTATTTTATTAATCTTACTATGACTGAATTATTAACATTTAAAAGAAATAGCTGTATTTATTAAACAGTGATACTTAAAGTGATAGTTAAACAGTGCACTGTGATTTTTTTTTTAAGGGGCAGGACACTGGCTCGTAGCACACAGAAATACATTGGATGAGGGAATATCAAAAAGAAAAAATGTTTCAGGATCATGTTTTGAAGTGCACTCTGGGAAACATGAAAAGGGAAGACCAGAGAGTGCAAGCAGCGCTTTAGATGCTCAACTTTTAGTAAGAATGCTTTCACATTAATAACTGGGTCTGCTATTAATGAATTCATTCATTGGTTTCACATGTGACATTGATTTTCAATATCTCTTACTGAACACACACTTCCCCTATACTTCAGATTACACTGCATTGTGTGGATAAGCCCTCCGACCTCTGTTCTATTAACATCAGTGGCCAGCGTTTGCAAAAGGTAAGCCCTGGATAAAACATATTAAAGTTAATTTGTTAGTTTAAGTCCAGTGGTTCTGAACCAGGGGGCCTCAGGAAAAACATCAAGATGACTTGAAATGTTTTAAAATAAGAAAATACAAGCTTTAAAATAAGCTTAAACAACTTAAAGTTTAGATATTAACTTATGGACAATATTATCTCTGGAGTCAAAATGTATGAGAACCAATGGTTTAAGCCATCTGCCATTACATCACAAAATGAATGTAAAAAAAAACTTTTTTTTTTTTTTTTTTTTACAGGTCACACTCGAGGGTTTGGAACAATTTGATAACATTGCTTACATAAATGCTTCTGATAACCATTTAACTTTAGGTAATAAAGTATTTCTTATATTCTTTTGACATTTCTTGTATGACAAAAATTGTGCATATATACACACACACATACATATTCCCCTAGAACCTTTTGGCAGGTTTCCTGCACTGAGGGAATTGGAACTGTCTCTGAACAGTCTCCATAATTTTGAGATTCATGCTGAAGAATTCCAGAGATTGGAGGTGAGTTGGCTTGTGATCATATTCTGCTCTTGAACGATTGATGCAGAGGTGAATATTGTACAAAAAAGGTTCTATATGGCACTAAAAGTGGTTCTTGGCTCGTAATCATAGGGGAACCTTTTTAAGTGCTGTATAGCACCAATCTTGGTGCTTCAGCGGTTCTTCACCGGTTCTTTTGCTTAGGTGCTATATAGCACCGCTACCATATACAGAACATGTTAAGATATGGTGCTATATAGCACCAAAAGTGGTTTCTGAACCACTTTTAGTGCCATATAGAACCTTTTTTTAGAGTGTAATGATCAAAAAAGCTTGAGCATTATTATTAAAAAGCATTATTCATTTGTTTCAGGTTTTGGATTTATCTTTCAATAACATAGCAGAAGAAAGTATATTAAATCTAGGCCTGTTAGCATTTCTGAAGGTGCTCCATCTAACTGGAAACCAACTGCAGATGCTTCCACTTAATATGGCTGGACCTTGTACCTGCCCTGGAGAAAAGTAAATGTTCCCTACTTTAGTTTCTTTAAAGACTTTATCTAAGTAGCATTAGTTCTTAAGAAATGCTATATGCTTAGCCTTTATTTTAAAAGCTTTGACCATTAAGTCACAAGTGACCTTTTGCCTAAATTTATGAACACATAATCCATAGTCCTTAGTTTTGTAAAAGAACTACACAAGAAGATTCAGTGTTTTTTTGAATGTTTGAAGTTACCTTATCACAACATTTTCCCCTTTCTTAGGAGCACACAACAGGGTTCCTTGGCATTTCAAAAACTAGAAGTATTGATGCTTGATGACAACAAATTATCATCTCCAGGAGTGTTTATAAGTCTTGCTAACTTACCAAGGTTAGTAAGCTTTTTCTAGAGTAATATGTGGCATAACTCTGGAGTTTCTGAGTGTTCAAATGATTTAATTTCATGCAACAAGACAGCTCATTTGACTAGTCCTGCATTACATGTGGCAGGTGCTTAGGATATGTAGTGGAATTTTTTATCTACATATAGCAATTGATACTGAAGAATACAAATTCAATAAACCTAATTTTCTAAACAAAATGTGCACTTGTTACAACCAGTTATTTGTAACATTAGGTAGTCCATCAAATTAGCCTCAGTGTGTTTCTTTCTTCTTGGTGGAGACTGACCCCTTGAGGCACAGCCACAAAAATGTTCTGTTAGAATTTTAAACAAAACAATGCTGTAGTCCAAGGAAATGACATGTGTTGTAAACCTGAATGTGCTTAAATGATTAGATGGCTCTGTTTTGTTTTTAAATGTATAAATTATACACTAATGAATAAGGAAAATGCAAAAGTATGATTACATTGGACATGTTATTGTTTAGGAACCACATCTCTTAAATTCCTTTTTTTCTTACTTTACTTTTTGTGCCTTTAGGCTTCATCATCTAAACTTACAAGGAAATTGTATCTCAGGAGTCCCATTCATAGAACAAATGGCAACATTACAAGATGACCAGACAGGCATTATGCCACAGAGCATCGGACAGAGTACGAGCCTGATGAATGAGAAGAAGATAAAGTGTTAGTATATTTAAAATAATAATATAATATAATAATAAAAAATAATACATTTATGTTGGAAAACAAATTGTTTATCTGTTAACTTTTTCCTTTCTTTACCAAATAGTCTCTGAAATCACTATGAGTGAGCAAAAGCCAGAAAAAACATTGGAAGTATGATTGGAAGTCTCCTGTTTATATGCCATATCCACCCCCCCCCCCCCCCCCCATATTATCATCGATTTTCATCAGCATTTTATAATGTAACCTGTATATCCAATAGGAGGACAAAGCATGTCTTAAAATGCATTCTGGTCCCTTAAAATACTGTGATGATCAGAGAAAGGATGATGGATGCTCTCTGGATCTCTGTCTACCTTTTCCAGAACTTCATCATCTGAATTTGGCCAGCAATGAGGTCTGTGTATTTTCTACTGCCAGTTAAAAAAGCGTTCAATTTTCTACAAACATAGACAGCCGAATGAAGTCATTGACAACAGAGCTATTTGCTACTTTCCCCCTCTAGATAGCTGAGGAAGAGGCATTGTTGCCTGTGGCATTGTTTCCAAAGCTCAATGAGCTTGTTATTCACTCAAACCCCTTGACAACACAGAGAAGTGGTAAGCTCACACTTCCTCAGGCTCAATGCTAAGGCATTAAATTAACTACTGTAAATCTGACTGAAAATACCCATCTTCTTTCTGTTTTTCAATACAGGTGACCCACCAATGCTGACCTGTTTTCTTCAAGACAAGCTCGGTATTAAGATAACACGCAAAAAGACAACGGATCGCATTAAGCGACATATTAAACTCCCTGTCGATCCTAAAAGAAAGGTGTCACAAATTTAGAACTTTGGATTAAGCACATAGGCCCGGTTTCACAAACAGGGCTTAGACTAAGCCAGGATTAGTCCTTAGTTCAATTAGGGCGTTTGAATAGCTATTGTAAACGTATCTTAGAAAAAAAACATTACTGGTGTGCATGTTGAGTCAAAACAATGGCAATGACATATTTTAAGTTATGTCAGTGCAAGTTGCTTTCAGTTAAAACAGCTCAAAAATGCATTTTGGTCTAGGACTAGCTTAAGCCTTGTCTGTGAAACCAGGGGTTAATGTTTTCAAAGTCTTTTCAGAAGCAGTTTATCTTCCACTTACATTTTCAGGTGAGAACTACAATTCCAAACATAACAAAGTTTCCTTCGATCATGGAAAATCAACATGCTACAGAACCACTCTGCCAAAATAAATATACTAGAGAGGATAGTCCTCTACCCTCAGAGTATGGGTTAATGCATGTATTTGGCTTGCCGTCTCAAACAAGCATTAAAGACGAGGAAGAGATTGCCATGGGCCAGGAGCATTTCGATTTGACAAGTGCAGACGTATCCTTTGAGATGAATCAAAATGCAGAGCCGTTCTTTGTGACAGAGGTACTTTATTTGTACCTAAATCTACATATCAAGACTTGTATAATATGCATGTTAGAAGACTTTTTTGTTTTATTTCATTTTCCAGATTGATGGCCTAAATGAATCTGAATACCAAGAAGAGCTGGATGATGCAAAGCAAACCAACCTGGAGATGAAAGCCATTAAAGCATATCCAGAAAAACTGATTGGTTACGAAATCTTACTTGATGACACATCTGAGCCAGAAATGCTAGAGATTTCTGGTAAGATTTTCCTGAACTCTTTGTTTGACCTGTTGCTTTGTTTGAATCAGTGCCGGATTGTTTGTTTGTGTTGTCATTGATTTCTCTGGACGCAGGAATTCAACAAGCCGTTAGGGTTTTGGAGCACACGCTCAAGAACCTGCTGGTGTATAGAGATTCTAAAGCAAATCAGGACCTTCCTCAGAAGCCGTACGCCGAAAGAGAGAAAAGGGTCAGTGGTCTTTCATGGGCTCTGTCATTCATACAGTGAAGTTAGCATCTAAACTGAATAAAATATTAAAGGCACAATATGTAAGAGTTTTAGATTAAAATATGACTAACTTGTGTGCTTACATTATCCCAAACGTTTCCAACAATGTTTAAACCCAGAGAAATCAGCTATTTTAACCAGTGTTACGGACGTGCCCTTGGGTCGCCTGTTAATGACATCATATCTGCGCTACCCTTGATTTTCGTAGAAACCATGGAAACACCAAAGACGCTTTAATATAGTATGTATTTTATTAGACAGGCCAGCAACTGTTTGGATATACATTTATCAACAGAAAACGAATCATTGTTATACAGCGTGACACGGTTAGTCTTATTGTTTGAATCACTTGTTTTCTTGATTCACCGCGAGTAACATTTTTACCATGCCTCAGAGACAACACTATTTTGTCAAGTGGCTAACATAGCATAATCAGAGAGAGCTTTCTCCATCATAAAATACATTTTAAAATTAATTGCATGTCATTTAGCAAACACTCATTTAGTCATCCTCTTTTTATTAATGATATTCTAATATTGATCTAGATTACTGCAAAATGCAACAAGTGTCTCATACCAGCCACCGAGCGAACGCACAGAGTAACATTAAAGATGCTGTATGTAATTTTTTCCCTTTACTAAAGAATAAAAATTCCATAATATACTTGCAGATATGTAGGAAACATGCTAAATTCACCTACTCGAAAAACAATGCTACAGCAAGTTATTTTACTTTGAAATGTGCGTTCTGTGTCGAAATGTTTCTGTTTTGGTCTGTGCAATATGGCACGCCGCCAGTTTACCCAATAGAATTTTGACACCACAGGTTGCCAGTTGGCGGAAACACAGCGTATTGCAGCCATGGAAGCCAGCGAACAAACTGGGTAAGAGATCGCAGATTCTACCCAACCTAAAAAGCCTCGGCATCCATCTAAAAATCTCAACGAACGAGAGCATATTAAAACGCGGATAAATCAACTCATCAACTTACAGTGTGGCTTTCATTGTCAATTGTGCTCGCTCCTGTTGCGTGTCCTCAAGCTGGCAACCCGCATGAGCGTCGAGTCTGAGGAGGAGGGGGCGGGCAAAACAACAATCTCCAATATTTAGAATTTGGACTGCAGTACCCATTTCATACTGCACCTTTAACGTAACTTTCAACAGACTCAAATGTATTTAGTATGATTGTTTTAACCATAAAACAGCGCTGCGTTACCCCACTTAGGCCCCAATTACACAGAACGCGTTTTTGTAGCGAGAGGCGCATATTTTGAATAGATTTCTGTTGGCAGAGAGCGTTATGCGCGCTGCTTATGCGACCCGGGCGCCTTGTGTTTTAACCGCCTGCTGCGCATCGTGTTTTAGAAGGAGAGCTCTGAACGCATGAAGTTGAAAAAAAATCAACTCGAAGCGGAAAAGTGCCCGACGTCATCGTGTTTTTTTTCTATTGTCCAATCAAATGAATGGAGAGGCGGGTCTTCCGTTGTGGCGACCGTTACCTTGATTAGACTGACAGGACAGCTGATTCGGGGGTTTCCTAGCAACATAAAAAACCCCGCAGCGCACTGCTATTTTCTAAATGAAAAAACGTCAACCAAAAAAGGCAGTGCGGTGTGCCTCGCGTTTTCGAACCTCATTTACATTCATTTACGGTGTCATCAAGCTAGGCCTTTGTTTTGAATAAGTGACCTCTAGCGGCGCAACTTACATACTGTGCCTTTAATGTTATTAATGTAAAGTCATCTGTTATGAATAATAAAGCAGAAGAAAATTATTTTCACAGATTAGAAATCTGCCACCTTTGGGACCAAAGAAGTCGAAGGGAGAAAAAGTTGAGGAACTTCTCGCCCAAATAAAGGAGACGAAAACAATAAGCAAAGTTCCCTTAGGTAACACATGCTTCCCTTGTCATTTTATGGTAGGCTTTGAAATTTCCTTAATTCACTTATATATAAAAATGACTAAACCGAAATGGAACTCAGTGTAATTAAGCAAATTGCCTATTGAGATGCTATTTCAGCAGGACATATTTTCCAACTGAGCAGCAAATAAATGTCATCATCCACTAGCAGGTCAACTAACAAGCACACTGCAGAGATTTTATAGTGATTGTGCGGCACTGTTTACTTTGAAATGCTCTATTTGGCTCTGCAGCTGTTCTTCTATTATTTCAACACTTAACAGATTGCTAGTGTGTTGGACTGCACTGCATAAATGAGCTTCAGTGCAATGATTGTGGATATGCCATAAATTGATATTCATAGAATGCAACTTCATGTATTCTCTATCCAGATAATGTTCTCAAAGGAGGGAATGATATTTGTAAGCGAGAATACGAAGAAGCACTAACTTTGCTGAAGGACATGAAAAGGAAGTACAGGACGGTTCATTTGAAAAGTGTGGAACAAGCAGCACAGATTGAGACTGAGAAGACATGTAATCTAAACTAACTAGACAAATCACTATTAAGATATTGGAGAGATGGCGTCAAATTGTGATCTTTGTATTGAATACAAATAAACAGTATATGACATTGCTGCTGATATATAGAGTTTGTGTTCAATTTATTCTCATCATGTGCTGAAAACCTACATTTCTAGTGGCATTTGTTTGACCTCATTCTTCTCTGACATGAACAGTATATTCCCAGAGGGATTGCCTCTAAGAAGCCTTTTTCACATCAAGATTGGGTCACCACTTTTTTATTTATTTTTAATGTTTTACTTTTACCTTTTTTTTAAAATAAGGCACGGGTTAGGTTGTTAGGTCTTTGAGTGTTTTGACACAATAAAATAAATATATATGATTTGTAAATTGCAGAAAGTATACTTTTTAAAATTATCTCAGATTTTTACCTGAAATATTTTAGTTTTGTCATTATGGAATGTTTCTGTTTTGAAAGGTAAAGGGAAAAAATTGAAAATTGATCCGATTTTTTGTTAGTCAACAGGACTAACAATAACAATGTATACGCTGCTCCAAAAAAAAAATACCCTTACAATATTTTACATGTAATACATGTGCCATGCTTGATTTTATTTTTATTACATAAAGCTTTTATTATTTATTACATAAAAATATCAGAATAATAACAGATTTCATGTGATTAAATGTGCAGAATACTGATATTGTGCAGCAGTTTGCATTTTTCAAATAAATTAGTAGAAAATCAATGAAAAGTTTTTTTTATATTACTGTTATTACCCACGTTGTATTTTAATATATTCACAATAGGACTAACATTAACAACGGGAAAGCTGCTCCAGAAAATAATAACACAATTAAAAAATTGTACATGTAAATGTGGCATGCTTGTTTTATTATTAAGTATAAAAAATATTTTTTTCACACATCAGATTTCATGAGCTTCTATCTAAATGTACAGTTTACTGATAATATCCAGAAGTTCACATTTTTCATAACTAAACATTCATTGTCAAGTTTTAAAATAATGTTTGTACAAGACGGCGAACAAGTTGGTTTTCCTGTAGGAGGCGCTTTTGATAAAACCTAGAGGCGCTTTAGAAACTCCCACAGACCTTCGTAGTTATAAAGTGCGGAGAAGTTTGAGAAGACAAATCCTGCATGTCCACAGTTTTCTGTAATATGAAGAAAAGAATGACCTACTTGAGACATCTTTTCATTTTGGTCACAATGCGATGCTTCGTTCAGGGTGAAACAGAGGCAATACGACCAGGAAAAGGTAAGTGACTCCATCAAAGAATATTTTATTAGTAAATGGATGCATCACACTGTCTGTATTGAAAATGCTGTGATTTTTCAGTTATATAATAAAAGTTCCTTTTAACGGTGCTTTAAGTGTTTTTAAAGTCATGAAATTATGGGTAATTCCGTTAAAACCTGTCTGTTGTATCCTACATTAACACACAACATGTGTAAACAACGATAATATTATTAACATTTTTTTAAGGAAAACAACAAAATAATTTGTTTTCGTCGTTTTGGTCTCCCTAGCCATGTTTGCTAATGTAGCCTATTTATTCTCCCTCACTATATTTGTTTTAGTGAAGATTTCATTTTAGTGAAAATACTTTCCAGGTTAGGCGTCAAAATCAGTTATGAACTCTCTCTTAATGTACAATTAAATTAAAATAAATCTGTCATAATGACATTATGAAGATGATTTCAATTTTATCCTTTTCCCCCCACTTTTTATATTTTGTAAGGTTTGTTAGTATGGGGCAATCTTAAATCCAGTTAGCCTACCCTGCTTTTTATAGTAAACAACTGATTTTTGTTTTGTCCTTTTAATACATATCTCTTAGTGTCATGACCTAAGCTATAGCTTTACCAGAATACTATTTCTGGAAGTAAAATATTTATAATTGTAAACGTTTTTGATGTAAATCTCAGCAATCAAATAATCATGTGTTTGTGTTGCATGCAGTGTCAGGTGTGTTTTGCACTTTTAAAGAGAAGTCATACAGGCCAGGTGATAGCTGGCATCCCTATTTGGAGCCCTTTGGATTCATGTTCTGCATGCGCTGTACATGCACAGAAGTATGTATCCACCTTTCAAGCCTAATTTACTGTTTTAAGTTTTAATATGCCATAGCTTTTTAGTTAAAGGATGCATCATTCATAAATTGCCCATTACTTGTTGTAATTGTCAGATGTACACACTATATGTAATGTGTCAGTGTTTCTGTCTACTCTCATGTGGGTGTATGTACAGTCTGGTCATGTGAAATGCAACAGCATCAAATGCCCTGTTCTTCGATGTGAAAATCCAGTGACTAACTCACAGCAGTGTTGCCCTCGTTGTGCAGGTATCACAAGTCAATTAATTTATATGCATGATTCTGGTACATTTTCATTTGAACCATCTGACTTAAGCATATTATTGCTATTCTCATAATCAGATGAGCACAGAACTCCTGCTGGTCTGCGGGCACCCATTAAAACCTGTAGGTATAATGGAAGCATTTACCAAACAGGGGAAACATTTGCCAATCATGAGCTCTTCCCATCCCGTCAGTCGAACCAGTGTGTCATGTGTACTTGCTCTGTAAGTATTTTTTGCATTCATTGTTGTTGCATTCACTATAGTACATCTCTCAGCAATAACAGAACGGTACTTGCAAACATGGGAATCTAACCTCAAACAGTTTAATAGTTTTTATATTGTTATGAAATATAGTGTGAGAGCAGGTAAAAATGTAGAGCGTAACGCTAGCAATGCCAAGGTCATGGGTTTCATGTATACCTTAAATGCAATGCAAGTCCTTTTGAAAAAAAATTTCTGCTTTTAAAATGAAATGATAATACAATGTTCAATAAACCTTGATAACCTAAATGTTCAGAAATCAAAAATGCTTTCACACCATAGTCATAACTGCAGATGAGAATTAATTTGCGAACTATTTCCTGCATAACTACATAGTTTCAGTAAAAAAACATTAAGCAATTCAAGTTATAATGTCTTCATGTTTGTTGAAATTGTATTTACAATGAATTCATTATTGTATCATTTTTAAAAGGTTATGTCTTCTTCCAAAGTTGCATATATTATTGAAACATTTTCTGGCCTAATTTGGCATCATGAAAAAAAGAGCAAAAAACATTATTAGTACAATAAAGTCTCCAGTAGTGTTGATTTGAATTAGTATGTCAAGAATAATTAATATTCTTTTTCATTAAAGAACGGAAATATATTCTGTGCATTGAAAACCTGTCAGCCCATTACATGCTCCTCACCAGTGTCAGTCCCGGATACTTGCTGCTTGGTGTGCAAAGGTGACAATATATTAGCAATTTCTTTTTTCCAATTTAGAGAATTGTAGCCTATTTCAGTTATATTATAGGATGCAAATGCTGCTGTTGTTAGAGGCTGTATTCATATTTTAATCGCCTTGTGCTAAATAACACTGAAAAATACCATTGTCTCCTTTGAATAAACAGAAAGTGCAATTGATATCAATTCTGCATCATTTGAGGATGGAGGACAACAATTGAACAGAGGAGTTGTATGTATTTTGTTTTTCAAGAGACTCACTGTACTCTTTAAAATGTGTTTTATTGTTTCATTCATGCTACTCTTTAATAGGATGTTGTTTAAACAAGTGCAGAGTTACAACATTTTTTTATGTGTCCTGAAACACAAGAGGCATTCTGTGGATCAGTGTGCTGCGGAACAGGTCAGGGGTCGCTCAGTTAGGGCCACGCCATCGACACTCCGGGGGTCTCCCAGAGGCCTCAACCTGCAGACACTACACCTTAAAGGAGCTGCCGAAACTACTGTTAAAATTTTTCTGCAGCGCAAACATCAGAGAGGTAAACCAATAGGGCTTTTCACACTTTAACTAGTTAACCTTGGGTCTTTCTACACTCTCTGTATACGGAAGACACAATATAAACTGTAAACCCTAACGCTCAAAATATTTAATTGGTTTGAGTAGGACAAACTTAAATTAAACAAATTAGTTCAGTCAGATTAACTTTTATGAGAATTTAGCACTTTCTTTTTCTTTCAAGTTCACAGAACTGATATATTTTAAGTAAACTGAACTGTTTCATTGTTTTGAATTTTATGAAATTGTTTCTTTTAATTTAGACGAACTTAAGTTTGACGGAAACTGGGCTTTCCCAGCATGCTTTGCCCATGGCACTCGAAAGGGAGAGTAAATGCTACAATTAAGTGTTATATTATTTTTTTTTGTGCAAGATTAATGTAGAAGAAAGAGTTACCACCATGGTGACAAGTGGTGCATTTGGCTTGGTTTGAGAGCAAGGATGTTAAATGCTTTACATTGCTGCGCTGATTCAGCAAGTGCCATACCATGCTATTTTTAACATGTTAGCAAATTAGCATTTTCTGAATTAGCTTGTTATAGCTAGCTAAGTTTATAATAATAAAATGTATGAATTAGTGTACTCAACAATTAACTGCCAGTGGTTCCCTCGAGATTTTCCTATGGGTTTTTTTTACACTGTAAACCCGAATAAGTTGGCAAAACATAAACATTTTTGAGGTAATCAGTCAAATTTTTTAAGTTAAGATATTCAAAGTTTAAGTAAGCATAACTGGCAAATGTTGTACTCATGCATTTTAATTGCTCTTTACTTGAAATATTTGATTAAGATAATTCATACATTTAACTTCATGTAATCTGAATTTAAATATTTTAGTCTTCATGTAATTTGAATTTAAATATTTTAGTAGTGGAACATGCCTATCTTTAACTAGCTAATTCAGTAAATGCTAACTTGCTAATTAGCAAGTAACACAATTCTTTGATAGTGTAAACATAGCATAGCAAATGCTGGATGAGTAGCCTATGACAATATAGAAAATGTAACATATCTTTTCTCAAACCAAGCTCATGCTACACTCATCACTATGATGGTAACCATATAACAAACCACATAACAGAAACTCTTCTAAATCAATTTTGAGAGTCATGCTGGGAAATAGAATTCCCGGTCCAGTTTCAGTTACATTTTAATTTGTCTAAATTAAAAGAAACATGTTCATAGAACTCAAAAATAATTAAAATATGTCCGTTTTGTGAACTCAAAAGAAAAATAAAGAACTAATTTGGTAGTAGGGAAAACTTAAATTAAACAATTACTTATTTGAGCATTAGTGTTTAAGTGTATAATAGGGTTTTTGCATTTATGAGTAAAGGTCTGTGGTAAACATTGAAAACTTGAATACTTATATGTTTTGCTCTACAAATTAAATTACTCACACCCATATCGAAAGCATGGGTTTTGAAGCTGGTATGCTAATTTAATAAAACACCACAGATCTTATTTTACTCATAAATTGAAAAACACCATTATAAAATCCCACAAATTTTGAGGGAACCAATGGCGAATTAGACTTCCGGGTTTTAAAGTCATGCCTGCAGCACTCTATTTAGCCGGGTTAACAACTAATCCTGGGTGTTCATAAACTGCTTTTTCACTCTGTACATTTCTAAACACTAGGTTAACG
Organism: Gobio gobio; assembly: GCF_949357685.1. Lineage (NCBI taxonomy): Eukaryota > Metazoa > Chordata > Actinopteri > Cypriniformes > Gobionidae > Gobio > Gobio gobio. Next base: position 29,552,128 of record NC_137107.1, read on the forward strand.
TTTTTATTTGTGGTGTCAGTGTCATTGATTGGACAAGCACATCATGTGACCTGTTTACATAAAGGCTCTAGCATTGAGCATCCTCATATATTGCCGACTGTGCTATCAAGTTCATACTGAATGGACTTTTCGAACTATAAACATGAGAATAAAATGGTCTCTTCTTCATTCCAATTGTCACGTTTTATGTCACCATTTGACATTTTCCCCCTCAAATGCTGAGACATAGCGTATTTTTTATGTAACACGTAGGCTGCGTCCGAAACCTGGAAAATGTTGCCTTCGGACGACACATTTCAAGGTCGGAAGGCATCAAGGCACGTCCGAATCTAATGTTAGCTTCACTTCCTGTCTCCTGAGATACCTTCATCTGATCGAGTTTTGATGGCAGCATATATGTATCCATCGCTGCCTTTGATATCCCACAATCCTGTGCGTTCCATTCGGTGACAGTTGAGCTGGAAAAAAAAGATGTTGTCCGAAAGTTGTGTGTAAATGTACACTTTTTTACAAACATTTTCCACTCCTGATGTAATTTCTAGCGAGAAATTAGAAATGTAGTAATTCAATATTTGTTTAGTTTTCACCAAAGCTCTCACTATTTTGCTGTTTTAGTTTTGTGAGGTACCTTCATGCACAAAACGTTGCCTTACAAGGTCATTGTCTGATAAGGCAGCGAGGCAACGAGTCACCTGCCTAGGTTTTCGGACGCAGCCGTAGTGTTTCACTGACTGCACAAAGCATGTGGATATGAGGCACGTGATTGGCTGTCTGTTGTTAAGCATCTAGCTGTAATTGCCAATTTACACGTTTGGCACTGCAATGTGGGGTTAACACCCTGCTCCGTAACGGCTTCATAACCCGGGTAAAAAGCAGTGCTAACAGCACTTCTACATTACAAGTGTGAAAAGTTCCTTTACACTGGGTTAAAAGCGAGGTTAAGAATGACGATAACCTGGCGTTAAATGTAGTATGAAAAGACCTTTTAATGCACCACTGATTGAAAATGTCAGAAAATTGCATATCAAAATCCAACAAAGTCATATCCTGTCAAAGTAATGTAGAGTTTCTGACTTTGTCTAAGCTTGTGTGTACAGTGGCAAGACCTATTCTCATGGTGACGTGTGGCACCCGGCGCTGGGGAAGGTCTTGGAGTGCATTCTGTGCACCTGCAGGGACGGCTATCAAGAATGCAGGCGCATCACGTGTCCCAACCAGTATCCATGCCAACATCCCATAAAGATAGAGGGGAAATGCTGTAAGATTTGTCCAGGTAGGCATATCAGTGATATCATATTTGCAATGATTTAAACTTTCATGTTTTATCAATGTGTTTTTTTAACATGTTTCCAGAGCTCAAAGCAGAGAGCAACAGGACAGAGTGCTACTTTGCTCAGGACAATAACAGTCTACTGGTTTATAAAGTTGAAGCCTCATCAGCTGCTCAGTCGGAAGAGAAAGTACGGATGATTGCCATCGAGAGACAAGGAGCCACGGAAGTAGAGGTGCAAGTCTGGAAAACTGTTGAAGGTAATGTTGGTGATTTAAACATGTTATAATATAGATAATCAGTTGTTCGGTTGACTATTATAGTGTTAAACACATTATTTCTATCAGTCCTGGAACAACCTATTGTTGGAGAGCAAAAACAGAGAGAAAGATTCTTTCATCCAAAATTTTAGTCACTGACCTAGATATGAAATTTTATAAATCTTTGCCAACTCTCAGCTGCAAGACAAGGTTGCTTATTTTAGCTCTATGACACTAGAATTAAGAATCACTTCAATAGTATTGGAATCTCTCAGTTTATTATTGTAGTGTTATTCCTTTAAAACTGTCTTCTAATCTTTGCAGGTGTTTTGCATCTGATGGAGACAGGTGACATTCAGAAGAAAGACCTCATAGAGCATCCGGAAAATTACATCTTGCTGACCACATTAGATGAGGGTTTGTTTCATTTTTTTAATTCCACCAAATTAGTTTTGCATTAGTTTGTAAAATGTGACATTTAAACATTCAACTGTGTATTTTGATAGTTAAAATGGAGTTTGAATTGAACACACTGAACATTTTAGGTGAATAAAAGGTCAACTTATTCCTCTCCTAATATGTATGTTTTAAACAGCCACGAAAAGAGACTTCTAGGGACAACACTAAATATTTGTGCTTGGAGTATTTTCAGCTGCCAGGAAATATGATAAGGTAGAGGAGACCAAAGGAAATTTAACATGTCTAACATGTAGATTTTTGATTTCCTTTTTTACAAATTTTCTGTCGAACCATTTCAGCAAGTCACTCTTAATGCATTTTGTGTGCATTGGTGTGCAAGTACCAGACAGACAGGCCTGATTCACACTGTATGCTAAAGCAATCCGTATTGAACCGTCCTTCTTCTGTTTGCACAGACACTTGGAGAAAGTTCAAAGAAGAAGAGGACAAGCAGAAGGACTTCAGTAAGATTAGGAGCTGTGAAGACGGGATCAAGGAAGTGGTGAAGTACTTAAACCCTGAACAGCTGGACAGTCTTTGCACTTCTTAGTCTCCTCCCCCCTCTAACACTGTGCCATCCCAGTCTGACACTCATTTTATTACCAGCAGAACACACACACCCACACTCACACAATGTGCATGTAGTACAAAACCAGATGCTGGCAGCAGGTAGTCTAAAGATCTCGTTTATTACTATGAGTCAGTTTATCACAAGTCTTTATGAGTTTGACATCCCAGAATTCTTTCTTCTTCTTTTTTTTCCAGAAGCCTTGCACTGCAAATTATTTGGTTCTTACCAAGATAAAAAAACTTAGATTTAGAAGTGTTAGTGTTAATTTATCTTGTTTTAAGAGTGAATTTCTTATTTTAAGTGTTCAACTTTACACTATAATCTTAATTCAAGAAATCTTGTCAAGTGAAATCATCTTGCTGCATGGATAGATAATTTCACTTGTTTTGAGTACCTTTTCCTTCAGATTTAGTGTTTTATATTGTTTTTAGACACCCCTTTTTTCAGTCATTTTTCTTGCATTGCTAAAAAATGCACATTTGATAAGGAAAAAAGTGAGTGAATATATGATATGTGGGCTGGAATTATGAGGAAGAAAAGGTTTAAAGCAATCCTCATCATTAATAAAGGAAATTATGTATGTAATTTTAGCAGGCATCCACTGTATGTACATAAGAGGAAAAACGAAGGATGATATAGACAGCTTATTGGCCGGAATGCTTTTATAAAGTTGACGTAGGCCACATTTCTTTTTCCACTGTACTTAGTTATACGCTACTCATATATGTAACCTGGATAAACTAAAAATACACTATTTATTGTAAAGTCAAAGCAGCCAACATCGTCATTACTTCAATAGAATTTCTTCTATGCAGAAAATGTTTTGCATCGTAATGTATGTAGCGTGTATATTGATCTGGTTATGTATAACTCGAATGCACTTAAAATGATGACAAATATATTGGGCTGATGACCTGACTAAACAATATAAAATCTTATTAAGGAGCTGATTTCTTTTCTGTTATTTTATAGACTCTTGTTTTCAAAAATTACGATATTTTTACATGTAGTTTTTGCAGGCTTTTAGGTGTCAAACATCCATGTACTAAATCAGGTCATTAGTTCACATGATCATTGATACTGATGAGAATCTCTTCATAATGTCGTAAATGAGCAGCAGACGTGATAGGATGTTTACTTTGAATAGAAACGAACAATCCGTTGCGCCATAAATGAGTAGAAACCTGTTGCGGCCCGTCATCATGATGAGCTCCTGATATCGTTTGTTCTTCGGCCATGCTAATCACAATTAACCGAGACGGGACGCCGAACTCAGATTGGGGCAGTTCAGGGAGTTGTGACTAATATCCCTTCTCTCCAGATCCCAAAAGCCCACTTTCCTCTTCTGTCACAATGAGTCATTGTGCTGGCCGCACACAAAGTGCCAGACGGTGCTGCTCATCTCTCACTGAAGGCCTGACAAAATATTTTGAAACAGAAGCCCCTCAGTTGCAGACCTTAATAGTCACACAATGAAGCTGTGAATTATTTCCGCTGGCTGTTGGATCTAACAGTTTCTGGCAATTTGTTCTCTTTGAACGGCTTTGGAGGGAGACAAAGGGGATTTTACTGTGCACTCCTATTTCATTTTCTCTCTTTGTGTATGTTAGTTTAAGGGGATGTTTGATCCATACGCTGGCCGTCGTTTCACAAAGAGAGCCTTTTGTTACGTCGAGAACCGTGCAATTCGTTATGTCCGTGTTGATTTGATGGAGTCTGAAATGGCTTCAGCTCCCCTGGGTTCAACACTTGCGAATTTGATTTTAAACATAGCCCTATTGGCACCTTTTTTTTTTGGCTAAAGGTTCTGAATTCCCAATAAATAGCATTCAGCTATGCATGCTTAGTCTTGGCTCTGGCAATCTGAACAGCTGGGGGCAATCACTGGGTATAAATCAGGTGAATGGGTCAGTTCTCTGTGTGAGTTTTCCTGCTCAGCTTTGCTTCCCATTGTTGCACATAAAAGTGTAAATGGAGTTACGTTTTATATTGTGGCGATGTTCGGCAGTTATTTGAAAGCCAGCTGTATTACTCTTGAATTTGTACTGTAATCCTAACTTGTAGCACATCCTGAGTGAAGGCAGGTGATAAAACAAATATGCAGTGGCGGACAATGTACACTTGAGTAAAAGTACAGATACACTTATAAAATATTACTCCAGTAAAAGTGCAAGTACTCCTTTTAAATTTGACCTTTTTCATTTAATTAAAAGTAAAAAGAACTAATTGATGAACCATGTTTATATCTAACAAAAAGGAAAATTAGTGGATGAAGAAATTGATTTATGTATTCTGCAAATAATATTTTATTTTATTACCAAAACATACACTATCAAAACATTAAACTTCAAAATACTAAAATATTTAATGTTTTTTTTTTTGTGCTGGGCAATCGATTAATCGCGAATAATCACATCCAAAATAAAAGTTTGTGTATATATATTTAAATAATTGATCTTATGGCATACAGCATATTTTTCTCAAATATATACATGCATGTGTGTGTATTTATATTTAAATAATAATTATACACAGTACACACACATATATTGTTTAAATACAAGCTTTTATTTCGGATGTGATTAATCGCGATTAATCGAATGCCCAACATCAGTTTTTTTATATTTATATATCAAATAAATTATATAAATATATATACAGTATATACATGCAAATATTTCTTAAATATATACATGTATGTGTGTTTATTCAAATACAGTTCAAATACAGCCTGTTCACAGTAAATCTGTCATTCACTTGTCCGACTAAAAAATGTGCTTGTCCGGAAGTTTTAGTTTTTTTTGTGTTGTATATATAATTTATTCTGAAGCAATATTCTCACCAGTTTTCAATCAGCATTGACCATAGACTGTAAAAAAAATATATAGACGTAGTGTCTGTGACGTCACCCGTAGGTTTCTGAAGAGCAGTTTTGAAGCGTAATGTGGGCCGATGCCATCTTGTGTCACTCCCAGATAACTGAAAATGGGCAAAGAGGCGGAACGTGGGTGGAGCTGAGGTGACTAAAAGACAGCAAACAAACGGCAATGCACCTGTCACTCAAGTGGCCACGCCCTTAATTATGCAGAAATGTAAAGTTTAATATAATTTAAATGAACGAGTTATAAAAAAATTCACCCCCTCACAGTTGTCATGAAGGGCAAAATTAGCCGTATAGACCAAAGCCACAATTTGTACCAGGCTGTAAACATGTTTTTTTCTGCTGTAAAGTTGGGCATTTTAACATGGGGCTCAATGAAATTCTGCTCCCTTTTGGAGTCTGGCATTTTAAAGGGCATTTTCCCCCCTAATCTTATTAATTAAATATAAGCTATGCTTCAGCTTCCATTTTATATCATTAAATTTGATCAATAAATGTAATTAGAATAAGATACTATAGGGCTGTTACCAATAAAATTAAATAATTTACACTGAAAAATTACAACTACATTAAATAATGTTATGAGATTGTTTTAAATATTTTTTGAATATACAAAAAGGAAATGTTTGAAAGAATGTTTAAACATGAAACTAAACTGCCAGTAGGTGGTGGCAGGTGACCGTCTTAACGAGTGAGTCATTGAGTTGATTCGTTGACGGCTGATTCATTCAAGAATGAGGCAATCGTATATAAATAGGTCAATGAATCTTTGATTCAACTGATTAATTCAAAACGCTGAATCATTCAGTAACACACTTTTGCTGTGAGATGCGTTATGGTTCTGATGTGTTCTTTGTTTGGAAATATTTTTGCTGCTGAAATAGAACAAAAACAGTCAATATTGTATCTAAAATGTAAGTGACTTAATGTTAATTAATTGTTTATTGAACTGTCATAGAAATCAGTGTCACATTTTCAATCGTGATGGTATTCAGGAAACCGGCACTCTTGGTTGTGTGATGTTACTTAACTGTATCATATGTTACAAATATATAAACTCCACATTTCGGTGTTTTACCGCAGTGTGTTAACTGAGTTTCTCTGTGTGAGTGACGCTCATTTCGATTTCTCCTCGAGAGGCTGCACGAGCGTCAACAGCGTTGCATTTTGGTGATTCCCCAGTTATTTTTTGTTATTGACGTTTTAATCAGGCTACTTGTCCGGTTGGGCAAGTAAAGTTGTCTTTCACTTGCCCCTTCAAAAAATCCACTTGTCCCAGACAAGCGGTAATGTCGAGACCTGTTAGTTAAAGTCCACCACTGCGAATATGTAATGTTTCTGCCTCTGAACTGCTGCTCTGCACGGCGCCTGCAGATTCACAGTCTCTAAGCAACTGAAACAAGTTTCAAAGGGAGCTAAACTGGGTTAAGGTAATTAACTCTGATGGATTGGTTAGCTTTCGTAGCTGATTATGGTGCTCATGTAAACTGTGAATTAATGTGCCATCCAAATACTTCAGAAATTGTGTACACCCTCCTCCCTCTCTGCTTTCTTGAGTTGGCCCTGATCATTTCAGCCAATGATCTGAATCATGTTAAGCAAGCACCGAGCGGCCTGTCATGAACAATCCAGTCATGGATCTGCTTTTCCTGATGCCTACTGCTTAAGGTGCAAAAGGGAAAAACAACGGTATAAGGAAACATTACACAATATTAAAAGAACAGTCCACTTAAAAACCATTGTCATCGTAATAATTTACTCACCCTTGTGTTAATCCAAACCTGTGTAATTTCTTTCTTCCGCAGATCAAGAAAGGAAATATTTTGAAGAATATCCATGCTGTGCTTTTCCATAAAATAAAAGTGAATGAGGACCAGGGTCTCTCGAGCTCCTAAAAGTCACCATAAAGAAAGTGCACTACATTTCAAATCTTCTAAAGGCTCGTTCACACCAGTTCTGTCAGCTGCCGCTTTAAATGCTTGAGCTGGAATCTAATTGGCTGTCCTTGTTTTAATCATTCATCAGCTGGAAAAAAATAGTTCAAAAATTATTCCATATTATCCTTCTACTGTGCCATTATTTAGTTGTGGTATGGACTGTGAACGGGCCTTAAAGGGATAGTTCACCCAAAAAATGAAATTTCTGTCATTAACTACTCACCCTCATGTTGTTCCAAACCCGTAAGACCTTTGTTCATATTCGGAACACAAATTAAGATATTTTTGATGAAATCGGAGAGCTCTCTGACCTCTCAATAGACAGCTATTTAATGAACACTTTCAAGATGCAGAAAGGTAGTAAAGACATCGTTAAAATAGTCCATGTGACTCCAGTGCTTCAACCTTAATTTTATAAAGCGACAAGAATACTTTTTGTGTGCAAAAACAAACAAAAATAACAACTTTATTCAACAATTTCGTTCAGTCTCCTACGCAGTTAACGTTGTAAATACAGTGCAACTCCTGCGTCATCATCACATGCTCGCGTGAACAGCATCGGCTACCGTAGATCTCGAGAACGCTGCACTATTTACAATGGAAACTGCGTAGGAGACTGGCACCGGCTACAACAAAATTGTTGAATAAAGTTGTTTTTGCGCAAAAAAAGTATTCTCGTTGCTTCGTAAAATTAAGGTTGAACCACTGGAGTCGCATGGACTATTTTAACAACGTCTTTCCTACCTTTCTGTAGCTGTCTATGCTAGCTACAGCATAGGAGGGGTCAGAGAGCTCTCAGATTTCATCATAAATATCTTAATTTGTGTTCTGAAACGAAGGTCTTACGTGTTTGGAACGACATGAAGGTGAGTAATAAATGACAGAATTTTCATTTTTGGGTGAACTGTCCCTTTAAGGCTATATGACATTTTTGTGTGAGGAAAAAACTGAAATTCACTAAAAGATTTTTATGCCTTAAAAAAAATCTTGCTTGACAGCAGTGGTCATCATTCACTTTCATTGTATGGAAAAGAGCCGCTTGGATCCCTCAATAAATAAACCCATTTCACGTTTCACGGAAGAAAGGAAGTTATATGCGTTTCAAAAAACATGAGTGAGTGCATGATTCATTTTTGGGTGAACTATCCATTTACTGAAACTCTGAGGAGTGTAGATGCTTAAAGTTCTGCCAAAATTAAAGCATTATGAATATAACTTAAATTTACTCCTAAAAGGGACTAAATTGAGTGAGAACAGACTGCGTAGCTTTTGCCACGGAAAACAGTAATTAAGCCACATCAACCAATGATGGATGGGTGTCATATGGCCGCTTAACTAATGTGACACAATGATGAATGATGAGGTGAAGTGTTTTAGAGATAATCAGGGTTTGTATTCATGCCAACTTTAGCACATGGGTAGTGTTTCGATGCATTTAATGACATTTGCAAAGAGAGCACAAGTTCCATTTGGTAATCAGCGAAATCGGCAAAATACACATTTTTAGCTTGATTTCAACAAGACAAGTCCAGATGTGAGGCACCACACCCCCTAAAAATAACCCTAAAGACATCCTATCCCAAAAAGGTGATGCATGCTCTGCCTTTTCCAATCATGTTCTGCATATTTTCCTGTTTTGACAAAGAACAGTGGTCCTTCAGCCAAATGCAGTTATATCATCCAGTCAGATGAGCGTGTGTAAAAATCTGCTTTCAATTAATACACAATGATTTATTCTTTAAGAGCTCTGCATGAGAACAGTGAGGGGGGATTAGAAAAATAAATCACTGCTGAATGTTTGAGTTATTGCAATTGATGTATTTTGTTGGCATTGATCTACAAAGTAAGACTCTCTCGTGCCCGCGAGGTCTGCCCGCACTTAAAAGGCATCTTCAGAGATGCAGATTCTCTGAATTAATTGTTTTATACAATAAACTTTTACGAGGGTCTGTAAAACATTCAAAAGGAACTTAAAAAATGAGTGTAAGTTTATCAGAGGAATACTTGCTTAATGGATTATTGCAAACACAGTCAGCGTCAGTGTGCAAAAGGAAAGAGGGAGGGGTCACATGGGTAAATGTGTGATAAATTAAGTGACTATTCAGCAGTGCGCTGTTAGTGTTAGTAGAAAAACCTTAAACCTCCAAAAGCACTGAAGAAAGCTCAGATTTTGTCAGATGTGTATTTTTATATGAGCAGAACAGACAGTGGAGAAAAGTATGAAGCACTCAAACAATATTTAACGGCTTTGCAGAGTGCCCAAGGCCATTTTGAATTTAATAATGTGGGTTCACTTGATATATTTTGAAAATGTCTATTGATTTATTCCACCTGGGCTGAAAAATGCATTCCACTTCTGAGCAGCTATGCAAGAGGAATCTAATTGAAATCGTACGCTGGCCAAGACCGTTAAATCACATGGACACATGGATGGACAGAACAAGATAGGGAGAAGTGAAGAACAGAAGTGTTACACAAATGGATGTGGTAAATAATGACTTATGCCACACAGTTTTTTTTTTTTAAAGGAAAATAAACCCTTTTTAAATTTTATAAAAGCACCTCACCAGATGATGGAGCTCTTAAAGGGATAGTTCACCTAAAAATTTAAGTGAAGTTTTGGAACAACCTTTTGGGTGAACTATCCCTTGAAACTGACAGGAACTAAAACTTCACCCTTATGTTGTTCCAAACCTGTATGACTTCCTTCTGTGCAAAATGTCTGTTGTCTATACAATTGACAAAAATAATTGTTTTTGACCCCATTGGCATTCATTGTACAGACAAAAACTTCATCAAACTACTGTCTATTTACAAACAAAAATCCCAACGGCTTAAAATGATATGGGGGTGAGTAAATAATGACAATGATCTTATAATACAGCTTGTATTCTCACTGGCAATCAGGCTGGAAATTGCCCTTTTTCAATGTAATGCAGTGTAATTTTCTCAAATGTTCCATTATTGCTGTGTATTAGTGATTTATATGAAAACCAAAATAATCCAAACAGGTAGCTGAACAAGTGCACCTTTGAAGACTGAAGGTGAACCTGGAAACAGTTACCCGCACTCTCCTGAAGCATCGGCGAGCCAAAAGCATTGGCGCGTTTTTCCAACGGCAACTATGCAATTGAGCAAAGGATTTTCTCAGACAACGAGGCACCTAACATTTTAAACGGCTGTTTGATAAGGTATCCAGAATTGGCGCCTTACCCCACTCTACATCGTGAGGCCTGCACAGGGTGAGCTAAGGGAATGAGCAAACACCTAACTGCACAAAACAAACAAAACCAAATTGCTTTCCTTCACAGAATGCAGCTGGACAAGGTAATTAGAGTTAAAACATTTTTTTTTACAGATCAAATGATCCCAAAGTGACAAAATCTGATTATTTACTATATAACAGACAGAAATTCTCACTTTGCTGGACCTCATGTTTGAAAGCACAATTACAAATGTTTTACAACAATATAAAGAACACTCTGTTCGTTCAGGCCTAAGTTTAGGAGTCTTTCCTCAGGGAAAAAAGTGAGTTTATGGGGAATGATGTCTTGGCACAAAACGCTCAATTTCATGTCTGTGGCACTGGATCAGAAGAGCTTGGACTGATTTTGATGTGCATTTCCAGAGGCATGCCATTCCACACAGTAAGTTTAGTTTTGATAAATGCAAATGTCCAAGATCAACACAACTACGGTGCCAGAAACTGATGTCATTTCGAAATATGAAGCTCGGAGGAGAAAACAACTCGACTCACAGGAACCAAACAAGACAGCAAGGGAAAAGACATTTTCTTGATCATTGAGCAGCTTTTTAATGGACTTAATAACTCATGAATGTCAGGGTAATTTCTGGCTAAAGCACTAATATTTCTTTTACAAGAATATTAATACAAACAAAAAGGACAATTATTTCAAACTTTGATTTATTATCCAGCAACATTGAAAAAATTGACAGACAATGACAAAAAGTTCTGTAACGTGAATTTGCAAAGAGATATTGTCAAGTAACGGTAAGGACATCCAGCATGTAGAGTTAAGTGGATAGTCAGCACATAAATGTTGTTCATGAAGAAGCAGAAATCTACTTCCATGTCAATGTCTCTGAAGGGCCTTTCAGTGACAAACAAGATACATTTCCTCCTTTATAGCATCATATGTGATTCACTGGTGAAAATTAAGTGCTTAAAGGAATAGTTCAGCCAAAAATGAAAATTGTCATTATTTCTTCACTCTTCTGTTGCTATTTTTTCTCTTCTTTAGAGAGAGAATGTGTGTGTTTAGGAACAACGTGAAGGTGAGTAGTTAACAATATTAATTTACAGGTGAACTATTCCTTTAAAAGTCCATGAAACAATAATACCAAAAAAATCATTTCTTCTGGAAAAATCCCATAATGGATGGCTGTTTTGTAAGTTTGTTAGCGGCAGAGGTCTTCTTCTGAATCTTTTCTTTTTTCTCTTCCTGCCTTTTTCCAAATGACTGCTTGAGTGAGCTCGAGTCCTTGGCTTGAGCGTTGGGTTCAGGCTCCTCTTCACTCTCAGAGTAGGACTCGCTCACATAACCCTTCTCAGTCACTAGAAAAAAAGATACATTGGTTATGTATTGTCTGAGAGACACTGTCAAGAAGCATGTGTTGATCTATATCTATATCTACATTTTGGCCAAAAGAAAGTTTCCTAGGAGGTATTATTAACTGGCTAAACCTTCATCTGGTCAACCATGTATGTAACAGCAAATAAATAAATAATTTATTTAATAAAAAAAAAGGTCCCACCAAAAATATCCACTACAAAGAGTTATTGTGCTGAACAAAAAACTGTCATTAAGGAATGTGTAATATTAGACACTGTGCCAAGTACAAAAATAATACCAGTGGCTCGAAGTTATAGGAATCAAACGCAAACATTCATGCTTTTGGTCTACAAAAAGATTTCCTTTGCTTGCCAAAAGTCAAAAGTAATATGGAATGTACAGTTTCAGGACAAACAGTTTGCCAGCACTGTATTTCTGTCATAATTAGTGATTTACTCAATGATTCAAGAGATTCTGTCAGTAGTACACATAAAATACCACACAAAATATACTTTTAAAATACTGTATTTTCCGGACTATAAGTCGCAGGACCAGCCAAACTATGAAAAAAAGTGTGACTTATAGTTCGGAAAATACGGTACTATGCATTGTAATATTTACTGCTTGGCCATGTGTACTTCTATTGCAAATCCTTTATTGTAACTAAATGAAAAAAAATCATGAGGGATGAGTAGAATTTATTAATGTGGTAACTGACAATATGTCACAAATGCTGTCAATTCAGCATAATTTGTATTGAACCCATAACAATTATTACATTTTTAAAACCATTGTCCTTTATATTACAGATTTGATGGTCCATTTACAGTACTGTGCAAAAGTCTTAGGCACGTTATTTTCACAAACACAAAATGGTTTTGAGCCAGTTATTTATCTGTTTTGCTGTAGTGTGTCAGTAGGAAATATCAGTTTACATTTGCAAACATTCATAATCCAGTGAGATTATTGTATGCACAAGGAGTCTGACAACAGCCAGTATGCTCCACATGGAGATCTGATCTCACAATCATTACGTCTGTGATTATATGAAGAAACAGAAAAAAACTGAGACTAAATACAGAAGAACTGAGTCAACGTTTCCAAGACACTTGATGAAACCTAACTGCAAAGCTACCTAAAAAACTATGTGCAAGTGTACCTGGACAAAAGCTGTTTTAAACACAAAGGGTAGTCACATTTGATTTAGTTAATAGTACTGTACTGTAGTTTACGTGTTTCTTCAAATAAAATCACAAACAGTTGCGTTTTTTCCTGTTTAGCTGACATGTGTTGGAAGCGGTGGGATGTTTTTATTTTAACAGCGCGAAGAACCCCAGCACCTGAGAGCAGATGTGAGTGTAATCTTTACATTAGGATGTTCACTTCAATTTTCCACCCTCACCCATAACCTACGCTCGTTAACCAATTATTAACCATTAACCGACAAGATTGTTAAATTAGAATTAAAGCTACAATATGCAATTTTTCATTGCTAGAGATCACTTATTTAAAACAAAGGCTTAGCTTGATGACGCCTTGATTTCGCAGAGTTTTTATTATGCCACAGACGAACGCTTCCGCTCATGCATATGTGGGGTAATGCAGCGCTGTTTTATCATATTAGATACATTTGATTGTGTTGAAAGTTATGCTACTCTGCCGCTGGGTGGCAGATGACACTACTACGCTAGCTACTAGGACACTGCCGTAAACTAGATCGATATTAGGCATGGTAAAACATGGTACTCGCGGTAAATAAAATAAAAAAAGATTAACTAGCCTTTAGTCTTAAAAGAAGACTAACTGTGAGCTATCTAACAATGATTCGTTTTCTGTTGATGAATGTATCCAAACAGTTGCTCACCTGTAACGTCTGAGACAAATCAGACACAATTTTTAGTTATATTTAACAAATAATCTTTAAAACTCGCTCTAAGTGCTCCACCCTTAGTGGGTATTGATCCCCTGGCAATGAATACTTGGCAACAACCGTTGCTGCGCACTGCTGCACATGAGTGAGAAGTGCGTCACTTGTGCCTTTGATGTAACATCACAAATCAAGCATCATCACATTACGTTAAGCCTAGATTTGGTGGTTGTAGTAGTAGCGTCGGTTCGGTTGTCCGTGAATTAACAAGCAGCATTATAAAATGTCAGGTAAATGGGGAAAATATGGAAAGAAGTTTCGCAAAGAATGGGAGACAGAGAAAGGATATAAGGAATGGATTTTAAGTGTTCCAAATGATGATAAAAAAGCATTCTGCAAATGTGAAATCAGAGCTCACCACGGTGATCTGTTAACTCATGCTGCAACTGAAAAGCATAAAGGAAAATGCGGCTCCTTTCTCAAATGCCAGAACATTATTTGACACAGGCAGTTCCTTTCTAAGAAGTAATGTTGCTGTGAAAGAGGCAGAGTTGAAGCTGGCTGCCCACGTTGCTTGTCACTCAAGTACTTCAACTTTGAATTTAGGAAGTGTTATGGAGATTATTTGGGATTAGTTTACATCAAACGAAATGCACAGCACTAATTAATTCAGTGATTGGACCAACATAGTAGCTGGTGATTCACTGACCATAGCAAATGCGTTGTTCAAATTCCTGGATGACAACAAATTATCCATAGTGAATTGCATCGGTCTTGCAACTGATGGCTGTAACACAATGTGTGGGCAACATAACTCAGTGCTACAGAAATTCCGTGACCGCAATCCTCATATTGTCTACATAAAGTGTGTGCGCCATTCTCTTCAGCTCTGTGCATCAAAAGCTGTCAGTGTCCTCCCCAGAAATGTGGAGTACATGGTTTCTCAGACCTACAGTTGGTTTTCGAATGCCACCCAGCATCTCCTAAAGTATTCTGAACTGTACAAAACCATAAATGTAGGTGAAAGCCCACTGAAGATTCTGCAACTGTCTGACACTAGGTGGCTCGCTATTAGTGAGTGCATCAACCGCATCCTTTCACAGTATGTGGAGCTTAAGTTGCATTTTCAGTTGACAAAAGACAGTGAGAGGAGCTATGCTGCGGAACTGCTGTACCAAATGTACAGTGACAATATTAACCTGATATATCTGAAATTCCTCCAACCAATTGTGTCAGAGTTAAACAGACTTTTCAAGATCTTTCACCTTGACAAACCCGATCCTGCAAAACTTCTAACATTTTACCGGTCCCTGCTTGAGCGCCGAAGACATTCCAGAGCTGGCAAGACATCATGGAGTTTAACCTTTCTGATGAGAATCTTTTGCCACTTGATGCTGTAGACTTTGGGGTGCAGTTCCGTCTTGCTTTGTTTGAAGCCACTGGATTAAGTGACCTTGCTGAACAGGACATGAAACACAGGTTCAGGGACTACATGCTAGAGTTATCTAAGGAAATTAGGGAGAGACTTCCAGATAACATTAAACAGTTAGAGGCTCTCAAATTCCTGTCACGGAGTCATGCTCTGTCGTTAAGTAAGCCAAGGATTGATGATCTTCCCTTTTTCCACCTCTTCAAGGGAGATGTAGGAAAAGCAGAGCAACAGTGGAGAGTAATTCACACTCTGGAATGGAACAATGCAGAAGATGGCAAAACAGAGGACTTCTGGGTAGAAGTTTCTGCATACACAATTACTGCCGGTGATAGAAACTTTGAAGATCTTGGCAATTCTTGCTTTACCATTCAGCAATGCATCTGTTGAGCGTTCATTTTCTCAAATGTCACTGATAAAGAACAAGCTACGAAACAGGCTAGAGCAGAATTATTTGCTAAATATAATGAGGATTCGAGCTTACATGCAAAGAAGAAACATATGCTGCCATGAATTTAAACCATCACCACGGATGCTTTCTCTCTTTACTGCTGAAATCTATTCAGCACCACCTGAGAAGGGTGGGGAAGAGAGCACAAATGACTAAAAGAAAACAGCCCTGAGATTGTATATAGTTCTGTTCAATGCTGTAATTAAAATGAGGCTGCACAGTTAGGCCATCTAAGAAAAAAACGCTCTGAAGAGTTCTGAAAAAAGAGAAGACAAACAAAAACAAAGGGACAAGTGTTCACGTTCACAGTAAGTACAAGTAAGTACTTTTGACTAGGGTCAGAAAATATCAGAGAGAGCATGTTCTTGTTTGACCTTTATTGTATGAGATTGTGTAAAAAAAACAAACAGTGTGTGATATTAAGAATTTGGGTAAGACAAAAGGCCAAAACTTTAAACACACACATACATACATACACATTATTTATATATATATATATATATATATATATATAGAGAGTGCAGAATTATTAGGCACGTAGATTTTCTGATCATATTTTTTTTCCAGGCACATTTGACCAATTCCAAACCACAGTTATCCTAATAACTACTATTGATTTAGTATTTAATAATGTATAAGTGATATATAATTGTTCATGAAGGCTGGAAATGAAAATCACCTTATATTCAGGTGTGCAGAATTATTAGGCATGTTTTCTTTTACAGATAAATTGAGCCAAAAAAGAGATTTAACTCAGACTGAAAAGTCAAAAAGTATTAAATGCCCATGAGAAGGATGCAATACTAATTTTTAGTCCATCTCTGCAAAACGGACTTCAGGATGGACTAAAATGAACTCCCAAAACGTACTGCCAGATTCTGGAAGATGAATTCTTCAAACAGTGGTACTAGAGGATGTGGTGCTGGTCCTTCAAGAGTCACTCTCAACCTATCTGTCCATAAAGCCTATAAAAAAACCTTCTTCATGTATTTTACAACACTTCAGCTTGTGATTCTTATCTAGTGGGGGTCATTTTTTAGGATTCTTTACCTAACTGAAGTCTCTGAGATCCTGACACCTTGCACTTCTGGAGACTCCAGGTAGGTTGCAGCTCTGGAAAATGGTGGCGCTGGAGACTAAAGGTTTCCTGATGGTTTCACCCTTAATTCTTCACCTTAATTCTTAATTCTTTTGCGGTTAATAGGTGTCTTTTCTCCGCCACATGTTTTTGTCTGACCCTGCTGACCCAACGAGCATTTCACTGTCCAATGGTCATGCCTTAACTGCAATGTCTAGTATTGCATTAGTATTGCATCCTACTCATGGGCATTTAATAATTTTTGACTTTTCAGTCTGAGTTAAATCTCTTTTTTGGCTCAATTTATCTGTAAAAGAAAACATGCCTAATAATTCTGCACACCTGAATATAAGGTGTTTTTCCATTTCCAGCCTTCATGAACAATTATATATCACTTATACATTATTAAATACTAAATCAATAGTAGTTATTAGGATTACTGTGGTTTGGAATTGGTCAAATGTGCCTGGAAAAAAAATATGATCAGAAAATCAACGTGCTTAATAATTCTGCACTCCCTGTATATATATATATATATTAGTGCTGTCAAACGATTAAAATATTTAATCGCGATTAATTGCATTAATGTCATAGTTAACTCACAATTAATCGCACATTTTTATTTATTCTAAATGTCCCTTGATTTCTTTTTGTCCCATTATTTTTTCTTATTTTAATGCTCTTATCAACATAGAAAAGTGGATCGGCTTGCTTTGTTCAAATGTTTGTTTTATTGAAAACAACATTGGCATACTTTAGTGTTCGATTTCACACCAACATTCTCACTTGGAGCAAATAATCGCTCACACAATGTAACACTGCCCATCAATAAAAGGGTGAAACAAATACTTTGTTGCACAAACAGCCCCTTCAACAGCCCTTTCTAAGGGATCAAAACAGGGTGATACAAAATAAAATTACAAAGTGCACATGCAAGGTAAACTAGGACTCCGCCTATAGTGCAGTTAAACCAGGGGTCGCCAACTAGCGGACTCCGGTCCGAATCCGGACCGCGAAGCCTTTTGACGTAATGAAACAGTTAACGTTGCAATGCTCAGTTACTACGTTCAGACCCAGACGCGCGGTCAAGCATGCAGTGAAGAAGAGACTGATGGTGCCTTCACACCGGACGCGAATGACGCGACATGCACGCCGCTTAATCCGCACCGCAGAATGTCTATTTGCGTCTTTGCATTGACTTAAATCACTCGCGCAAAACGCTTCATTCGCGTCTGGTGTGAACGCACCATCAGAGCAGAAAGCAGCGCTCAAGACAAGCACTTTTAGTTGAAGACCCCTGAGTTAAACCATGGCTTAATACGTTTCTCATTTCGGCGTCTCACGCTTGCCATCCACGTCTACTCTAATGGCCCAAACGAGTGCGGGCAGCCGCAGCGTGCCTGATGTTTTGTTTCCGGTCTAGCTACATCCGGAGTGGTGTTGTAGTTTTTCTAACGTTACTAGTTGTTGCAACAGCATGTGAAAAAACTACAAAGTTTGTTAGAACAAAAAGAACGTTAATCTCGCGATAAAAAAATTGACGCCGTTAAAATAGGTTTGCGTTAACGTCGTTAATAACGCGTTTAACTGACAGCACTAAAATATATATATATATATATACATATATACATATATACATACATACATATATATACACACACACACACTCACCTAAAGAATTATTAGGAACACCATTCTAATACTGTGTTTGACCCCCTTTCGCCTTCAGAACTGCCTTAATTCTACGTGGCATTGATTCAACAAGGTGCTGAAAGCATTCTTTAGAAATGTTGGCCCATATTGATAAGATGGCATCTTGCAGTTGATGGAGATTTGTGGGATGCACATCCAGGGCACGAAGCTCCCGTTCCACCACATCCCAAATATGCTCTATTGGGTTGAGATCTGGTGACTGTGGGGGCCATTTTAGTACAGTTAACTCATTGTCATGTTCAAGAAAACAATTTGAAATGATTCGAGCTTTGTGACATTATCCTGCTGGAAGTAGCCATCAGAGGATAGGTACATGGTGGTCATAAAGGGATGGACATGGTCAGAAACAATGCTCAGGTAGGCCGTGGCATTTAAACGATGCCCAATTGGCACTAAGGGGCCTAAAGTGTGCCAAGAAAACATCCCCCACACCATTACACCACCACCACCAGCCTGCACAGTGGTAACAAGGCATGATGGATCCATGTTCTCATTCTGTTTATGCCAAATTCTGATTCTACCATCTGAATGTCTAAACAGAAATCGAGACTCATCAGACCAGGCAACGTTTTTCCAGTCTTCAACTGTCCAATTTTGATGAGCTCGTGCAAATTGTAGCCTCTTTTTCCTATTTGTAGTGGAGATGAGTGGTACCCGGTGGGGTCTTCTGCTGTTGTAGCCCATCCGCCTCAAGGTTGTGTGTGTTGTGGCTTCACAAATGCTTTGCTGCATACCTTGGTTGTAACGAGTGGTTATTCCAGTCAAAGTTGCTCTTCTATCAGCTTGAATCAGTCGGCCAATTCTCCTCTGACCTCTAGCATCAACAAGGCATTTTTGCCTACAGGACTGCCGCATACTGGATGTTTTCCCTTTTCACACCATTCTTTGTAAATCCTAGAAATGGGTTGTGCGTGAAAATCCCAGTAACTGAGCAGATTGTGAAATACTCAGACTGGCCCGTCTGGCACCAACAACCATGCCACGCTCAAAATTGCTTAAATCACCTTTCTTTCCCATTCTGACATTCAGTTTAGAGTTCAGGGGATTGTCTTGACCAGGACCACACCCCTAAATGCATTGAAGCAACTGCCATGTGATTGGTTGATTAGATAATTGCATTAATGCGAAATTTAACAGGTGTTCCTAATAATCCTTTGGGTGAGTATATATATGTGTATATATATATATTAGTTTATTTTAGGCCTTTTGTGGGAACCCAGTCGTTGTTTAATCTGATTGGACACTGGAAAATTGGGCTAGTTTTCATTCCATTTGGGCAGATTTTGAGTTGTCATTGGGCTGGAAATATTTCTGGGACCTGGCAAGCCCGCCGTCCAGGCTGGCAGTCCTACACACACCGAGCCATGTGCAGCTTCTTCGACCATAACAGAGTCTCTGCAAGTTCACTGTTGCTTCTTCTCTCAAAACAGAAGGAATCGATTGCAACTGCAACACCATCAGACCAAACTATCAAGACTTTCTCCTGCGACTGTATATCCAGACGCTCTTCAACAGCTCAGGCAAATGCAAGTAATGTACGATAAACAAAACCGCTGTTTAGTAGGGATGAAACGGTATGGAAATTTAACATCACGATTATAGTGACCCAAATTATCACAGTTATCAATATTATCACAGTTTTGTTCGAATGAGATGAAAGTGTTCAAAAAGAACAGATGCACACACTTAAAACATTTCAACAAGTTTTATATTTTTTAAATCAACAAACAACAAATAACTAAAGCAGCTCTATGCACTTTTTTTAAGCTAGATTCTGTGGGATTTCCTTCCTTATAATGGCCGTCGTCAATAGCAAAGCATAATGCATAAATAATAATAATTTGTCGTAAATATAATCTCTAATATTATCTCTGTAAATATATTCTCAAGCAATATTCTCATCAGTGTTCAGCAATGATGCATTTAAATCTAGCATATTTTGTGTAAGAGCCCAAACAGTATCCTAGTGAAATAATGCATATCCATATTTCCATATGATTTGACAGTTTATTTTATTAAATATCAAAATGTGTGCATCATACACCTAAATGATCACTTTACAGTCAGTTTTATGACTGTCATTCTCTTCAAATGCTAGTGAAGTTTGAAACGTGTATAACGTTACCAATGTTGTAACTTTAGAGACGGTCCCTAAATTCGCCAACTTTATGCCAGTCATATCAGAGGCGCTGTGGTTCTGCTGTGTTTTTTTAAACCATTTTCGCTGCTGAAATAGAACAAAAACAGTCAACCACTGTATGATGAATGAATCTCCTGCGTGCATCGCACGTTTATCTCTGCTTTGAGTGTAATGTTAGATTTCAGCGAGTGAGAGCGGCGCGCGCTCTGAACATAACTCTGGCTAATCTGAACGCCTCTGATTATGAGACATTGCATTCATAAACTCAATATAAACACGTGTGAGTGGTTATGATGCGCAACGCGATTATAACAGATGGCTTTTGAGAAGACTATAATAAGTTCAACCGCCAGAGTGGCTAGTGTCGTGTGCAGCCGAAATAACGTTAATTTACACCCGCAAATGGCGGTTGTTAATGTCAAGCCCTGATTATTATCCCTTAAATGTCACCCTAGTCTTGTCTGAACTTGTTCGTTCGCTTCACGTTATTATTTCCTAGACGTAGTTTTGGTATTGAGGTCAAATGCTGCCTTCACGTGCTCTCGGAATTATCGTAAATACGAGTTTCCTAGGTAAACATTGCACATGAACGCCCTCACATATTGAAACTTGAATGCAATGAGCTCGTAATCAAGAATTATCAAATTTCCGATAGCACGTGAAGGCAGCAAAAGTCCACTTGCCTTGCGTTCGTAGTTTTGAAGTGTTCCCCCTATAACAGCGACTTTCTTCTGGCATGTTCTGCAGACAGGGTGACCGTCTTCGATTAAGTTTCCCTCAGGACTTTTGTAAAAGCCAAAATATGACAACGCCTCAGATTTGGTCCTTTTAAAATCTGATAAATCTCCCGGCGCTGTCACTGCCTTCTGCCATTCCTTCTCATTCAGAAAACAGCGGTGCACTGCCCCAGACTGACGCTGACTGGACAAGATTTACCGCGAGTTGTCACAATCGTGATAATCACACGCGATTTTAATGATAATTAAATTTTATACGATATTACTAACCGTCACAAAATTTGATCGTGGTTTATCGTGAAACCGGTAATCATTTCATCCCTACTGTTTAGTTAGTTAAAGCTGTGAACCCCTATGTTCAAACAAAGGATCTTGCTGTCATAACTGATGGTTCTTCCAGGTTTTTTCCATGGCTTTTTCCATAGCTTCATTCCTGTTCTGATCCGGTTTTTCAGTCACTTTCACTTTCCATTCTACCCCATGTATGTGTGCTTGGGTGTATGTGTTTTAGTTAGATTAGTTATGTGTTTGTGATTTAGTTAATAAAACTTGTGCATAATATATATTTGGTTCTGACTCCCTATCTGCAAATAAATTGTAACTTAAATGATCGATTTTGTTACACGCTCCAAGCACTGTAAATGCTAAGGAAGAATTTGTTTTCTGTGGCAATGAAAAATACCCTTCTCTTAGTATTAATTAATAATCAATACTGAGTATTCAAAGAATTAATTTATTGATTGATTGTAATGTTAATGTAGCTACATCAAGTTAATCTTATTCACCGATTCAGATATTCATAATTAATCATAATGAACAGTTAATAATTATTAATATTTCCCCTTTGAGCTAACTCGCTACACACCGGTCTAATAAAACATAATATACTAAAGAGTCTTTGGTGCTTCCATGGTTTCTACAAAATAAAATGGAAATTGAGAGTAATGTCATGTCATTGATAGGCGATGCACGGACACAGTTCGCGTCCTGGTTAAAATTGCTTATTTCTCTGGATTTAAACATTTGAGATCAAATGTAAGTATAACAAAATGTATAACATTGTTCTTGTGGTTTTTGGATATTTTAATGTGCCTTGAAATAAAATAAGAATGGATAAGTGTCTGTGACCAATTAAAAATACCAACATTTGTTTTCCAGGGGTTTAGTTTTACATGCGCTAATAGCAGCATGAACAACAGCACATCACACACCGGCTGCAGCTTCTAAATGAATGGGCCATTACGTTAAATATTTTTCACTTAAATAATTACCAGATTAACAAATGAAAGTAAAAACTGTGACAACAAGTAGTATATTATGGTAAATTTTTGTTTATTTTTGTGACTCACTCCACAAACAAGTTCACGGAAAAGAAAACGGCATCCTGTTTGTTTTCTTTATTTTACAAAAGCACAATGTTCTGTTTTTATGCAAGTGTACATAAGTAATAGTAAACTCTTTCATTTTGAATGAACTCTTTTGTCTTACTCTTATCTGTATGACTATAAATTAGGGATTATTTTAAGTATTTCTGCGGTTATAAGGAACACACTGATCTCTCACGCGCGCAGACACACAACATATCAGTTCTAGAATTGCTAACTTGACATCACAGCCTGTTCATTATCAAAATAAAATAGAGTCAATCAAACATATAAAAAGTTACACTTCTCAATTTAAATAGTCCGTAGTAGAATCTGTGGCGTTCAGTGTGGGCACCTCCCCACTGTGATGTTAGGCCAAGCACATTTTTGCCCATGTGAAGGATATATGAAAAATACGGAAATATGGGGCGGAGAGTGAATTACAAAGCCTAGTTTTCATACTAAATAATAGTTTGGCATCCAAATACATTGAGAACATGGAAACATTTGGATTTGTGCCAAATGAGAGCGGTAGGCAACAATGCTTCTTCCGGTTCTTCAAAGCTTCAAACGGATTCAGTGTATTTTCGTTTTGTCATCTTAATTTGGTAATTATTTAAGTGAAAAATATTTAGTGTAGGCCTATTTATTTTATTCTTTTTATTTATATTTTGATCTTATCTGTATGTGGCTGTTTGCACGGTAAAATAAACCTGTGAAAAAAATAAACCCGTCTTTTTAACGGGTCACAGACACTTGTGAATCATAATTTTATTTAATGCCAATTCAATATTATAATTAGGGAGGCAACAATACAGTTAGTCCACGGTTCAATACATACCTCGGTTTTTAACCACGGTTTTCGGTTCGATTCTGATGGCTTGTCACATCAGTTTTTTTGCTATTTTATTTTTAAGTGACAGGAACAGCAAGAGGTTAAGAAGAATTTTTTTTATTATTATTATTGCAATACTCTTTCTTTATTTTACTCAGAAGAATTGAAAAACCTTACTTAAACTTAAAACTTTACTTAAAAATATATAAGTAAATTTAATATAATATATAAAGATTTACACTGGCAGCTCAGAGCAGTACAGCAGCATTTAAGTATGAAATTGAATAAATAAATGTAAAAATAAAACTACATCGACTTCACTAGAAAATATACATTGACTCTTATTAAAGCTACTTTATTAAAGTTTTTCAGTCAAGAGCAGTGAGTGGTTTTCTCTTTGTCTTTGTTGTTGTTTTAACATTAAAGGGAAAATTGTCATCGAGAAATGAATACAGGTTTAGAACAATATTAGAGTGAGTAGGCTAAATAATGACAATTTTAGAGGTGAACTGTCCCTTTAAGGACAGCGTGTTCACTAGGCTGCACTGCATCTAATATACAGATATGCACTGCATCTGTCAATGTGCATGCATCTAACATACAGACACACGCCGATTTTACTTTCACTTTAGACATAACCGACTGTGTTTATGTTAACCTTGTGTGTATTTGACAGTACTAGCGAAGTAAGACTACTTAGTCCAGTAATCGCGTGTTTGACAGACGTTTAGTGCGCACGCTCGGAAAAGCGCATGTTTAACCGGCAAGGCTGTAAAACGCATGCAAATAATGAACTTTCATGATTGTGAATAACTATAATGTTCCCTGAGTATAACTCCACCACTAACGTGTGATGTGAATGTCACGTTGTTCAGTATTGGGATGGAGGCAAATGATAGAATTTGTAGAAAAACAATTAATTAAATGCAAAACCGAAATGCAAAACCGCAATTCACAAGCGCGTATTGAACCGTGAATGCCGTACCGAACGGTTCAATATTATATTGAGTATTGTGGCATCCCTAATTATAATCTTATCAGTTAATTGTTAATAATGAGCAGCGGTTGTCGGTTGGGAAAATTAACCGAAATGAGCATCCCAGTGTATTTTTAATTTAATTTAATTTGAACTAAGAATAGGCAACATTATGCCAGGATGACTGTCCTTCCTTTGCCGAACCTGAAGTTTCTGCATTGGCTGCTGTCTGTAGATTCCTTCATGCACAACTCGTATTCTTTCGGATGTTTTTTCTTTTTAAAGAAAAAAGGCTATTGTTTAGGGTCCTTGCCACCACGAGACAAATCGGTATTGCAAATTGAACATATAGCTCGACTTGAATCGCCTTCTTTTGACTTAAAGGGTTAGTTCACCCAAAAATGAAAATTCTGTCATTAATTACTTACCCTCATGTCGTTCGACATTCGTTCGACCGTCTTTCAGCGGTTTGGATCGCCAAAGTCACGTGATTTCAGCAGTTTGACGGTTTGATACGCGATCCGAATCATGATTCGACTCACTGACTCATAACGCTTCGAAGCTTCATGATGCAGTGTTTTGAAATCGGTCATCACTATACAAGTCGTTATTTAGGTTTTTTTTGCGCACAAAAACTATTCACGTCGCTTCCTAAAGTTATTGTAGAACCACTGTAGTGAGATGGACTTTGTAACGACGTCTTTAGTTCCTTTTATGGGTCTTGAGAGTGTAAAGAACATTGTGCCAATGGAGGCCTTTCTGAGCCATCGGATTTCAACTAAAATATCTTCATTTGTGTTCCGAAGATGAACAAAGGTCTTACGGGTGTCTAACGACATGAGGGTAAGTAATTAATGACAGAATTTTCATTTTTGGGTGAACTAACCCTTTAAAGTACTTCCACGTTTTCTGTTCATGAGTTCCATTTTCACTTTCTCACAGCCGACTGGATTCGAACGGTCCACCTAGCAAACACCTTCCCGTAATCATCATTACGTTCGACCACGCATAGTGCAAGCCTAGGGTTCGGTGGAAAAAAATTCTGAGGTTTGGCAGCAACCGAAACCTGTCAAAAAAGCCCAATATTCGGCTGAATCCAAACCCGAATCCTGGAATTGGTGCACCCCTACTTTAAACCCTTGATTTCAAACTGTTGCACTACATCCAGCACAACCAGTTTACTGAGTGCACTGTTGGTTACAGTGTTCACTTTATTCTTCCTTCATGTTTTTAACCATTTCTTTATTTGTGAAAAATTCTATAATAGGATAACAGAATCAGAATTATCATATATATCAGTCATCGGACACAATGCTCTCTAAGATATCGGCATCTGCCATCAAAAAATCCACACAGGTCAACCACAACTCAAGACAATGGATAAATGTCAACTGAAATTATACTTACCAAAGGAACCGTCTTCATCAACAAATGTGTGAGACTTCAAAACACGCCTCCTTTTCCTCCTCTTCACCTCTGAGCTCTTCTGAACATTAAATGGCAATATTACTTTATGTGAATTACATGTGACCTGTATATCAATATGGGTTAGTCACAAGGGAATAGTGCACATTGGGTTTTTAAATGAATGAGAGTGAGTTTGTGGCAGGACTACCTATAGAAATGTGTTGTTACCAAAAACAAGTGTAGGTGATGCTTACTTCTTTGTGTGAAACAGTCTCTCTCTTCACTTGTTTTTTGGGGCTGGGAGGTTGTATGTTTGGCACCGGTGGAGAATCTGGAACAACTGGAAGATGAAGAGACATTACACATACATACATATACATATACATATACATAATATACACATACACATATACAGGTGCTGGTCATATAATTAGAATATCATCAAAAAGTTGATCTATTTCACTAATTCCATTCAAAAAGTGAAACTTGTATATTATATTAATTCATTACACACAGACTAATATATTTCAAATGTTTCTTTTAATTTTGATGATTATAACTGACAACTAAGGAAATCTATATATATATAGATATAGAGAGATAGCGCGAGAGAGAGAGAGAGAGAGAGAGAGAGAGAGAGAGAGGAAAAAGAGAGAAGAAACACAATGAATGTTATCAATTAGCTTTTGTTTGTCAGAGAAAATTTTTGATATTTTATTCAGTGCTCTGCCCAGAGGGGGAACCTATTTCTTTGTTTTTCTTCATTTTGGGTCACAGACCGCCTCATCTGGATTGATTCAAATCTACCAAGCATGACGTGAGCCTTTTTTTTCTTGTTTTCCCCCTATCTCTTTCCTACCTTCATCATCACTGCTGTCTGGCTGGGGCTTCTTTATACGCCGCCTTTTCTTCTGCTGGCTTTCCATTTTCTCATCATCACTGTCCACAACCTCAGAACGCTTTGATTTACTTGGAGAAAACAAACATATTTTAGCTCACATTTTTGAGGGCAAATATAACCTCATAAAATACAGACTCTGTAAGGAAATTTTTATGAAATGTTCAAAATAACAGCCATGAATACACTGTATATGTATTGTGTGTGTATACACACTACACACACACACACACACAGCTGTGGAATTTTTTTTTTGTTTCTTTGGATTTACTATTTATATATTTATAATGAGTAAAATGTACACTTGTTTTATTCTATAAACTGCTAACGTTTTTTTGTTTTGTCATTTAAAGCATTTCTTTACAGAAAATGACAACTGGACAACATACCAAAAAAAATTTATGTTTTGAGACCACGATTAATATTACAGACAACAAGTTAATATTAATTTTGAACCAACCCAATACTAATATTTTAACTTCAAGAAGAGTTCTAAAAAGGATTTGGTTGAATTACCCTGATTTACCAATCATAGCTTTCATGTGGCATGCTCTCTACCAGCATTTCACATAGCTGTTGTGTGACTTTATGCCATATTTGATGGCTTGTAACCTTCCATCTTCCTCTTGATCACATTCCAGAGGTTTTCAGTGGGGGGAGATTGGGCTGGCTATGGCAGGGTCAAATCATGCTATGACATAACCTTTCTCTGTACTAGGGCTGTCACTTTACGTTCGAAAATCGATTGCACAATCGATCGGACCAACCAACACAAGTTTCGAAAACGAAAATAGGGAATCGATTTTAACCAAACATGTACACTATTATTTTTGAACGAATTAAACAAATAAAAAAGTTATTAACAGGTATTATTAATATGTTGAAATATGTTTTTAAAACTTGCATGTGTTCATATTGTGACAATGCTGTGTGCGTAGAAAAGAATGAGCGCTATTTCCTCCAGAAGGGAGAGCAGCTTTCTCATTCCTCTCAGCGCCGTTTGCTCAACCTGAAATGCCCTTAGAGGCTACGAAAGAGTGAATGACGTCGAAAGCGACCTCTTACAGGAGATGTTGATTTATGAAAAGGAACCACCTTTGCCAGCTGACAGCGACCCGCTTTTGTGGTGGAAGATTGGCAGTTCGAAATACCCCCACCTTGCGCAGCTGGCAATGAAGTACCTGAGTGTCCCTGGAACATCAGTGCGGTCGGAGCGCGTCTTCTCAACAGCTGGACATATAGTGAATAAAAAACGCTCTGCTCTGGACCCCGAAAATGTTGATAGACTTGTTTTCCTGTCCAATAATTTGTAATAGAGCCTTATTTGCACGTTTCATCAGTAACGCCCGCATAGCTTAAGTGTCGGTTACGGTCAATTAAAAAAACACATGGCCTGTTCGCAAGCTAAGTTCATTCAAAGTTTCATTTTGAACGGTTGAATAATTACGTTAAGTTATTATCCACACATTCAGTGTAGGCTAGTAAATTTTTAAGCTTTATTTTCAACCTCTTTTCATGGGCTACAATTTTTTTTTTTTTGTGGAATTTATAATCGTAAACACAGCCATGTTAAAGCCTGTAGCTAATGTTTTTCTTTGACGTTATGGCAGTCCACTCTGCTTAATGTTTTTTTTTCCCAGAATGTTGCACTCCTGTTTGTCATTGTGCACAAAATAAATCCTCAGAAATATTGCTGACTTGTGCGTCTCAAGCGCCCTCTTTACTTTCATCCTAATGCCCGTTAGTTGTCCGTGGATTGGCGTAGGCTATATTTAGCGTTGAAAATGAAAACGTCATTTAAAATCGATTTTAGAATCGATTCAATGAACACTTGTGTCTCAAAAATCGAACAGGATTTTTTTTCAAAAGTGACAGCCCTACTCTGTACTATACGTCTTTCTGTTTGAAATGGTCTCAATTACAGTAGGCCTATAGATAACAGTTGTGATATTTGTGTCGTTAACCCTCTCGAGTCGGTTGTCACGCCGGTGTGATTGGCTTGCTTTTTTTCTTATCAGTGCCAAAGAGACTCAAATAACTCTACGTTTTTTATCATTCAGGCAAGTGTTATACATCATTATATTCTGTTAAGTTTCTATTTTTTTGTGTGTACAGTCACAAAAACAAATTGTTGTGCTTTTTGCAAAATAAGGGAAACAAACATGATTTGCGATCTTCAGCCTCTCTCTCAATGATGTCTAATCTGATTCTCTTCAGAAAATGACCTGTAGCTTAGTTAATACTTGACACAGAAACATGAGACATATGTCTAAAGAAACGTTGAAATGTCAGGTTTTAAATCATGTAAATCAAAACGAAAACAAATATTCTGTGTTTATGTAATCTGTGTGAAAAATGGGAGATATCAGTCAACTCATTACCGACTCATTATCGCTAATGCGGCCACGCCCACAGACTGCGCTCATTCAGATTCAAATACAGGCGATCCATGCATCGACGCCCACACACACATCAACTCATGCAACACAACTAGTGAAGCTATGGTTCAGATACATCGCTTTGAGTAATAATCCTGGAATAATTATCCTCATGGAAAGCTGATTGAGAGTTCATTGTAAGGTAGGCTAAGTTTAAAAGACTCAGTTAGCATCTGTGAATATTAAACGCAAAAAGACTGTTTAAATATAAATCCTGATGCAACATGATGCAAGACTGTTTAGACAAGATTTATTTAGCCTGTTTTCGTTTTGTATAAATTGTATCTTCATTTTAATCAATGTTTTTAATATAGTTGCTTCTTATTTTATAAGAAGTCAATATAACAGACAATAGCCTAAGCGCTGCATTGCACGTGTCTCATAAATTAACTTAAGATGAAAATTATATTTGAGTATTAATTGCCTTTTTTACAGTGAATTTTGTTTTGTATAAATTGTATCTTAATATTAATCAATGTTTTTAAAACGAATTTTGCTTTATATTGATGTTTAAATATTATACCCTATGTTGTTGTTTTTTTGTTTGTTTTTTAGAAAGTTAATTGCTTTCTTTAAACGGAATTTCGCTTTGTATAAATTGTATCTTAATTTTAATCAATGTTTTTAATATAATATAACAGACTGTATAATAAATATATTAGTATATTTGATACCAATATAGCAGACAATAGCCGTAGCGCTGGCTCATGCATTTCACGTGTTTCTGACTGAAGCTCGAAATGATATTTGAGTATTGTGTGTATTTGATCGTTTAGAAATGATTCAGAAAATGTTTGCCATTGAAATGACTGGGAAAAAGTGTCCCAATCAACCTAAAGTCACCAGATACTATTTGAAATCATAATTGCATTGCATTATGTTGTTTTAAATCCCAAATATTTTACTTATAACATTCATCATTACCAATTGTCACAATATTACAGGTTTTTTTTAGCTCTTCTTTCAAAAACATTTCTGATTGAAATCTTGTTTCTTTTTTGGCAGATAATTTAACTTGCTTTAAGTAAAAACTTTAAGTAAAAAACACTTAGATTTTTCCCACAGAAAACTTTTTTTTTTTTTACTGTACTTATCTAGTAAACCTAAAATCTAGTAGGCCTACCTAAAGCTCATTTATTATGCAAGTCTTTGTTTCTCAGGAATAATCGCATTATTATTCATGGTTCATTCACACCTACTCGCATAAGGCCTGAGTAAAGAAAAAGTGTTTTACAAAATGTAAATGAATATATTGTTTTATGTGAAAGAGTAGGCTCAGTTTAAAGCAAAAACTCTAAACAAAAACACCCAATGATCTAAGGGCTTGTGAACACATATCTAATGTGTGTTTTGAAGCCTTCATTTTAAATTTTTTTTTTTAGTTTTTTCAAAAATTATGCATAAACATTATTCTCTCAAAAATACAACCATGTACATACATGTTGCTCACATATTATGGTAGCCCAGTTTGTGCTGAATACAGTGTAATTACACTTTTGCCATTAATATGTTATAAGCAACTGAAAAATGCACAAATGTCAGAGCATATCAAAACTTCTAAAGGGCCCCAAAACAGCTCAGACTCCTAGGGGTTAAAGCAATATTTTGTGTCGTTAAAGCAATATTAAGAAATAAGTAGTAGGCTATAAATAAACGTGACATGCACATGAACTTTAATGACATCCCGTTCTTAATCCGTAGGGTTTAATATGGAGTTGACCCACCCTTTGCAGCTATAACAGCTTCAACTCTTCTGGGAAGGCTTTCCACAAGTATTAGGAGTGTGTTTATGGGAATTTTTAACCATTCTTTTAGAAGCGCATTTTTGAAGTCAGATCGACTTTAATTAATCCCAAAAGGTTTTCTATCAGGTTAAGGTCAGGACTCAGGTCCCGTCCAGACGAAGCCAGAGCTTTCCCTATCCAATCCCCCCCCCACCCCCCCCCCCCCCCCTCGTTTCAAGAAATATTGCGTATATACGAGAGCAATGAAAACGACTCAAAACGATGTAGTATATATAACAGGCCAGTGTGGCGCTGTAATTCTGCCACAGAAATAAACTAAAAACGGAGAAGAAGAGTGGTGGCTAGAAGGGGTACAGCAATGGTAGGAAGTGAGGCGAAATCTCACAATAAAATAACAATAAATAAATGTGCTACTTACCAGATGTGTTTTATCAACGTCTACACCCTAAACCTACCCTTACAATAATCCAAATACAGTAATTAAATGACGCAATATTGATGTGCGCATGCCCAGTGCCCGTAGTTGTATCCCTTTCTCTCCTTTCCCGCGCGGGACATGGTGTGATGACGTCACTGTTTCACAAAATATACAGATTGGCTGTACACAGGATTTATCCACTCTGGGACCCGGTTTAAAAAAAATATCGTTTTCATGCTCCCAAAATGCCGGATCCGCGTGGAGGAAACGCTGATGCGGTACAAAATTTGAACGTATACAGCTAAACGCGTCTCCGTGTGGACGGAGCCTCAGTCAAGTTCCTCCACACCAAACTCGCTCATCCAGGAAAGTCTGTAGCTATTGACTCTGCAGAAAGTTGGCGACTTCTGCGCACTGTGTGCTTCAGCATGCGCTGACCCCGCTCTGTGATTTTATGTGGCCTACCACTTCGAGGCTGAGTTGCTGTCGTTCCCAATTACTTCCACTTTGTTATAATTCCACTAACAGTTGACCGTAGAATATTTAGTAGTGAAGAAATTTCACGAATTGGCTTATTGCACAGGTGGGATCCTATCACGGTACAACGCTTGAATTCACTGAGCTCCTGAGCCCATTCTTTCACAAATGTTTGTAGAAGCAGTCTGCATGCCTAGGTGCTTGATTTTATACACCTGTGGCCATGGAAGTGATTGGAACACCTGAATTCAATGATTTGGAGGGGTGTCCCACTACTTTTGGCAATATAGTGTATAAATAGTAAATCCAGAGAAACTGCTAATTTTGCAGTTTTTTATATATATATATATATATATATATATATATATATATATATATATATATATATATATATATATATATATATATATATATATATATATATATATATATATTTTAGGGGGAAAAAAACTTGTAAACCTTACTTCCGAGTGTCTTTTGATTCACGTTTCAAAGCACTGGATGCCTTAGATTCTTCCTCTTTAAACTCAGATTTGGGAGATGGCTGTGACTGTTTCATACTTGCAGTACCCGATGCTGCCGAGTTGCCGTCGGTCTCCTCTTTGATGCTTTTGTTGGGTTTTTCATCTACCTTTTCTAAATTTTACAGGAAAATGTTTTGTTTACACCTGTATGTTATGCTTTGTTTAGATTTTTTGGACAGTTGAAGACAAAAAAAATACTCACTTTGGGCAGGCTTCCCAAAGAAGTTACTCATCGGGTTCGCTTTGGAGGCCGGTTTTGTTTTTGAGGTTTCAACCTACAACATATGAAACCATTATGAATTCCACACACAATCTTGTGTGTCATCAACCTTAAACTATAGAGTTCCACACTTACCAGGGAAGAATCCTCTTTCTGCTCTGTTTTCACTTCCTTGCTGGATTCTTGGCTCTTAGAAGCATTTTTGCTTGCAAACATTCCCATGATGCCCACTGGCTGCTTAGTACTAGGTTTGGAGGTAGCAGAAGTGTTTTCATTTAAGCAAGGTTTATTGATTTCCTTCTCCACAGGAGGGACTAAAGCAATCTCCTGAGCTCTTTGCAGCTCTGCAGATGATATGGGGACCGCCGCAGCACAATGTATAGCGCTATACCTAACAAAAGAGGAGAAATATTGGACGTGCCAGTACTTTAGCAGAGGGATCGCCTATGTGGTGCATGCACATGCTGCATTACAGGATATATAAGGATTGTTTACTTGCTGCAGTTCTTTAGGTTCTCCTTGACAGCATCGTAATCTGTACTGTAAAGTGGAGAACTATCCTTCAGCTCCGCTCTCTGCACACTGTAGACATGTACACTGATTGTCACATCCATCTTTGCTTTAACAGCTGTAAAAAAAAAAAGGAAAGAAAAAGACTTTCCTCAACTGAGGAATTTGAATTGAAAATTCACATGAAATATTATACTTACAGACTGAAATTTCACTTGGGTTACTTACTACCTATATAGATTTACATAATATTTAATGTTTTTAATTTTGCTCCCTATATATTTATACAAAAGAGAGAAATAAAATATTAATTATCAATAGATATATACATTTAAACCCCCCGAAAACATTACAATATACATATCATTTTTTAAAATTATATTAAAATGAGATAAGATATTAAAATTCACCCCCACCCAAACAATTAAAATATATGTAACATGAAATAAAATAAAATAAATCCAGATGAGATGTGTGAGATTAGTGTAGCCCAACATTTCTGAGCCAATAATTATTGAATTTATAAATTGTAAATTACAGATACAAATATGGCAATCTTACCCTCAAGCTTGTCCTCACGAACAACTGACACTTTATGGCACTAAAAGGAAAGGAAAATATTCAATGGCAGATCTTAAAATAAAGTTAATTAGGGAAACATTCATTTGACAACGGTGAAGCAATGATCAGATCTCAATCCTTACCGTACTACCATTTTCAACAAACTTGCCAGATACAAGGTAGGTGGCATGAAGGGGAGTCCCTGAACTTTCCCTGCGTTTCTGCTCCAGGTAATGATACAACATTCTGCAACAACAGATTACCAGGAACCAAATTTATGCTTGAATACATTAAGTGTCATCAATAGAAAAGGACAGGGCTTACTGTTTTGCTGTGTTCACGTGGACTCCAAGAGTTAAACTGAGCCATTTGTAGGTGACCTGCAACAAATACAAATACTGACTTGTACATAAAGTAGCTGATATGCTTTATTTTCATGCTACCTAAGTGCAACATAACTAGCAACAGGTTAATGGTTCTTTTAAAGTCGGATTTGATTAATAAACAGTCAATACTGGACCGATTTGTATGTGGTTGTTTCTAAAAAGAACCGACTCATAAGTGTCAGTCTTTCGGAAATCATACAGTCAAGTAAACAAGCATTCAACCACCACATGTAAGCATTTTGGTCTCTCAACCGAACCTGCACATTTGCAAATGACAAAACGATATCGTTGTGAAAGAAATGACTTACGATCTTATTTTGATCATTGACAAATTCGTCAATATTGTCTAAATACAGGTCATCCATATCCGGCATGACTGACTGCTAGTCCAACAAGTATACGCTTGTGATTGAAAGAGCTGCCAAACGCGGGAACTGCTGCTGAACCGTATTTACTTCCGGTCATGTGGGCTAGAGCGTCGAATAGCAGTCAGATCAGAGGTACTGTATGTAGTGTATACGCACTTTACAACAAAATGTGTGTATTCGCTTTGTATCATGCTTACGCCACCTATATTGTATCATACTATATATCAGTATATCATAATGTGTTAGTACGAGTACGTTTGCACCGATTTAATTTGCTTGCGTGTTCTTATATGTTAGTGAGACTTAAATTTTGTTTATAAAATATTTCAGGAGCTCTTGTAATCCTTTCAAAATTGTAGGATGACAATCATGCTATGTCATAAAGCGTAGGCCTACACTGTAAAAAAAATTATATGATCAATAAGTTATTTTACATTGTTTTAACTCATCAAAATAGTCCAAGTTAAGCGATGTTCAACTTTAAACTTGTTTTATTAGTTATACATCACAAGATACAACACATTTTTTAAAGTCAGTCTTGAAATGACTTAAACATCCAAGTTGATGGAGGTCTACTTGAAAATTTGAGGCTGCAAATTATTATTATTTTTTTTACAGTGTATGAATATAAAACAATGCAACACAGTCAGAGTTCTACAAGTTTATTTTATCTTATAATATTTGTGGCAGTGGTGCCTATTATAAGCTTCAAAATTGTATTGTAGCAACAATAACTGTTCATCAGTAAATCTGTTATTATTTTGTTAAAGCTAACACTTTTTCCATAAATTGAACAGGGAAGGTGTCGGCCGAAAGTTTACTCGATAAAGTTTTAAATATGAATATTTTTCTTACACAAACGCGTCAATTCGCTTCAGAAGGCCTTTATTAACACCCCAGAGCCGCGTGGAGCACGTTATTTGACGGACAGATGCACTTTTTATGGACTTCAAAAACAGAGCAACTATGAATCCAGTTCTAATGCTTGGATTAGCCTGGACTTTTGTAATATAACTCAGATTTTATTCGTTTGAAAGAAGAATGTCATATACACCTAGGATGACTTGAGGGTGAGTAAATTATGGGCTAATTTTCATTTTCGGTGAACTATCCCTTTAAGAGATATTTATATATTTTGAAGTTATTTAATTATATTTTATCATTTATGTTAAATAGTAACTTTTTTATTTAAGTAACTTTTTAAATGTATTATTATTATTATTATGATTATTATGATAGTTATTTAAAGTTCTAGGTATTTTGAAAAAAACTAAAACAAATGGTTACCGTGGTATTGATTTTTCTATGGCATTGTTTAAAATGGTTTTACTTGCTGTTTCAGCAAAAGTCTCGAAATAGCCTAGTTATGTGAAATAACTGAACTTATTAGTGTCATTTCCCAAGTAAATGCTGTTACCTGTGCTCTCTAATCAAGTTAGTTTAGTCTTTCCACCTTTGGTTTTAGTTCAAGACAGTTGGCAACCACAGATTTTTTATTGAATTTTTTCCCCCACATACTTATTACAAACACGTCTTTTCTTCAAGAACTGTATTACAAAGCAACAATTTCACAGAGAGGTAAACAATAGCCTATTAGTTTTATTATTCCATGCTGTAAATATTCAGAAAGAATAACAGTTTATTAGGTTCCCCTTAACATGATGATATGAAATCCTTGATCATCTGATGCTATTAGATGACAATCAGTGTTATATACACAACCATTTAAAATGTTATTCCTTGAGGCATCTCTGACACGTCTTTCCATGTACATTATTCCAAATCAAATATGTAGATGAGTTAAAGTACAGAGAATAATCATAGGTAAGACAGGATTCACATAGTGGACTTTTGAGGAACTTCTGCTACATCATTTTCTCAAAGAAAATGTGATACACAGCATCTGAAAAGAAAAAATATATACAAGTATGTTAAAGGTTATAATTGACGTGACACTCTAAGAAACTTAAAGGGTTCTGTCAGGCACATAGAACCTTTCAGGGGTGTCATTTTATGGGTTTAGTTTTATTTTCATTCAATTTTATAAACATACTTTATCACTAGACAATCGAAATAACCCACACTTGAAAGATTTAGCAATCATTTAAGACATTTCTCCTTATATAGATCCTTTTTGGCATAAATGGTTCTTTAAAATTGAGTCAAGAACCCATATAGAGAACCCCATTTAACCTTTTCTAAGAGTGTATTGCTATGATATTATGCATATAGGCATAAATGTAACATAACTTACAAGAATCCCTTGCCACAGCCTAATGGTCCAAAGTAAAGCTCTGAAGGCAGACACACTCCTTGTCTGCAAACTCCACTGAGACTTGCACAGCTCCAGGGAAATGATGCAGCCTCGTTCTCTTTGCCTTATACAGAAATTAAAATGTTTTAGCACTGACAGATCTACCAAAATGTATCTATGAGTTTTGCTGTTCTGCCATCATTCAAGATTTTCCCAGAACTGTAAAGTTTTAGGTTTACACATGCACATATGCCTTAAATAAAAAAGTCAAAGTCAGTTTAAACACTTCTACCACCCAAATGCGAATATACAAAACTTACAGTGCAATGCTAAGACAGCAAGGACAAGCAGGACAAGCATACTCTGAGGTTTCATGTTGGTCTCTTCGGATGATGGCACTCCTGGGACGTTTGCTCAGTACTCTGGTCAAGCTGGGTCTTATTTCCCAAGTGTCTCTAGAAGGAGGAGTAACTCATCTGAAACCACTCCAATCAGACTTTTAGTTAAAAATTGAATTATGTAGCAGAATGAATGGACACACTGTTCTTAATCTTATTTGGTGTAATCAGAAAATACCTAAACGCAAGAGGCATTCACACTATCACATGTTTGAGGCTGCAGCAAATTATCAACGTAAAAAAAAAAATCATCACCTGATCTGAAACACATGCTTATCCAGATGGCTTTCATTTTTATGTGTCTTAATATTGAGGATCCTGACATTGCTGTATTTGACTCTTGCATATGCCAATGTGGTTCTGTACACAACACTTGGAATTTTTGTTTGGAGAAAAGAATTCACAAAAAAAATAGATGTTTGAAACACTTTTTAAAAAATATTTTTAAGCCCCTTTATGGCCCTTGTATTAATTGCTTTCTTGCATGACAACTAGCCTCATTTCCCCTACAATAAATAATATTTCATTTCCAATAATGTACTGTAAATTCGTAATGTATTTAATTTTAAATGTATGCTACTAATGTTGGAAAAGTTAAAAAGTTACTTGGCAAACGTAACCGTATAGATGTAACTATGTAGATATTTGAAAGGAGGAGAAAATTCAGAAAAGTGTGATCAAATTTAATAGTTAAATAATGTAAACTTTAAATTGGAAATATATTTTAAATGTATATAACCAATTTACAGTTGTTGTTATTATTATTACTAGTTTGGAAACATTATTATTTTTTATGTTTTTGAAAGAAGTCTCTTCCGCTGTCACGACCGCTGGTAAAGAACCCACCGTCGGCCATCAGAGGTCGCTATCACCTGAATACTGACTCTCGTTCCCGGACTTCATTTCCCACAACCCCATACCTGGCCTGATCACCTTGCACCTGACTCTCATTACAGACTATTTAAGCCACACACACACATTGCTAAGTCTTGTTTTGCCCCGGCAACATTTCTGAGCGGTTTCCCTTGTATCTGAATCTGCCTTGTGTACGACCTTGCCTGTTCATCGACTCTGATTGTTCTCTGCCTGCCCGATTGATTATTGTTTGCCTGGACCTTGTTTTCTCGACTGTTTGCTGGCTGCCCTGGGGCCTGTACCATGATGGTAGTTTAACAAACTCAGGGTTACAGGATAAGTTTCGATGTTGACAAAACCAAACAAATCTATTCAGGCTTTGTTGGTGCCATGATGCTGATCATCAGCTTTCTCTGTCAACTCAGGCTTTGATCCTGAGTTTAGGAGTTTAGCTGTGACATCAGCAGTGAACAGCCAATCACACGCTGTGGATCAGTGAAACTGACATCTACTTCTTACGAGAGAAGCAGCGAAATTGATTTCTCTCTTCTGCAGAATATTACAAGATTGAAAATATTAAGAATTTAAACAATTTTACACAGGAAGAAGAAAAGAGCTGTCAATGAAAGTGGACAACTTTAAGAAAAATCTTACTTAGTAAGTGCAAGTAAAAGTTATGAAGTTAGTTTAGTTGATAAAGATAATTGAACATTTAAACTCACATGTAGTAATTTTTATAGCTTTATTTATTGATTTTAAAGGTCCCATGGCATGAAATTTTCATTTTATGAGGTATTTCAACATTAATATGAGTTCCCCTAGCCTGAATATTGTCCCCAAGTGGATAGAAATGTTGATCGGTGTAAAACCGAGTTCTGGCTGTCTTTCTCTGCCTTTGAGAAAATGACAGGCCAGACGAGCCAATCCTGAAGTCTCCTGGTTTGACGTCCAAT
The DNA here is from genome assembly GCF_949357685.1 of Gobio gobio. Lineage (NCBI taxonomy): Eukaryota > Metazoa > Chordata > Actinopteri > Cypriniformes > Gobionidae > Gobio > Gobio gobio. The sequence continues at coordinate 29,591,082 of NC_137107.1, forward strand.
CAGGAACGGTTACCTCCCTTTCCTCCGCCCAGAGAATCTGGCACGCCCATGCAAACTCTCGAGAGATCATGGGTTGTGAACGAGTGAATGCTGGCAGTTTCTCAGTGTTTGGATGTACAAATGAAAACAGAAGTCTTTTTTCAGTTCCTTCTGATCTGTGATCAGTGATTTCTGATGTGTAGCTAATTATTTATTATTCGTGCACACAATGCGGCTTCTCTCTCTCCCGACAGAGCGGTGTTTTCGTGTTTTCTATCTTGTGAGTCAGTGTTTTTGTACGTCCTCGTCGCGTCTATCTGTTCTTAAATGTGCATACAGTCGGGAGTTTCTGCTCAACATCGGCAGAACCACATCTTTAGAGATAAACCTCACGCACGCCGAAGCTCGGCCTTCAACATCCCCGACCCCCAGTACTGCATCTGGCCCACAGCGGAGGCACCAAACGCGGCGTGAGATTAAGCAGAAGGGTAACGCCCGTTTCACACATACTCCGTTTGCAGTGCGTATGCGGTGCGTATTTTTTTCCGTACCCATGTTAACGGATTACAGCTTTCACACTGCGCGCGGATGCTGTCCGTCAGTCCGTTCCAGGTGCGGTGCGTCTGCAGCAGTCCGGCGATCGTTTCCGTACCGAGTCTATTTTTTGCTGTGCTGCACTGCGGAATTAAAGTGACAGAACATTGTTCGCTTTTAAATAAACATGTACTGACGCATATAATTTAAAATATACTCTGTTTCAAAGTCAACACATGGCTTTTTTTTCTCGGGTAAAGCAAGGAAACGACACCTTACCTGGCATTTAGGTTAAAAAAAATTGAAATAATGGAGAGCACATACGTTCCTGGAGGGGGAAAAACAAAGGTCTTTATGACCTGCTTTTAAAAGGGTTTAAAAACGAAAGAAAAGACGAAAGTCGGCTGTTTTTGTATATAGCCTATTGTACGTTTCTAATTTCAAATGTTTATAGGCTATACGTTATATTTAAATGTTTTGACACTTGTGTGAGCTAAATCTATAGGCTATAAATATAAATAATTAATTGAATAAAACGTTGTTTAAATGTAGCCTACAACTACGTTAAAACGTGACATCTATGAAAGTGTAAACAAAGAGAATTGCAATTCTGACAAGCCATGTTCAGTAACAACTTTTGGATTTGAAATAAAAAATAAAGAATAAATGCTGTGTTTGTGGTATACAACCGCGGATCAGTTGCGTGCTGCAAACGCAGCATATATGAAAGCACAACAGCACGTGCTGCTCCTGCACCGCATACACACCGCAACACGCAGCGCATACGCACTGCAGATGGAGAATGTGTGAAACGGGCGTAAGCGTGAGGGTATCCGGCTAGGCTAGCCAGCTTTCCCCACAATAAACTGGATTACATTCGATTACTGCTGTTAAGTTAAGTGTAAGTTACTCAATGCGCGTCACTGACGCTTTTCATATGATTGGAACATATCTAGAAATAATGCTTTAATCAAACTTACTAACTCGTTCATCTCGCTGTAATGGTACATTGCATGTGTTACAAAGTTGGTAGAATAATGATGAAGACGGACTCGGCGTGACTGGGACTCGTGTTTATTCAGAACTCTCAGATACAAACACAATAAACTCGCGCTGACAGACAGCAGTAGTTACTATAAATCAGTCCCTCCAGAAAAACGCGATTATGCGATCGCGTGATTTAACGCATAATCAGCCAAAGTCCGCATATTCATGCGGGGGCCGCATTTTTTCAAATACGCCGCACTTTCGCCGCATAAATTGCCTATTTCCGCGTGCAAAATATGCGGGGCTATCATGATTTCATAATCCCCGCATTTTCGTTGCAAAAAAAGTCATATATATTAGCAGAAAGTTGAAACATTTTCGTTTACTTCACACAAGAGCCGCCATTTCCGCCTATTGCCATGGGAACGTTTTGAAGTGACGTGATTACCCGACGCGAACGTCATCGAAAAGCTTCAAACCCCGTGGAGAAACCATAGATACCGGTGAAACCATGATGAAGCACAAACTCCCATTGGCCAACAAAAATAACAGCAAAAGAGCAAAGCAGTTTCCCTGTGTGCTGACTGATTTCAAAACACAGCATCATGAAGCTTTGAAGCGTTATGAATCAATGAGTTGATTCAGCGGTTTGAAGCGTTATGAATCAATGAGTTGATTCAGCGGTTTGAAGCGTTATGAATCAATGAGTCGATTCAGCGGGTTGGATCGCCAAAGTCACGTATTTCAGCAGTTTGACACGCGATCCGAATCATGAATCGACTCGATGATTCATAGCATCATGATGCTGTGTTTTGAAATCAGTCATCACTATATAAGTCGTTATTTAGTTTTTTTTGCACACAATACTATTATCGTCGCTTCATAAAGTTATTGTAGAACCACTGTAGTGAGATGGACTTTGTAACGACGTCTTTAGTAGGCTACCTTTTATGGGTCTTGAGAGTGTACATTGTGCCAATGGAGGCCTTTCTGAGCCATCGGAATTCAACTAAAATATCTTAATTTGTGTCCAACAACATAAAGGGAAGTCATTAATGACAGAATTTTCATTTTTAGGTGAACTAACCCTTTAAGAGATTGCACTTTGTGCATTGGAAGCACTCAAATGTCTGTTTTGTATAGCGACATCTGTAAAACAGGAAGTTATTTATTAATTTTTTCAGAAGTTGTAGCATATTCCTTTTGTAAAGCTACAGAACTTGATTGACTAAATGTTTTGTAAATTTGAGCCATTATTAAGGTCTTCAATAAAACAAGATGAGAACTTAAATATTCCAGCACTTTCTGTGATGTAGTGCTTTTTTTCTCTTTCTCATCAAACCGCAGTTTTTGCAAGTTCCCGCAATTTTATCGCATAAAATTGCATAAATATCCCGCATTTTTCATCGCATTTTTTAAGAAAACGTGCCGCATAATCAAGGATTTTTGCCCGCAACAATCACAAAAAAATGCCGCATTTTTCTGGAAGGACTGATAAATAACTTTGTTAGCAATCGCTCCGTCTCCGTGATGTCCGGTTCTTGAACGAATCATTCTTTCGAATCGGTTCTTTTTAGTGAACCGAACCAGTTCACCAAATCGGACTGAATCGTTCTAAACGGTTCACGTCTAGAGTCAGCGCTGATCCATAATTTACTAAAGTTACTAACTTTCTGACATGAGTGACAGTCCCTCCGACTAGAAATAAACTAATAACCTGAAGTATATTCTAGTAACTACAACAGTTCACCCTGAACTGAGACATGCTGAGAGAACTGATGAGAAGTGAACTCAGGTCCATCCGTCTCTCTGGCAGCAGCTCGTGCGTCGTAGACCTCGTTAAACCACGCCCCCTCCGCTCATTTCAAATGCAAAGATGTCAGCCAATCACAACAGTGGGCGTTTTTACTGAAGTCTCACAGCAGACACGCCTCTTGAAACAGGGCATTCAGCCACAGGGCAAACAGCAGTATAGACAAAATGCCTTTTATTTCTAAATTATGACATTTTATGATGTAAAAATCATACTAACAATATAAGTACACCTCAGGAAACACTATAAAATAATAGAAAAATGCCATGCCATGGGACCTTTAAAGCTTATTTGTATGACCTTTATATAGTCTAGGGATGCACCGAAATGAAAATTCTTGGCCGAAACCGAAAACCGAAAAAGAGGAAACCATGGCCGAAAACCGAAAACCGAAACACCGAAAGAAATTATGCCAATTATTAGTACCATTGCATTTATGGCTATGACTGTGTACTAACTTTACTAAAATCAAGGCATTGCAATTGCATAAATTAATATTAAAGTTTCAAAGAATAAATCAATTACAAATTATGCCAATATTTATTTAGCACATTGCAGCAATGCACAGTATAAAATAAAATTCAAACTAAAATGTTTAACTTGACCCCACTCATTTGTACATTAAATAATAATGTACAGGCCTACAGAAAGGTTTTAAAATTAAATGTTCTCTCATAAAAACAAAGTGCATTTAGGTCTAGTGCATTTTAATTTTTTCTCTGTAGGACTACTACAAGAAAGTGCATTCAGAACAGGTGCATTAGGTATAATAATCAACACTCAAATAACATAGTACGCAAACATGTAAACTTTACATAAGGCAGTTTTTGCAATAACTTCTAAATCTGATTATAAAATAGTTTTTTGTCCAATTCGTTGTTGAAATATAATCATTTATACACAGTGTCTGTTATTTTCATGACAGGTTTATTTAACATGCATGAAATAATCAAGATATCATTAACAGGTTAAGTAGAATATAATGAATATATATACACTAATATAGTGCATATATTTAGTGAAATAGTTGATTTACTTTAGTGAATAAAATTCTGTGGACACTGAATGACTGCCTGAGGTAAATGTGATGCTAAAGTTACATGACATTTGTTTGGTTTACAGCAGTTATATTGACATCTTTTCGCCGTTGAAACACTGATTGAGCGATTACACCACATATGATACGTGGCAGTAAGTTGTAATGTATCCTCAACACACCTTAGATGTTCATTCATGTTTATTTTTAAGGAAGAGATGATCGATCGCGCTCACAGATGATCGCGTTCACGCGCGAGCGCCGCCGCTTGAACTGTGATGTGATCAGTGATGCCACAGAGCGTCAAAACGGCATTTATCGTTTGAATTTCGTGATGCATGTTGATCGCTGTTGGTGTGGGAACTCGGATTGAAGTGTGTTCCGCGCTTAAAACATGCCCACTGTTAAAGATTGCATTCGGAAACCGTTGGGTTTCTCAGTGAAGTCTGGTCCTCTTCTCATCGAGAACATGAGCTGCTGCACTACAGCTGCACTGAACACAAGCTCTCGCTGGAGCAGACGTGGGTGTTTCTCAGATATACTGAAATACGTCCACACCGCAGACATTGCTTGTTCAGACAATTCACGTGCAGGTCGCGGTTTCTGTTTGCGTCATCACAACATTTCGGCCATGTTGTTTCGGTGATAAAAGTCTTTCGGCCGAAAACCGAAAATGCACTTTTGGGCCATTTTCGGCCGAAAATTTTCGGTGGCCGAATATTCGGTGCATCCCTAATATAGTCTATTTATATTAATTTTAACTATGTGCCTATTAATGATTGATTAACTAAAATGATACATGTGTAATTGATTAAGGGTATAATAATTACATAAATGATATCTAAGTCATTCAAAATTATTATTATAATAAATAAGCATTGTTAAAAGCCAGACACTTTAGTCTTTAAAAACCATTTGCTATCTAGTGACCTTTAATGTGGAGTAGAAATAGGGGGAGTGGCTTCATTGCATCAGAGGTGTGTCACTTTGCTCACAGCTGATTGGTCCAATTTCAGTTTGAGATCTCTTATCCAGAACATAACCTGCCCTGGAGCAGGTTAGCCGTGGAGCGCAAGTTACTATGGAGATGAACACTGCTAGAAGCCAAACCACTTTAATGGTACCTAAAACCCAGGATTGGCACAAACTAAGCTTAAACATATCTGGCTAGCCAGCTAAACCGGCTTCATGGTATAGGCCCCTGATCTCTGCCTGTTATGACCACGATTCAAGTCTTGTCTCTGATACTGCTGTTATTCCTGGATGATCGACCCAAGCCTGTTTACACTGAGTTCGTCCAACTTTAATAAACTGCGACTGGATCCTACTCAACCTGAGTCTGTGTTACATCCACTCACCAAGGCTGCATTTATTTGATCAAAAATACAGGAAACAAAAAAAAACGGTACTATTGTGAAATATTAATGGTTTTCTATTTTAATATGCTTTAAAATATAATTTATTTCTGTGATGCAAAACTGAATTTTCAGCATCATTACTCGTCTTCAGTGTCACACACTCCTTTAGAAATCATTCTATTATGCTGATTTATTAATGTTGGAAATAGTTGTGCTGCTTAATATTATTTTATAACCTGTGATACCTTTTTTTTCAGGGTTCTTTGATGGATACAAAATGAAAAAAATAACAGCTTTTAAAAAAAAAATAGGAATCTTTTGTAGCAATACATACCGTTCAAAAGCTTGGGATTAGTATTTTTTTTCTTTCTTTAAATTAATGCTTTTATTCAGCAAGGATGTGTTAGATTTATAAAAAGATATAAAGATTTATATCGTTAGAAAATATTTATATTTTGAATAAATGCTGTTCTTTTAAACTTTTTATTAATCAATGAATCCTGAAAAAGGTTCCAAAGAAATATTAAGCATCACAACTGCTTCCAACAGTGATAATAACTGAGTATCAAATCAGCATATTAGAATGATTTCTGAAGGATAATGTGACACGATGATGCTAATGATGCTAAAAATTCAGCTATGCATCACAGAAATAAATTATATTTTAAAGTATATTAAAATAGAAAACCATTATTTTGAATTGTAATATTTCACAATATTACAGTTTTTTTTCTGTATTTTTGATCAAATAAATGCAGGCTTGATGAGCGGTAGAGACCTCTTTCAAAAACATTAAAAATAGTAATGTTTCCAAACGTTTGTATAGTGGATCGTGAAAAAGTGGATTGTGAAAAGTTTTTATCAGTCACACTGGCAGAAATCCTTTGCCTCAAAAATATATATGTTTTAGGATATCTGGCATGCAACCTTCCCATAGGCTATATTGTGATTTGGAGCGTCATCTTCTTGCACTTAAGCATTTTTCAGATTCAGTTTAATCAGTGATGGACGTCAGCAAAAAACAATATAATAATGAAACAACTAGAATGATATTCAAACCTTTGTATTTTGGCTTGCCAGTAATCTTTCAAAAATCATGTAGGCCTACAGTACATGTAGGTTTTTAACCAGAAGATGGCACCAAAGTGTTACTTTGATACTTTTGATAATTTCAGTGTTGTCATTGTTCATGTCATCCAATATTGAGCCACTATATTTATGAAAACTAACCATTGTTTTAATGCATGTGGTACAGGCCTGCTTTGTCCTTTATTGGCTTTAATACTACAAAAGATGTGCAGTGTCAAATGCTAAGACACAAGCACTTTGGCAGTATATCTGTCAAAAGTTTGGAAACATTAAAATGTTTATTGTCTTTGAAAGAAGTCTATTATGCTCACCAAGGCTGCATTTATTTAATTAAAAAAAGCAGTAATATTGTGAAATATTATAAATTAAAATAACTTTTCTATTTCATTTTAAAATGTAATTTCCTGTGATGGTAAAGCTGAATTTTCATTAGCCATTACTCTAGTCTTCAGTTTCACATGATCCTTCAGAAATCATTAATATGATTATTTGGTGCTCAAGAAACATTATTATTAGGGCCCGAGCACTGATGGTGTGAAGACCCTATTGTAATTTCTCGGTCTATTATTATTGTTCTCCGAAATTAATCGTATTTTTGAGGGCCTAGATATGCTTGAAAACTCTTGAAACTTTGCACACGCATCAGAAGTGGTGGAATCTATATCTGATATGGGTTTCAGAATTAGGTGTGGCAAAATGGCTCGATAGTGCCACCTACAAAATTTCAATTTGTTTCAGGGCTCTCAAGTTTTCAGAGTTCAGAGTGACATTTTGGCGATGGCGGCAGGGGTTTGGGTGGGGACGGGGTTCTGATCTGAAAAATGACAATTCGTACAAATAAAAACATATTTAATTTAGCATTTCTTAGTGTGTGTGTGTGTGTGAGAGAGAGAGAGAGAGAGAGAGAGAGAGAGAGAGAGAGAGAGAGAGAGAGAGAGAGAGAGAGAGAGAGAGAGAGACTTTGACTTTAAGATCACTTTATTTACAAAAATGTTAAAGATATAACATTTTTAGTAAAACATAATATTAATAAAAAAATAAAATTCCCCTTTTATGATCAAAACTCACTCATGCATAAAATTGGAGACAGCCATCAATGTCAACATCACAAATAACATTCTTTATGCCCCATTTACATCTGAAACCATCCAAGTCATTAACCAACTTATAATAGTTAAACTCTATATTTATACGGGATTTTATTAACCCCTGTAACACTGCAACCACATCAGTTAATCCACCATTATTCAATTTTCTCTTTCGTGACAACCAAATTGACATTTTTGCTTGCCCAAATAAAAAATTTAATAAAACATGAACTTCTTTTTTTTTCCTGCTGTACTTGGGCCCATAAATAAAAAACATAGGCATAAAAACTTCCCCCAGGGTCTGACACCACTCTTCTAATTTGTTAAATAATGGCTTTAATCTAAAACAGTCAAAAAACAGATGAAAAACTGTTTCCTGCATCCCACAGAACAGACAGCCCTCCCCTACCTGTGGGTCAAGGTGTGCTCTGTGTCTGTTTGTAGCTATTATCCCATGCACAATTCTCCACTGAAGGTCTCCAGACCTTTTCTCTATAGGAGTCTTGTACAGGGACCTCCAGCAGCCTTTAGGGGAAGCTCCTGGCCCAAAAACCTCCTGCCACTTGGACTCTCTTACACTCTCAAGCGATTTAAGATGTGCCACTTTCACACACAGTACATAAAAAGCTTTTTTCTCTGTGTTGCTAAAAAACTCCAATTGAGGGGTCTTAAAAGAAAGCAGGCTTCCCTCAGCTTCTTGCCATTCTCCAGTGTCTGCTGAAAAAGTCAGTTCTGGGAAAATAGATGTTTCCTCCTCTCCACCAGACGACTCTAAAACCAGTCTATAGTCCTGGGGCAAAAACTCACGTATTTGAGTCAGCATTCTCTCCACCACTCGAACTGATCTAATGTCCAGCATTTGAGCCAAAACTTCAGCAGATATCCACCCATTCTCAGAAATCAAAAGTCCAACTTTAGTAATGTTTGCAGTCCATAAAGCTCTTCTGAGGGAGACTGAGTTGAAAATGTCCAAAGCCAGTGCCGGGTTCAAGAGCAGAGGTTCTTCCCTCATCCACAGGTCCAGCACACCATTTGGCTCCCGAGATATTTTTAAAAGTGTCCATGCTCTCAGTACTGACCTGTAGAAAGGTGTCAGTCCTGTTAAGTCCAGCTTGTCGATGTCCATGAGAAACAGGTGTCGGTCTAATCCCATGTTTCCTGCTCTCCTCATAAGGGCACAGGCCACCTCGGCCCAGCTCACGTGCTCCCCGTAGAGTAGTCTCCGAGCTGCCTGAAGTCTGAAGGCTTGGATTCTGGAACTGATGTCGACCAGCCCCTGTCCTCCTTCCTGAATAGGCAGATACAGCACTGACGCCCTCAGCCAGTGCTGTCCCGACCAGAAGAAGTCCACCAGGTTTTTCTGGATTTTCTTTACTAGCTCTTCTGGAGGCTCTAGAATCATCATCCTGTGCCATAACGATGAAGCCACCAGATTATTACATACCAGGACCCTCCCCCTGTAGGACAGCCGAGGCAGCAACCATTTCCAGTGAGACAACCGAACACACACTTTCTCCACTAGGCCCTCCCAGTTTTTCCTTTTAAATTCATCTACTCCTAAAAACACCCCAAGATATTTAAAGCCTGTTCTCCCCCACTGTAATCCACCAGGAAGTGATGGACTATTTAGACCAGTACCACACCAAATAGCCTCACTTTTACCCCAGTTAACTTTAGCCGAAGATGCCTTCCCGTAACATGCTAGAGCTCCTTTTAAAGAATCAACCTCACTCTGACCACTAATTAACACTGTAATATCATCTGCATATGCAGAGAGTTTAGTAGGTTCTTTAAAAACCAGTGTACTAACTTTTAATCCCGCGAGCTGCTGTCTTAATCTACATAACAATGGCTCAATAGCTATGCTGTATAGCTGACCCGAGAGAGGACACCCTTGCCTAATACCTCTGTGGAGCTTCACAGGAGTACTGAGGCCACCAGCCATTTTAACCATACACGTAGCCTCAGTATACAACAATTTAATCTTAGAGATAAAACCATCCCCAAATCCAAAAGCCTTTAACGTTTTAAAAAGAAAAATGTGGTCTACTCTGTCAAAAGCCTTTTCCTGATCTAATGACAGAAACCCAATATTAATATTGTTTTGAAAAGCAAAATCAAGCATGTCCCGTACCAAATGTAAATTATCTGTGATGGATCGATCTTTTATACAGTAAGACTGGTCTTTGTGAATGATTTCATACAATACAGTATTTAGCCTGTTTGCCAGACATTTAGAAAATATTTTATATTCTGAGCATAAAATTGCTACAGGCCTCCAATTCTTTAATAACGTTAAATCTCCCTTTTTTGGGAGCAAAGTTAAAACAGCCCGCCGACAGCTTGTGGGAAGAATTTCTTCTGTAATGCAGTTTTGCAAAACCTCAAAGTAGTCATGTCCTAAAACAGTCCAAAAGTTCTTATAAAACTCTGCAGGTAATCCATCCAAGCCAGGTGCACGTCCTGAAGAGAGTCCCATTACTGCAGCAGTAACCTCCTCAAAAGTGAGTTCAGTTTCTAACAAATGTTTATGCTCTGGAGTTAAAACAGGAAGTTCCTGAAGCAGTTCATTTGTGCACTGTTCATCCGAGGTTTCAGCAGTAAATAAATCTGAATAAAAATCCACAGCGATTCTCCGCATTGAGACTGGGTCAGAGGTTTCTTTTCCATTGTTTTCTTTTAAACAGTACATCTGCTTTTCCTGTCCAGCTTTTCTCTCCAAATTAAAGAAATAAGATGTGGGACCATCCATGTCCCTCGTTGTTAAAAAACGGCTCCTTACAAGAGCCCCTTTAACTTTTTCATTTAGAATGAAGCTCAGCTGGTTTTTCTTTCCTGTCCACAGTTCTTGTAAATCTGCAGTATCATTAACAGTCATTGTCTTCTCAATATCAATGATCTCCTTTTCTAGCAACTCTAGTGTCTTTTTTAAAACCAAAGAAGAATGGGTTGCATATTGCTGAAAGAACCCTTTTATATGAACCTTACTGATTTCCCACCACTGAATTATATTTTCATATAAAACTTTTTCATTTTTACAGGTTTCCCAAAAAACTCCAAAGTTCTCACAGAAATTCTTATCATCCAGAAGTTTAATGTTAAAATGCCAGTAGTAACTCTTCTGAACTCTGTTCACCAACGAACACTCTATTGTAATGAGTTTGTGATCAGAAAAAGATGTAGGAATGATAGCTGTATGTTTTACTCTATTCCTCATATTGTGTGATGTGTAGAACCTGTCCAAACGTGCCCCAGAAATTCTACCATTACTAAAATGCACCCATGTATATTGTTGTGCTGCTGGATTGTGTTCCCTCCATACATCTGATAATTTTAGTTTTTTTATCACATTTGCTAAAACTGCAGCTGACTGTGCATGAGGTTCTTCTCCATTCCTGTCTTTTGTGAAATCTAAAGTGCAATTCCAATCTCCTCCTAAAATTATTAAATCCCCATCCTGCTGTTGGCTTAAAACTTTTTCCAGTTTGGAAAAAAACTGCAACCTGTCAGATCCTAAATTGGGAGCATAAATGTTTATGAACACAAAAACACGATTTCTAATTTCAGCCCTAATAAGTAATAATCTCCCTGGTTCTATCTCATTTTTTAATAAAATTTTAGCTTGAAGACTAGGGGAAAAAAGCACAGCCACTCCAGCACTAAGATTACTCCCATGACTTAGAACCTTCTCTCCTTCCCACCACAAACCCCAGTCTACCTCATTTCTTTGGTCACTATGAGTCTCCTGCAAAAAAACAACGCTGAGATCTTTCAAGCGTATGGTTTCTGAAAGTAACCAATTTTTCTTCCCATCCCTCATCCCATTTACATTAAGGGATCCCACCCGTAAGGTCTCCATAAGGAAGAGAGAGAGAAAAAGAAAACAATATAGAAAAGAGAAGTCAACAGCCATCATATCTATTTAGTTTTCCCCCTCGCTTTTCCTGCTTTCTTTCCTAATCTTATTGCAGTTATATGTTTCTTTAACCGAAACCTCTTTTGTTGTGTAAGCTCTTCATAGTTGCTCTTTTTTCTAGCCCACATTACAGAAGAAATAAACTTTTCCACATCCGGGAAATAATCACTTATTTCAACACCTGATTTTCCTTTTGTTTTGTCAAGAAAAGAATTGATTTGTTCGACAGTATACATATCTTTTTCAACCTCTGACCACTGCTCATCATCTCTCATTCCATCATTACTATACTGAGATAAAACCTCCATCTCATCAGTCGTGTTTTCCATTTCACCTTCTACCTGTACTGTATCATTACTCTTACACACATCCACACCATCACCTTGAGTCTCTCTCTTATCAACATCAGACAATTCACACACTGATTTTTCAGGAACATAACTGTAGCCAGGTTGTTCCTTACTTACAATGTTAAGGCCTACATTATTTTCACTCACCTCCTGCTGTCCCTGCTCTTCCTCAGTAGTGACTGTATCATGCTCCTCGGCGTTACGTGTTCCTTTGTTATTTGCTGATTTATCGGTGTTATTCTCGTCAGATGTGGACGCGCGCGGTTCGTCTCTGTGTGGACACGCGAAGCGCTTATGTCCCAGATCTCCACAATCAAAACAGCGTAGACTATCCGTAGTGGCATAAACCATGAAAGAATTCCCCCCTTGAATGACACGGAAGGAGACTTCCAAGGTTCGCTCCGGTGAATTTAAAAACATATACACCTGACGTCTAAATGAAAGGACGTGCTTCAACGCGGTGTTTTTACACCCTAAGGGAATCAATCGGACGGGACCCGCGATCTTACCAAATCGTTGCAACTCTTTTGTGATAACATCGTTAGATACAAAAGGCGGAACATTTGAAATGGTAACTTTTGTTGCTGGAGCGGATAGCGGGGTCACCGGGACATATGTTTCCTTCACCCATATACCACTAACAGTCAACTGATTGACTAACGCCTCAGACTTTAAAAACACAACAACTGCTTTATTCATTCGAGAGGCCGAGACGACATTCTCAAAGTCCACCTGTTCTCCTATCACCAGCAGCAGATCCTCCACTGTCACTCCGGGCTCTGGCACACACTGCACCCGTTACGCAGTGACAGTGTTGGCGTTCCTGGCGTGGGAACAGACGCCATGCTGCGTCTCAAGACGCACACACACTAAGAGAAAAAAACCTTTTCTCTATTCTGTGTTAAAAGAAAAACCGAGGGGAAAAGAAACGTAAAAGGGAAAAAATAGGAAAAACAAAGTTTCCACAAGGCGCTCTCAGCAACCACTCAGCTCCCACACACACTCCAACAATCACACCGGAAGTGAGAGAGAGAGAGAGAGAGAGAGAGAGAGAGAGAGAGAGAGAGAGAGAGAGAGAGAGAGAGAGAGAGAGAGAGAGAGAGAGAGAGAGAGAGAGAGAGGAGAGAGAGAGAAATGTGAAAAACATTTGGCCTAGGCTATTTCATTATATTTTATCCAGACAATGCATAGTAGGCTATTAATTATTGCATGTGTCTATTTCAAAGATGTCAGAGAGGAGGCAAATGGCAAATTATTATTTCATAATTTGGAATATGTAGTTTTTTCTTTCCTTTATTTCCTTTTTCTTTTCTTCTGAATCAGAACTAAATCAATTGTCAGAATTAGCTACTGAAATTCACATACTCTGGTCAAACTGTTGGCTAACCTACCAGCTGCCTGACAAATATATTCCCCAGCAAATATGAGATGACTTACTGTCAGGGCTCGACATTAAGCCTGTTCACGTGCTTGTCCTTCGGACAAGTCACTCACTTGGCCGAGTAAAACATTTGCTTGTCCAGAAATAAAAATATATATAAACTTGTGTGTGTTGTAAATATAATTTATTCTGAGCAATATTGTATGTAGCTTATTATAGCCTAGACTACTTGTTCTGAGCAGGTGTTGTCAGTGAACAGGCTGTAAAACTGTTGGCTAAGTTACAGACACTCATGAAAAACTGATACTGATTATCTGGGAAACATTCTTTAGCAGCAATCAAATTGTCATTGTTTGTGTCAATTTGTTGTAACATTAAAACAAGAGATTATGACTTACTCTGTGCTCATGCTCAGAGCTCCAGTGGTTTTCCTCTGTGAGTGAGGATGACGGTGAACAATTCCAGGATGCTTTTTTTTTCATTGGTTGTTGCGTTAAATCTTACGAATTACGTCGTGAAAGTGCGGACTCAGAGGAAGACCGTGAGGGTTACAGCCGCTCTGCATGATAAAATGGGTCGAATGGAGGGGCAGCACATCCTGAGTGGCTTAAATGTCCTCACAATGAGCTACCACATGTTTTGCATTACAGTATAGTCACACTATAGCAAAGCTCTCCCACATATTCTGTTATTCTAACGGCACTTATGTCCACCGTTGGTGTGAGCAGCAGCGCGTGCTAATAGACAAGAAATGTACACTTTTAAACCATTTTGCTGATAAAGTTTCTTTAGTCATTCGTCAATCCTACAACCACTGCACTGAAACCATCCTTATTGTATACCTAAAAAATGTAAACCTCTATGAATTTCTTTCTTCTGCTGAATACAAAATAAGATAATTTGAAGAATGTGGGTAATCAAACTTACTCTGGCCCCACTAACTTCCATTGATTTTTTTTCCCATACTATGGACGTCAATGGGGCCCATCAACTGTTGGTTACCCATATTCTTCAATATTCTTAATTAATATTTTTTGGGTGACTATCCCTTTAAGGAATCTGTATGAAGTAAATGCTATTTTTTATGAAATATTTTCATAGTTCATGAGCATAATTACAGAGGCAATGGACAACACTATAATTTCACCGCTTACATAATAACGTCTGACTGTTCCCTAACATATTTACACAGATTAAAAAAGCATTTATATTTACAACCTTATTGTTAACTTATTTCAAGCCAAGATTATATTTGTATTGTTTATAGTAGCCCGTAGTGTAGTGTAAAAGTAATTTACAAATGGATAAAGTTAAACCACCATGTACAGTGTTAGACATGAATGCAGAAATGGACACTTGCCTTTTTAGAAATCTCTTATGTTTTGCTCTTTGTTTATAATAAATAAAAGTTCCATAAGCGAATGTAGACAATTAATTTGATTAAATATCTATATATGATGAAACATGAAGTGGATCAGTGTTTTAATGATTAAATGAGTTGCATTGCAATCTTTCTATTGATATTTATGTATTTATTGTATTTATATGTAATATCATACAGTTTCACCACTAACTCATTGATTTTATTTTTATATCATAACAGTCATGAATTACCAGGCAGCATGCAACCCACACTTGTGAGCCATGTTATTTGTCCAGGTCTGTTGATTCAATGAGCAATGCTTAGTCTGTGTAATACATACTTTGCTTTGGTCCTAATAGGAGTTAGTACAATTCCATATATTATAGGATTAACCAGAGGTGGAACAATCACAAATGAAACGGACAACACATTTATAAAACCCTGAGGCAGACTGCTAGCTCCAAACAGCTCATATAGGGCATTAAAAAGGGACCACACCACATAATTCAAAAAGGCTACCAAATGTGGCAGACATGTGGTTAAGAACTTCTTGTGGTTTTGAACAGAATGCTTACAAGCGATCAGAATTTTTATATATGACAAAAACACAAACCATACCAGAGCATTAACAGCAAATGTTAATATTCCATTAATCACAACTGAGCAGTATCCACCCTGCAGGCAAGTCTCTCCAAGACCCAGGTTTCACAGTACAGTTTGTTTATCTGATTCATGCAAATCGGAAACACTGAGCGTCATCAGTATGATCAATATTGCAGTGCAGCAGGGAAACATCCAGATGAAAGTCAGCAGCTTCCAAACAGTTATAGTTGTCATGACAGTATGGTAGTATAGTGGTCTGCAGATTGCTAAGTACCTATCGAACGCCATTATGCTCAGATTAGTAAACTCACCTATTGCATAGGTGAATATGGCAAAACTTTGGATGGCACATTCTTCCAGAGAGATTACATTAGTTTCATTAAGTAAATAATACAGTAGGGGTGGATAAAATCCCGTGGCTCCGTATAATCCATTTATACATAAATTGCACAAAAAAATGTACATAGGCTGGTGGAGAACTTTCTCGAAAACAATTATCAAAATCAAGACTTGCGTTGACAAAAATGGTCAGAAAATAGCCTGGGAGGGCAAAAGAGAATATAGTGATCCTGCTGGACCTGCTGGTGTCATTCAGAGCTGTGAGAGAGAACAAGGAGAAGGAGGAGATGTTGTCCATTCCACTTGACAAACTAATGCAGACCAGACAAAAATGCATAAACAAAAGCATCTTAGGAAAAGTACAATCATAATCAATGCTTATTTCACACTTCCTCACATGCATTTTCTTTTTGTACACACACATATTGCGGTCATACACATAAAGTATTTACAGTCAAATATTTTATGCAGCAGAGAAAATCCTTTGATGAGAACTAATATACTGAATTGTGACTCCAACTGAATTGTGTTT